>NC_134593.1:41431772-42031772 GCF_037038515.1 Microtus pennsylvanicus
CAGCATCTTACAAAAAGAAGGTCAGTGTATATCTTTTACAGCTACCGCAGTCTTCATTTTCCACATATAAAAATATATAATTTTTGTTATTGCTTTGTACAAAAGGAAAAGTTACGGTAAGCAAGAATAGGTACGATTTCCAAAAGACATAAAAAATCTTGTCTAGTCATATATGTGATTTATGAAAGCTGTAAGTACTGATTTATTAGTTTTTAAATATGTAATAAGAGTGAATGGAAAGACACAAGTCTAGTTATCTTCTGCCACTTTTGGGGGATATTGGATATTAATTAAAGGAAAAACAGGATTGTACTTTTTTTTTTTGTTTTTGTTTTTCGAGACAGGGTTTCTCTGTGGTTTTGGAGCCTGTCTTGGAACTAACTCTTGTAGACCAGGCTGGTCTCGAACTCACAGAGATCTGCCTGCCTCTGCCTGCCGAGTGCTGGGATTAAAGGCATGCGCCACCACCGCCCGGCAGGATTGTACTTTTTGATAATTCATTGCTTTGTAAATATATCATATGATGTCTAGAAACTATTAAACAAAATAAAAATTTTAAAATAATTAAAAATGTAAATATCCACTGACATTTTTAGGGATACATCTATTATTTTTCAGGATTATTTCAGTTAATTTTGTTTTAAAAATAATAACACAAACATAGCAGAAAATTCATGGGTGCCTATGATTTTGTTTAATACATAGCTAATAGTAGTTCACTAGATTTTCAAAAATTCCTAGCAAAAATAATTTACTTTGCATTCAAAATAAGGAATTTATGGTTATGCTAATTATATTAAACTAATCCCTCTCTATTGTATACATGTCCTGGGACATCACATCATCTATCAAGAAAATCAAACTAAAACAGAAATTTCTGAAGAAGCACATTCTCTATTTGTTTAAATCATCAAAACCACAATTCTACTTTAACTATCTTCCAAACTTTTAAAGAGTCTTGCATATTTACTGTATTTTAAATTTATATTTTTCAGAGCTAAAAATTATTAAACTTGTTCATTTTAGGGATTGGAAAGATTCTCAACAGTTAAAAGCACTTGCTACTATGACAAAGAATCTTGGTTTGGTTTCCTACAATGGTGACTTAGCACCTTTAGTAACTTTAGTTCCATGGGATCTCATACATTCTTCTTACCTGCATGAACATGAAGAACAGAGATGGTGTAGAAACATACACACAGGCAAAACACTCAAACACATATTATAAAATAAATAATAAAAATAAATAAATAAAAATAGTAAAAAACAGGAAGTTTATTGTCACAAAGTTTTAAACAAAGGAATAGTAGGTATCTTCTAGGAGATGATGTTTTTCATAGTACTTAAAACGTAAATTCCCTTTAAAATCAAATTAAGCAAAAGTTGTGACACATATCCATCATGTAGGTTTAAACTGGCTTAGAGCAGACACTAACCTGGAAAGAAAGAATCAACAATTTCAGTAGCCTGAAATATCCCAATGAACATATAAATTCAAGCATCAGTATGCGATGAGTCAGATGAAATAAACACTGTCATGGTAACTTTAACATTGGTACAATTTTTTTCCCTAGTTTGCTAGTTTTCTTTCTTACATTCTTTTTTTATTTTTATTTTTTATTTATTTATTTTGTTGAACTATTTATTTTTTTTATTAATTCTTTTTGTTTGGAAGGGTGAGACAAAATTCCATTACAAAGCCCTAGCAGTTCTAAAATTTACCAGTCTATTATCCAAAATATGCTATTTTAAGAGATGTATTGGATATATTTAAATTATACCTAACTTCACTCCTACGCTCCAAGTTACTCTAAGATTTACTCCCAAATCCCATCACCAAATTTTTATCCATTTCTTATTTTCTCTTTAACTCCCAGAATTTAACTAGTGATCCTCACATGTACATCAATATAAGTCACTGATTTACCAAGGGTTTCTACTGCTACAACAAAGCACCATCACCAAAAGTGATGTTGCTTGAATTTGTAAAGATTTGGGGACTTTTAATATTATTTGTGACTTTAAGGTGAGATCTTGGGGATTAATAATAAAATAAAGATTGTGGTTTAAAAATAATGTACTTGTGTCTCAAGTTGAAAAAATGTCAGTTGTACGTCTGTGTGTCAATTTAGGACAAACTAGTGGCCTCAGAGAGGAAGGAGCCTTAGAAATGGTCTGATTTCATTCCTTGCAGCTATATCAGGCATCTCGGATCTTGTTAATAAGTGCAGGTGCTTACAATGGTATTTTAGGGTTGCTTCCCAAAAGGATGTACTTTGCATTTAAAATAAATGAATTTTTATTTTGAATTTAAATTTCAAAATGAAATTATATTAAGACAAATTAATACCAGTAGTGAGGTATTAAAGTCATAGGTCATACCCTGTTTTTTGTTTGGAATAGTATTATTGTTTATAAACATATGGTGATGGGGGACTAGGGGCAGTGGTGGTTCACCTGAGACTTCAGTGGGTCAGGAGACCACAGCGGATGAGAGACAGACAGATACATCATGCAGGAAGAGACATGTCCCATTCATATCCACTCAGTTTCTAGATCAGGTGAGTTAGAATTTAGCCCGTTTTGGAAAAACTATTTAAAATTGTTTTATACTCAAACAGCTGATTTAAGAGAATTACAGCCATATTAGTGGGTTGAGCAAAGCAGAATTAATGGTTCTTCTGACTGTGTTGTTAAAATGAGTTTCCAACTTCCTGAACTAAATTCACAATGAGTATTTGTGCATTCAGGCTTCTTTAGGAAAAGACTCATGCTCTTGTGCCTTTTGTAATTGTCTTTTGTAGCTCTAGCTCTGATATTGATATCCAGATCTATGAGGGCAAGTCTTTATATTTGTCTTAGGTTCTGATTCTATTGAAAAATATACTTTTCTGACTTTAACAGCCTGTTCTACATTATTTAGTTGACACAAGTATCCTTGAATATTATGTCTTTAATTTCTTTTACAATGTCACTTTGGTTAAAGTAACTAATGCACAAAATGACAGGAGCTATGATGTCATCATGTTTAGTGGAATGTTTTTGTATCTCAGAGGTATTACATTCATTCTTTGTTTCCAGATTATATTTTTTTGTTTATGAACATAAAATAAGAGTGACAGAAGAACTTACGAGTTTTCACACTTGGGTAGTGAAATCTCATTAACATGCATATTATCACATTGTTTTGAATACTCAAATCTGATTTCCATTTGAGTACCTTTTTAACCTCATTGTATCTTTTTTAACACACTTACAAAAGCATTTAAACCGAATAACTGAATATGCAAACATCTATAAGCACATAGATATAGATAGATGAATTGACAACAGATACATAAATAGATAGAAAGATAGACATATACAAACACATAAATATATGCATATTTGTACACATTATAAAAATATATTTTAGAAATTTAGATTGTAATAGTTGTTAGCTAGTTATATGTCAACAGCTTTGGGGATCATTGAGTATGAATTATTCCCTTACAGTCCAAACCATGGTCTGAGACATCAGATTTCATTACTGGTTAGAACAATGGAACTCAAATTATCTCTAACACTTTGGGAGAAAACAAACAAACAAAAAAACTCTGTCAGAAAAAAAACAAAACAAACAAAAATGCAAAAAGAGTCTAAAAAGGGAAGAATAAACAATTATATACACAGAGACATGTTTATTTGAATACTCAGAAATCCCATAAAATCACTAATCTGGAAGCGATTTCCACACGGACACACACACACATACACACACACACAAACACACAAACACACACCACACACAAAGGACTGAATACTATATATATGTACCTTTATCTGTGTATATATGTATACATATCGATATATATGTAAACTTGTTTAGATTGGCTCATATATCTAAAGGGAGCAACAGTATAAATTTGTTCTTTATTACAATATCTTCTACTATGTAGTATAAAGTATTTAAATGGATTTGGAGACAGCCTTAAATAGATATCCATGGGTTTCCATGTAGCTTGTGATGTCATATCTCTCAGGGGAGCCAGAAAGATAATTTGAGTTCTATTGCTCCAGCCATTCCTTGGACAAGGATGTCCCAGTTTTTGGTTTTGACTGTATGGGAAGCATTCAGAGTCAATGTTCTCTAAAATTACTTGATTCTAACTATGTAAGATCTATTGCAATCTAAAGTTTTAAAACACATTTGTATAATATACACAAACATACATTCATGTACATGTACTGTATCTGTCTATCCTTCAATTTCCCCCCACTCTCTCTTTTTAGTCTACAAATTTTAAATGTATATATTTAATAAATGAATAACATAAAATATATAATATATTAAAATACAAATAAAAGTAAAATAAAGTTATTTAAGATAATTTTAAATTAAAGATAAAGAAATCACTTGATATTTTGAGACAAGAAACAAAGATACTGTTGAGATTGTTTTCTGGTGACTATCTATTGTTAGACATTCAGTTTTTCCTTAAAAGTAGTAGGTTTCTAAAACAAAACTTTTTTTTGAAATTACTATTTATATATTAGAAAAGGATTTTTCATACCATGTACTCTAATGTATAGCCCTCCGCCAAACTTCTTTCCAGTTCTTCCCTACATCCCCAAAACATCCAAATTCACACTTTTTATTTATTTCTCTCATTATAATAAAAAAGATTCATATACAATAACAATGATAGTAAATGCAGAATAATTTAAAGAGAAATAGAACCAAACAACCCAGAATGGAACAAACAGAATCATTGAAAGAAAAAGAGCCAAAGGAAAATTTCAATAAACACATAGATTCAGAGATATACACATTTACAAATACAGAAATGAACATAAAACCACAAAACTGGAAGATACAATATATATGCAAATGTCACACAATAATTTATAATGACCTTACAAATCATTAGGGGAAAAAGAAACTCTGTAATGCCATGGAGGTCATTTCGTGTCAGCCATAGCTCCTGGGTATTGGCCTGATTGTTATAATAGTTTACTTTCTATAAAGCTCCCTTGAAGAAGTGAGAACCGCGAGGGGTGTGTCCACCCACGGAGACGGTGGGACTGATCTAATGGGAGCTCACCAAGGTCAGCTGGACTGGGACTGATCTAATGGGAGCTCACCGAGGTCAGCTGGACTGGGACTGAATGAGCAGGTGATCAAACAGAACTCTCTGAATGTGGGTGACAATGAGGGCGGACTGAGAAGCCAATAATAATGACACCGGGTTTTGATTCTACTGCATGTACTAGCTTTTGGGGAGCCTAGTCTATTTGGATGCACAATTTCCTAGACCTGGATGGAGATGGGAGGACCTTGGACTTCCCACAGGGCCTGGAGAGGGATGGGGAGTGTGGGGAGTAGAAAGGAAAGGGGAGGATGGGAGAAGGTGAAAATTTTTAATAAATAAAAAAACTCCCATGAAGAAGTAGATCTTTCATTTGTGAATGATTATCATCTGAAGATAGCATCTTCATTAGACATATTGACTTGTGTCAGCTTTGCCTATCAAATCCCTTCTGGAAGAGATGTGTGTAGGACTTGTGCATGCTTCTACAGTATCTGTAAGTTTACATATGTATCAATCCCTTTGTGTCTAGAAGACCTTGCTTCTTTTGTGACTTCCATCTCAAATTACTCTTAAAATCTTACGACCTATTCTTCCATAGGCTTCCCTGAGCCCTGATGGGAAGCGATTTGATGGAGAAATCCCATTAGATCTTACTGTTTCAGGGTATCTCCCTTTCTGTATCCTATGCAGCTGTGAATCTCTGTATTTGTCATTATCTCCTGCAGGAGGAATCTGCTCTAATGATGGCTGAGCAAGGCACTGATCTATAAATAGAGCATAATGTCCTTCTGAGTCATTTTACTGCTAAGTTCTTTAAGCATAATGGTAATATTTGAGTTTCTTTCACATCCTGTCATATGTAATCTCATGTTCTTGACTACAAAAAGTATCAGGGATTGGTTTCATTTCATGAATTAAACTTAAATCCAATCAGATATATGTTGATTTCTTTCATATGCTTTGTGGCATCGTTTTACAAGCATATCTTGTAGGCAGGTCACCACTGTAGACTGAATGGGGACATAAAATACTGTTTCCATTCACTAGGATAAGACTGTTAAATTTCTTATTTGATCTAACTTTAATCTGTTACTTTTGGCAGAGGCTGCTCATTCATTCTTGGCCACCAAGACTTGAAATAACCATACAGAAACTATATTAATTGCAATACTCTTTGGCCAATAGATTGAGCATATTTCTGGCTAACTCTTATGTCTTATTTAACCCATATATTATTTTATTCATGGTTTACTAGCAAGGTTCCTGCACATCAGTCTTCTGCAGCAGCTATATGCCATCCCATTGACTCTGCCTTCTTTCTCCTACCACTCAGTTTAGTTTTCACACCTAGCTCTATTCTGCTAAGCCACTGGCCCAAACAAAGTTATCCATTAGTTAGTTAAAGAAACACATACACAGAAAGACTTGCCGCACAATGTTACCGTGTGTGTGTGTGTGTGTGTGTGTGTGTGTGTGTGTGTATAAATTTGACCATTTCTTTTAGGTTTTCCAAGTTGGTAGATCATAGACTTAATGTATATCCTTATGACCCTCTGAATTTACTCTGTGCCTGTACTTGTGGCACCCTTTTCATGGCTAAAAAATATTGAAATTTTATTGCTTCAGATGGTGTTGAGAATTTCACTACACAGGAACGCTGGAGGTATGCAAGATTCTGCAAGGACTGCTATTTATATTTACAAGGAAAATCATTTACTTTTTGTTTATATTATATAAGTTTGAGAAATAAAGTGTTTTCCCTTTCTAAATTAAGATGGAGTTAGAAAGAAAATGTGTATTTAATAAGGTTGTAAGTGTAAGAATCTTAGAAAATGCAAAATTGATGTTTCATAAAGCCTCTAAAGTTTACTAACAACAAAACCCACTATGGAGTTCTGCATATAATATCTGAATTGTTTTCTTATCTCTGTTTCTGTATAGTGAAAATTAATACAGCTTTATATAAAGAGGGGAAAAAATCAATGCATATCCCAGCAGGTATATTACGGCAGAGTCTAGGCAAAAAAGTCATATCTTGCATCCATGTACTGTGTCTAGCTCTAAACTTTAGAAATGATGTATAATTTTAGATGTATTTCTATAATAAAATAGTATTTTATTTGACTATCATTTATTTTTGAAGGCATCTAACGGGGCAGTGTTCTTTAAACACCCTATAACGGCTCACAATTTCATAATCCTTCTTCACCATGCAAAGAATATAAATTCACTATTGCCATTTAATAATAATAGATGCAATTGGAAGACTCCTTTTTATAATTTATATAAAAGTTATTTTTCCAAACTTGTATGGTGATATGTATCTGATTCCTGTATTTGAGTGGGAAAATAACATAAATACTACTATTTACTGAGTTCTAGTATTTTCTATGGGCTCTGCTAACTCACAGAAATTTGGGTACTTAACTTGACAGTATACCACATGTACAACTAGTATTTTTTCCACCTTTATTTCCTTTCCCTGTCTTCTCTATATGGAAAGGGTTGTGCATAGAGATTTGGACATCTACAGATTCCTGAGAAGCTGATCTGAAAATGAAAGACCATTGAATTAAATGTATTTTAAGTACCTCCTTGATGCCGAATAAAATTCTCCATAAGTTTGTACAAACTAGAAAACAGACCTTAGCGATAGTATTATCTAAGAATAGTCTTTGAATATCTTTTCATTATAAATAGCCTTGCAGCTATTTAATATGATCTGGCTTTCTCTCATTAGTACTGAAAAATCAATATATTATTTAAAATTATGTTAAAATTTGTAATTGTACCTTAATGCTATGTGATCCTGTTTTTAAATACATAGCTTATACTTTAGATCATAATTTTATTGCTGGCTTCTTCTGTTTCTCCATCCATGCCTTTTTGTATATGTCTTCTTGCTTTCACCCTGGTTGCTGGAATTTCAACAAGATGCATGTGTTCTCTGCTAGTGGAAGTATCTTAGATTTAACAATATCTCTGAGTTTTCATCTTATTTTCAAACAAATTCTTATCCCCATGTTGATTCTCCACAGGTAGATGAATAAATAGTGAAGCTGCTTTCTCTGTAATTTTTACTTTCACTTTTGTAATAATGTAATAACAGCACAGTTCACTAAGTAAAGTTCAAATAATGAGTACATATGATTCATTGTTGTCTTGAATTTGAACTCTACATCTTAAAGAAAAAATAAATTTCCACCTATTGTCATTTCTGTAAACGTATGAAATTGCATGATTATAAAATATTTAATATGCAAACTGAACTACTAAATATAAAATAAAATATTGCTAAAAGATACCCTCCTCCCAATGTCACAATGCATCAGTAAGCATAAGATTTTGGACTAGAAATGTTTATATACTCAAAAAGAAAAAGAAAAGAAAGAAAAGGAAGGAAGGAAAGAAGGAAGAAGGAAGGAAAGAAGGAAGGAAGGACAAATGAACTGTTGTGTCATTTAATGGCTCTATGTACATTTTGGAAATTGGTTGAGAAAAATCTATAATAGTCTTATTTTTCTTAAATGTTGTTTTTCTTTGTTTAAAAATCTACTCACAGCCAGTAATGCCAAGTGCTTTCTGAAGAGGAAGCTGCCTTACATTTTAGTCTATAATCAGGAATTGGACTTTTCTTTTTTTCTTTACTGTTAATTAATACAATTATAGCATTTGTCCTTAAAACAGTGATCTCACTCTCCAGTTTTAGTCTTCCCCATCAGTTCCATCTGCTGTAGTCCTCTGTTGAAAATGGTGCTTATACATCTCAATGCTGAGTATTCTCACTTCATCTTTGAATCAATGCTGACTTCTGCAGCTGAAAGGATAAGCCATTGTCACTACATATTTTTACTACTATAACATAAGACAGAATAATGCCAACAACTGTTACATTGTACACTCTATTTGCTTATTGATACCATGAAACCTTTCAAAATCTGTTCTGTGTCCTTTCCAACAAAAGATTCTAACCAAACTCCTAAGTACAAATTAAAGAATGCCTCTCAAATTAGTATTTGTTCTTTTATTTATATAACAACTTTGAGACTTGAAAAGAAAGGTTTTCTAATAGTAAGTTATGATAGTATGATTTGTTATCCGAAATCATTTTTCAAAGATTTAAACTTTTCCACAAACCATCTTGTTTGCATTAATGACCTTTTTATTGTTATGATCAAATATCCCTCAGCCATCAAAATAGAAGTTTCTTCCTGCAGTTTATGGGGATTGACACAGAAGCCTACTCCTGGAATAGGTGCAGAGAGGAAGAAACTTGAGGACACGCAGTTCTAAACGTGTTCCCTTCATGAAACTTCTCCCTTTTGAGCTCAGGAATCTACATGGGAGGGGAGGGAGATTGAGGGAGATCGGAAGAACCAGAAGTGAGGGATGACGCCCAAAACACAATTATCTACCGGACAAAGGAGTCCTTGTGCACATACGAAGCCACAAAGTCATCGGTGTTCAGGTCCTGCACAGATTCAAGTCAAACAGGGCCCCAGCATTGAGAAGTTAGAGTAGATGTAGTTTCCCACCCTGAGGCATCTTTTGTAACTTGTACTTACTTGTAAAGAAAAAAAATTCAAGGAATTTCACTGGGTTTATGAACCACTCTTTAGCGTACATTTCATCCAGTATTATTGGTCAACAACAACAACAAAAAGAAAAAAGAAAAAAAGAAATCAATTGCATTTTGCTACTTTTTGTCTGATATTACTTGGGTCTTTATTTCCTTTCTGATCTTTTTCTTGTAAATTTTGTTTTATGTTTTATTTGCCTATGTGCTAGTTTTGTTTTTGGATATGTTTGTGCTTCTTTTCATGTCGTTTGTCAGGAGTCAAGTAGAGAGGGAGGTGGAGAAGACCTGGATGGCACTGAAGAAGAAAAAAAAAACTATGATTGAATATATTTTGTAAAACTGTGGATTTTTATTTAAAAATAAAATATAAAGAACAGTGGTGAAAATTTAAATATCCTGAACTATATACTTATGCAGATTTATATATGAATCATTTATTACTAATCATATTATTTTTTTCAAAGACCCCCTTTATTGTGTATCATCAACACACAAATTGTAAATTAAAATATTTACCTAAAATCTTCCTCTAATTATCATTTGGATTAATCAGCATATTAGTCAAATTAAAATATTAGGGTCATAACTGGAATATGCCTATTTTCTGTGCCTGGGCTGAAATATTAGTTATCATGGCTCTCATAAGTAACTTGAAATCTCTGTTTAATAAAGGTAGGCACATGGGATATATTGACAATGAAAGTTTCTTCACTCGATCATGGCAAAGCTATTTATACTCAAGCTTTCTTCTCTTATATATTATGCTGTTAATATTCATTGTTTCAATTTTTCCAATCATCTTTTAATTATATAATTAAGTAAATCTGTAATAGTATAATACAAAGCAGTTGAAGGTGATAAAATAAATAAATGCTAAACAAGTTTTTATTTCTGAAAAATGTTCTGTTTTACTGTGCTAGGTTTCCTTTTCTTTTCTTTCTGTGTGTGTGTGTGTGTGTGTGTGTGTGTTTCTTTTTAATGTTCTTATGTGGTCTGTGTCAAAAGTTGTGTGGATCTATATTTTACAAAGAGATTTAAAAACTTTTCAGATGTCCTATTATGTCTTCTAAAACTTGCAATTTTCACATTAGTATAGTTCATTATTCTCAGTACTGCATTTTAAGTGAAAATGTGCAAATTATTTCATGTTTCAATCTTGAAGAGTAAATTACAGTCAGTAATTATATTCATTTTTACCCAATATCCAACTGCATTGGTAGTAATAAGACAAAAATTAAATAATAAAGTTCATTACTCTTGGACTTCTGCATAGTATTATTTTTCATGTAATTTGAGGAATTTTCTGGAAAATCAGATACTTCAAAGTTTTAGTAAAAAGAACTCTTGGATATTTGAATACTACCCTAATCATTCCACTCTCAGCCTGACCTGTTATTTGCTTGGCAAACTACACATGTTTAAAATATAAAACATTGGAAGAAATGCTATTACATCATTTTCAACAAGCACTCTGTATGTTTCACATCATGCTACAAAATTAAACGTTGATGCATAACTTCTTTATACTTTGGTTTGACAAATATATAAGACAGGAAAATATATTCTTTTCAGGATTCAATAAATTTTCATGAATTTACATTATGTTTGAGTTATTTACCTATTATGCAAGCAAAAGCACCCTCAACATGCCGAATAAATACACACATGCATTTTCTGATAAATAATGAATAAACTGCTACATTTTATAACTACAGCAATGTATCATGAAAATAAAACAACAAATATACCATCTTAATAACACTGCCTGAGATGTAGTAAAGTTTTGGATATTTTGAAAAGAAAACTTGAACTCCATAATTTCATATGCCAATGTGTGTGAAGTTCCTGTTATTTATGAGAATGTGAAGCTTTTTTTTTCATTTCTTGTTAATTGCTTATGACAGCTAAGAGTTAAAATATGGATCTCTTATTATATAATGCAAGGGAACAGCTGCAGTGCAGTCTGCTTCTGCTGATGCTCTTGACAATGTGTCTCCTAATACCCTAAAAACAGCCTCTCCCTGCATGGCTGTAACTTCACACTTTCAGGCTCCAACAATTGGCATAGTGAAATATACAAGTTCCAAGCTGAGGAGAATCCATTTCCCCCCACTGCAAAGAGACCAGGAAAAAAATCTGCAGTGATGACTGGAAAGCAATTACTGGCACTTCTGATTCTCTCCTTGACTACTTAAGCAAAAATTTAACAGAGGATATTTTATCAACTTAATCTAAATACAATCATGATGGTAAACATGTTATTGCACATAAAGGAATTACGTAGGACTTGAGAAACTACAAATTTATTGTAGCATAATTAATATTGCCCATGGTGAAATTACAGGTATTTCTGAATGAAATTTTATGTATTTATTTACAAATATGATTTTATTTAGAACAGATTCCCAAACTTCCCATCTCCCTTTCCTCCCTCCAGCCCCTTCCAGGAACCTTTCTTAACCCTTGCCTGGCAATATCTGTACAATCCATCCCTTAGCCCTCATTTTCAACTTGATAGCCTCTTTTTCTCTATTGCTGGATATATGTGTATGTGCATAAATATCTAAATATACCCTGCTGACTTCATTTTTTCTTGTTTTTGAGTGTATTACTCCAGGGCTGACCTGTATGCATTGGGTAGCTAATGTGGGAACTCATTCCTGGGATGAGTGAATTCTTTTTCTCTTTTTTTAACGCCAATTGTTGGAGCAGTCAGTAATTATCTGGATTTATTTCTAAGTGAGGGACCTTAAAAGATTTTCTGCCTTCCATGTTATTATGTCCATTGCTAGTAACATTGTTTTTTCAGACTATTTGAGGAAAGATTTTGCACAGAAGAGTTACTGATATCCTTGCTCTTGCAATCTTTCTGCTTCCTCTTCCATGATGCAGGAATTGTGAAACAGATGTTTCAATTGGAGCTGGACCCAATGTGAATTAGTCAATTGTGCCTTCCTGTGGTAGTCTCCACTTGCTAAAAAGAAAATCTTTGCTGAGGAATGTTACCTATTATTACAATGGGAATGAGGACAATATTTAGAATATACCAAGAAATAATGCTGGCCTAGCAAAGTGGTGGTAACAGATTATTTTCTGTTGTCCATGGCCTCATTAGCTCCTGGGTGATAAGGAGTTTATCAACACAAGAAATGATATCTCTCCTGTAAAGTGTGGCTTAAATCCAATTAGGCAGGTGTTGGTTACAATAGGCATGTAAGTGTAACTTACTGCATATCTATGCATGTTTGCAGTGCTGACCATATCATGGTTAGTTGGTGTTGCTCTGTGGTCAGGCTTATTAAATCCTTGACTCCCTTGGTAACTTGTATGGTATTGTCTGGTACTATGAAAGTCAAGTCACAAGCAAAAGTCTTTAGGTTCAAATTCAGATCATGAAGTCTTTTTTCCTAATATTCCCCTCATTCATCTCTTTTCTTAATTCTTCTGTCGCATAATACACCCCTACTGGCAATTTCCTTTATTCCCACCCAATTTTCTCCCAACTCTCCTCTCCCCCTGATTCTGTCCTCTTCTTTTTCTGTTCAGAAAGGAGCAGACTTCTTATGTTTATCAAATAAACAGAGGATAAAAAGATACAATATGACTAGGCACAGACCTTCATATCAATGCTAGATGAGGCAATCCAGTATGAAGAAAAAGGTCCCAAGAGCAGGCAAAAGAGTCAGAGACACCCTCACTTATACAATTAGGAGTCCCACTAAAATATCAAGTTAATAATCATAACATATATGAAAGGACCTAGTGAAGATCTTCAGTAATTTCTGCTTTAGTCCCTGAGCCCCTATGAGCCCTGGTTGGTTGAATCTGTGGGTTGTGTTCTCCTGGTGTTCTAGTTCCTTCTGGCTCCTACAATTCTTTTCTCTGTTTTGTGGAATGCCCAGCACTCCAAGGGAAGCAACTGATGGAGATTTTCAATTTGAGCTCTCTCTCTTCCTAGTGTTTGGCTGTGGGTCATTGCATCTGATCAGCTGTGGGAGGAAGTCTCTCTGCTAACAACTGGGTTAGGCACCAATCTATAAGTTTAGCAGAATATCATTACAAATACTTTTATTGATATTTTGTATCTTAGTTCACTGGGCTCTCAGCCTCTGGTTCTTGGTCATCTGGTTATCCAGGCAGTGTCTGACAAGTGTTCTCTCTACTTTTACCTGTATGTATTTTTAAGTTTTTTTTCCTAGAAAAATCAACTCACAGACTAAAGAACATTAATATTTGGTTCACTGCACAAACTCACATGAAATTTAAGATATCCTTTCATAGTGAATATTCTTTATAATGATTGAAATTCCTCAAATCTTTCCCCACATTCAGTAGTGATAAAACTACTATTATATAGCTAGAGCTTCATTCTATATGTGTGTGTGTGTGTGTGTGTGTGTGTGTGTGTGTGTGTGTGTGTGTTAATCCTGGAATTTAACCAGGCCTATGCCTTGCTCTAATCCAATGTGATACTATGTATTTGCTTACTCTTTCAAATCTTCAAGTAATAATCCCTATTTTTTGCTTAACTGCAAACATGAACCTATATAAAGATTAAAATAAGTTATCTTTCACTCTGTAATTTTCAGATTCGTAAAATAGTATAAACTGCTGCCCTTTAATCTAACATTAAAATATTGGCTATTCCAAGATTGATATCATTTTCCAATAGTGCATATGTGTGCCTGCTTCTATGAACATTAGCTTCATGTGTGCTGGTGCTTGCAGAGACTAGAAGATGGCATTAGATTTCTAGGAGCTGGGATTACAGGTAGTTTTGAGACTCCCATTATAGATACTGTGAACCAAATCAGATCTTTTGGAAGTGAGTGTGTTTAAACATTGAACCATTTCTCTAACTCCAGGAGTATTCAGTTTTAATGTAAATAGTTTGTATAATATGCAGATGTTGTTCCTTTTTTATTTAAATTTTGCTCTAGGAATTAGTTCTCACTTGAAAACTCGGGTAAGATTGAGAAGAGGGACAGAGTTATATATAAACATAAAACTAAATAAGACATTATGCATATACCAGGCACAGTATCTGAAAAAAATAGCAATACATTTCCCAAAAGGAGAAGTCAGGAGCAGAAGGCTCTGAAAACATACCCATAATTTATAAAAAGAGTTAACATGGAAACTTCTCAAAATCATCTGAAATTATGAATAGACATAAATTATATTTTGTCTGTACTGCATTTCATGTATCATCACAGTTCTCTCAAATGTAATAAATAAAACTAAATTCCTATTCATGTGCCTCAGACTTCAATTGTGTATTATTTAATAAACAAATATCAAAATGCTAATTTTAAAATAGTTAAAAATTTGACTTATTTTACCTTTATTAGCCAAATACAAAGTTAAATGTAAGCATTTCTAAAATAATAAATTAAGCTATCTATCAATTTTTGTTATTTAATTATCAACTATATCATGGTATTAGTAGTTAATAGGAGGTAAAGAGCACTGTATTAGCTGGGTAGCAATGAAACCCTAATCTGTTGTTTTACTCTCGTGTGTTTTCAGCTCTGTCTTACATACACAGGTACACCCATGCCTCTGCCACATGATCCAACTTCCAATAATTTAGTCCATACCTGTCAGACCAAGGAAAAGTGAGATGATTTCATGAAAATTGAGAGCAAAAGCAGACATTTATCTCATGTTTACAACAAGAATTTTACCACAGTGAAAAATTAACATTATATTGTTAAAACATAGAACACTTCTGATTGATATAGTTAAATATTTATCAGTGTTCTGTAATTTGAAAGACCAAAGGGCAGTCATAGAATTGGAAAGTGTTTTGCTGTAGGACAAAAGTAGGGTTGCTGATGGTTGTTCTTGCTGCTATATATCATACTTTCATATGTGCGCATTCATGTTTGTATGTGTGTTTGACATTTTTGCATTATGCTGATTTGTTTAGAAATAAAGTGAACTTCCAGGTATATTCAGATAGCTTATTTTCCTTTTTTTCATTATGTAGTAATGGTATACTATAAGGTTGGCTATCTTTTAATTCTTACTGAATAAGCAACACAGACTCACTTTGGAATTTATATTTTTAATTTTACATAGCCTTTGTATCAGTTCTACATTTACAAAATGGAGACTTTGTATTTAATGTTTAACAATTTGTTTAAATATTAAACAGAAATTTGTCCTCTGATTAATTAAAATGAGGAAAAAATGTTAAAAATGCTGAATTTTTAATGCCTGCAAACGTCTGAAACGCAGCATGAAATATACATCATCGACACTATGACAGTCACTAGATTTTTTTCTCAATTATACGGTTTTGTTTTTCATTGCTCTTAAAATCTATTCCGATCACAGGACGGAAAGTGCTTATCATTCCGCATACTCCCTGCTCTCTGACAAGCAGAATGAAAGGGAAAGACTTGGCTTGTTACAATTCAGTCAGTAACCTGCTCTGGTCTTTATTTGTCCTTGGTCAGGGTAAGAATACTAAAGACAAGAAAAAAAAATCCTTTGTACTTCAGTGTCCCTGAGGGGTTCTTTAAGGAAGGCTTGCCCTGTAGTCACTATTTCAACTCAGTGAGTGTTCCTTTTCTCTGTTTATGTGGGAAAGTTTTGCTAGCCCTTTCATTTTTGAAATGTAACGACAATAATATGTTATCTTTTATTTTAGTTAAGCATCATTTAGTTAAGTGAAAAAACATGAAATACAAGGATTATGAGGGGTCAACCATTTGTATTTGTCATTGTAATTAAGGATTTATACTGTTTAATAATCTTTTTTTTTTGGGGGGGGGATGCGTCTTTTCATCCTACAGCTAAGTTGCACATGTACAGAGAAGTTAGTGTGAGTAGAGTTACCCAACCAATAAGATAGTCATAATCTCCCATCCTTATGAATATTTATATGGTAGTTAAATATCAATGTATGAAATATCAATAATTTATCTATGTATGCATACTATGGTCAAAAACAAATATCTTGTATTTACTTGATTTGGTTGCTCCCCAGAGGTGTAAAGTAAGTCCTTATATCTGAAAATGCAATGTACTTCAGAAACACAGAGACCCCATAACTGGAACTTCTCTGAATGTCCTCTCTGTGAGAACTGCCATTCATGATACCAAAGGAATCATGCTAGCTTACACAGGTGGAAGAAAACCAACAGTCAGAGCCATCTGTAATGCCTACAAAGCATCAGCAACCACATGGAAGAATAACCTAAAGGCACAGGAGTGGCACTCATAACTTCGCAGAAATCAAAGACTATCTAATTATACTTAATAGTTGCTAAATAAAATAAAAAAATCCTGTGCCTGCTACTAGAAACTTAAAATAATTTTTAAGTTACTGTTTCCTATTGTCTTGGGGAAATTACTTTCCCTTGTCCTTCATGTGAGGCAAGCAATAACTAGAACTCAGTAGAGTTTTACAAAATAATATAATTGGAATGCCTGAACCTTCCATAGTTATTTTTCAATTATTCCTTATTCAAATGAAAAAATATATTTAAATGTATACAAAATATTTTAATATATCTATATTCTGAAAATTTGATATATATATAAATATACCACAATCATTTTTGCGATAGGGATATTTAAAATATACTCCCTTGAAGGTGGCCAAGCCTACTATTCATTTTTGCCAACTCTACTATTCATTATCATTAGTATAGCCATCATACTAGACTGTAGATCTGCTACTTCCTCCTACATCCGGCATTGCTATATATGACAAGTTCCTTTTTCTATACATGAGAAGTATTGTATTTTATATGTATGTTTTTATGTATGTATTTATATGTATGTATTATTTCATATATATTTTAATGATCACCACATTTCGTTCTTTACCAATAAAGAATAATGCAAAGGACATAGCAGTGAGAAGAGATTTATGCTATGCTGCCTTAATTTACTTTGTACATGGAGACAATAGTGAAATTGCTAGGTCAAATTGTGATTCTGCCTTTTATATTTGCATAGAGACTCATACTGTTTTCCATGATGACTAATTTAAAATATGTTCTGCTGAAAGTATTCAAATATCCCCTTTCTCGCTACATCCTCACCAACACTCAATAATGGCTTTTTATAATGATCAGGAGGGTCACATCTCATTTCGATCTCAGTTTCTGCTTAAGTAGATTTTCATACTAAAGTGAACATATTGGTAATTCCTTTCCATCTTTTTAATAAAATGTGGCTATAGATGTGTTTGTTCATGTAGTCTTCTGAAAATAAAATGAAACAATTGTCTTGAATCCAGGTCATGGTAGAATCATTTATTTTCATTTTAATTATTTTTCAACATTAGCAGACAGTGCAAAACCATTGTCGACTGTAGATGAATATTGGCTCAAAATCAATAAATTCTACTTTAAAAGTTAGTGATATTACATCAGACATTTGAGTAAATAGTAAGAAACGAGAGTGCCTGTTGGGAGCAGTGAGACCCCAGATCCTGAATTTCTTGTAATCCCCTGATCTGAGTGCCTACAGCTGCTCTGAGCACGAGACCTTCAGGAGTTCCTGATGGCAGGAGAGTGGTTTCTGGTGGATTTGGCTGGGGCGTGGCTATCTCTATATAAGCTGTCCCTGAACACAATAAAGGGGGCATTCTTGGGGAATTCAAGGATCACCCGTGTTGCTGTCTCTCTGTCTGTGTGTGTCTGTGTATTTTAACCTCCAGCACCTTACCCAAAGCTCGCGAACTGGGTGCCAGCGCACAGAGCACAGACACGGGGGTGCGGTGCGCGGCAAGTGGCTATTTTCCACATGATTTGGATTAGCTATCGTTTCTGTGCTTTAGAGATTGTAATGTAATTACATCATTCCTCCCTTCCTTCTCTCCTCCAAAACTTCCCATAAACTTTTAATTGCTCTTTTCCTAATCTGTGTTTTGTTTTATTATTAGCAGATTTTATATATTTTATTGTTATAAAGTATTACTATTTCATTCCCTAAAAGGATAAGTGCAATTTCAATCATCTGTATAATGTTACTATTTGGTATTGTATAACCAAGTCGATTGGAGAAAAAAAAAAAAAAGGTATATTGTTCCCCAGGGAAAATGACTTCTCCGTCTCTCACCGTCCTCAGTAGCTTGTAGATTTCTGTGTGGTGATCTGACATCTCAAACTTCCCCCTTTCCACTCTGGAATGTTTATTGTTGTCATTAATCAGCTCACATTTTGCAGTCACGTTCTTGAGACTTTATAGGTGTGCCTACAGTCTTCATTGTTTCCTCACCTGATTCTTTTTAATACCTAGACGTAGAATTATATGATGCTAAATAATTAGGGGAAATAGGAAACCAATGCCAATTTTCTTGGATGATACAGAAAAAAGAATAGAGAATTAATTTTAGTTATTGGACATAGGGACTGTAAAAAAAATCAGGAAAAGACTATTAGAGATTGGAAGTAAAAGATTTTGCTAGTAATGCCAGAAAGTTTTCCTTAATTTTAGAACAACATATGTACTAAATTTTTGTAGCTATGGAAATTTTCAGGCAAACTGTTGAAGCACATGCTTTGTCTCTTCATGCCTCTGACACTACAGCATAATAAGCAAGAGATAATAAAGGAAAATAATTAGTATAGAAAATAGAATGTACCTTGCTCATCAGTCACTTCAAATTCAAGGATAATCTAAAGAAAATTAAAAACAGACAAAAATACACAAGCATGGAACTCAGGACCGCGAGGGGTGCACCCACACACTGAGACAATGGGGATGTTCTATTGGGAACTCACCAAGGCCAGCTGGCCTGGGTCTGGAAAATCCTGGGATAAAACCGGACTCTCTGAACATAGCGGACAATGAGGACTACTGAGAACTCAAGAACAATGGCAATGGGTTTCTGATCCTACTGCACGCATTGGCTTTGTGGGAGCCTAGGCAGTTTGGATGCTCAACTTACTAGACCTGGATGGAGGTGGGGGTTCCTTGGACTTCCCATAGGACAGGGAACCCTGATTGCTTTTCGGGCTGGGGGGGGACTTAATTGGGGGAGGGGGAGGGAAATGGGAGGCGGTGGCGGGGAAGAGACAGAAATCTTTAATAAATAAATAAATTAAAAAAAAGAAAAAAAGAAAAATAAAATAAAACAAAAAAACAAAAAAAATACACAAAAAATTGTATAAACTTTTTCTTGGAGATCAGCAATTATCTATTTCTTCATAATAGTACACCAATAAGTTCTAGGTTGGTAAACCAGTTAGATAGTTCACTTAGAGTTATTTACCAGACCTTATGCATAGTGATATGGATGGCATCATGAAGAAATGGTTATATACAGGGACTTAGCAAATTTATCAGGGCCCATTCTACTGAAAATATCTTTCTTTCTCATCCAATTTCATGCTAGAGTAGAGGCAGTGTTTTCTTGTTCTTCATTCATAAAATAACAACAGTAGCCCCAATCTTGAATGGGTTCCATGTAGATAATCACAGTAACTAATAGCTCAGGAGAGCAGTGCCTATATTATGTCAGGAGGACAAAATTCCAAATACCGTTTTAGCCAAACTGTATTAACAGGGTTGAAAGCCATGGACTGGATGGAAAATGGAAGGAGGAATTTTTCACACCCACCAATTTGGACTCTATTGTCAGGCATCCAGAGGATAAAACTACTAAGCTGAAAATAAGTGCCACATTTAAGTGTACAGGAAGGATGTCTGTTAGTGTTGAAGTCATACTGTATAACTCACTGCTGCAAGTAAATGAGAACTATTCGTAGGATTTAAAACATAATTAGAGTATCCACTACACTTGTGAAGTTACATTTTCTAAATGCTTTACAAAAGTAGATGCTTTATCCTCCAGATTCCCCCATTTTTAACTGGAACATACTGTAGCTTTAATTTTACAACTTGTGAGGCATTGTATGGAACCATACAAGAGAGGCAGAGTATGGCAAATACACTCTAAAATATCCCAATTAGCATCACATATTTTTGAGAGTATTCTACTCATGAAATAGTGCTTTTTGTATGCGGCATTCTGTTGGCATGTCAAAAGCCTTTTTTACATTTTGCTTTTTAAATCACTCATCCATTCTTGAACCAATTTCTTGCCGAATCTTTTTTTGGGGGGGGATTGCTGTTTATTCTCAAGTTTACTTGAATATATTTAGTCCTCTCAATGTTACTTGCATATTTTGCCTGATATTTCTTAAAAAGTAAAAATGTCTTATTCTGTTAAGCTTAAATATCTGAGGAAGATATTGTTATATTAGCATAGTTATCACATACTATTACTCTTAATTGTATTATTATTCTTTATATCTATACTACTTTTATTTTTTAAATTAAACTATAATTACATTATTTTCCCTCTTACCTATGTCCTGATTTCTTATCTTTTTTTTAAGAGGCAGGGTTTCTCTGCTTAACAGTTCTAGCTGTGCTGGAATTAACAGTGTGCATCACCACCACGACGTATGATTTCTAGCCTCGTCTCCAATACTTTGCAAACATCCTCTGTTAATATTGTTCCCATTCATTGACTCTATTTCTTTAATTATTGTATGTATATCCCTAAAAATATATATTTCAAAATAGATAATACAACTTGTTCACTCCATATAATGATATTTGTATGTGTACTATTTCAGAAATGACCCATTGGTTTTGCATAACTCATTAAGAAGCTCTTCCATGAAAAGTATATTTTTTCTATAATCTGCATTCCTTCATTGTCTAGAGGACTTTGAGGTTGAGACTATGTGAGAATTCTTCCCTTCACGTTTGCATGTCTATTGATGTCATCTTTTATTCAGATCCTGTGTAGGCAACCATACTGATGAGTGTTTATAAGTTATCTTCTTTGACATTTCTAGAAGATAAATTCTCTCAGCCGATTTGATGCTCCTCTAGCAATTACTATCTTTCTGCTCTCTTTTCTCTCTGTTACCACTAAATTTTATGATAATGGAAGTTTCGCTTACTGCTTAAAGTTACATTTAGCTCATGGTTCTTGGAGGAGAAACTAGAACATCTATTTAACTTAACCAGTATAATCCCTAACTACATACTAAATATTTAATCTTATACCCATAATTAGTAGAGACTCCACGTCCACCACCGAAATGTCTCCTTGCTAATTGACATGGACAAATGATTATTATTACAGAAAATCACAGCTAATGAAAATGTAGAGAACAAGTGACCATATAAATTTCAACCCCTTTTGATACATCTCTTTATTTCTTGGAAATCCACTTTCCTATAGAGTTACATACATTTTTTATAGAATACTGTGCCATAACTAAGTTTGTACATAATGGATGTTGGTTTGAGTACTTCTGGTAGATTCTTTCTGTCATATTTTAAATCACTACAAAATTGCTTAATTTGAAATTTTAGTGCAAGCATGGTAGTTAGGTTAGTGTTAAAGCTTAGGTTAGTGTACTGTTGTTGCTTTTATTTCCGCCCGTCTTTGTTCTTGGGATGGTTCAGCCCATTTACCAGTATTTGCCAAATGGGATATGGTCCTTGGGCCTAAGGATAACATTTTTTTTATTTCTTTCAGATGGAAAGGAAAAGCTGTAATCCCTTTACATCAATTTGGTATCCAGCATCCAATTCTTCAGATTCAGAAAATAAATTGAACTCATCTATTTCAACAAAGACTCTCAAGGTAAATGCAAGAGTCCAGTTATTGTGTTCTTATCGAGGTCTGTCTACTCTAGATGATCAGTCTTTTGGTATTAGTTATAAAAATTTATAGCATTCTTAAATTTTCAGAGTAATTGGAGACTACTATAAGAAGTTTCTGAAGTTTGTATCTAAGAGGCTGCATTATTTACAACTTTTCTTAAATTATTTGCTCTACTTTGAATTCATTATCAAATACATAATTTCAAACACTGCTATGAATTAAACAATGTTCCCCATATTTCACAAGCATGTATTTCACTATATTTGGAGTTTTGTCTTTAAAGGACAGATGAATAAGTCTGGGGTATTCATAACGATGGTGACTTAATGCCTTTTATGTGCTGAATGTTCGTGGTGCCATTGCTCATACATAGAATCCTCAGTCTTCTATAATATCATATTGATAGCTGACACTGCAGACAGACACTTAGGAAATGTATATATTACTTTGTGAATTGATTATTAATTGTTATAAAAGGGAAACATATTCTGCTTGTTTTCCATAATGTAAGTTATCAATGGTAACAGGTTGTAACCATAAAGAGACTCTTTAATAGATTATTAACTACTGAAATTCTGATTCAAAATCTCAAAATTACAGAACAGTAGGAACTAAATATCAGTTCTTCTAAGGAACTTAGTTCTAGTTGGAAGAATTAAAAAGAGATACTTACAATGTTCCTATTATGCCTGTCAAAGGGGCAGTTTTGTCCCAAGTAATTATGAGCTTCTAGAACAAGATTTTATCTATATGTGTCTGCTTCACATAATCCATTGAATATGAAATATCTGTTAAGATCCCGCTTTTAATTCAGAATAATCTATACTTCCCATTGTAGTATCAAGTAAAGGGAAGGGAATGTTTTAAGAGTGTTGTGGTGCTGGACACTGGAGGCATATACCTTAAATCCCAATACTTGGGAGGCAGAGGCAAGTGGATATCTGTGAGTTGAAGGCCAGATTAGTATACAAACTGATTTCCAGGAGAGCAAGGACTGCTTTGCATAAAAACCTTTTCTTGAAAATAAAAAACAAACAAACACAAAAAAGAGCATTGTGGAAAGTGGTTCTCTTCAGTGAAGTTGTAAATAAGGTTGCAGTCTACACATGACTTAGGTTTATTGTAAAATGTTTGTCAGAGAAGTATGGGGTTAACTATATACTTGTCTCTTAAACTGTGTGACAATTTTAGACTTAAAAATTAGATTTATTGCATTAAACATAACATAAATTTTACAGTCAGCTGCTCAGTTTCATATACATATGCATTATTCATATATGACAATAGAATTTTTTTAATTTATCATGTGTGACATTATCTAAGCATGTCCTCACATCATACACTTACCCAATCTTATCAGCTATAAGGATTCAATGAAAATTATTCATGTTCTAAGAATCTATGGATATGGTATGTACTTATTCATTAGTGGATTCTAGCCATAAACAAGGATATTGAGCCTATAATTCGCGATCGTAGAAAAGCTAAGTAATAAAGTGAACTCAAAGAAAAACATATATAGATCCTCCTGGAAATTGGAAGCAGACAAGATGGCCAGGCAAAAGTTGGGAGAATGAGGGTGGGGTGGGGATGGGGGTGGGGTGGGTGGAAGGGGAGAGGAGGAGAGAGAAAGGAGAAGGGGAGGGTTGGGGAGAGGTTGGGGCAGTGGGATGGTTGAGATGGAGGAAAGATGGATATGGGAGCAGGGAAGAAGATATCTTAATTAAGGGAGCCATTTTAGGGTTGGCAAGAGACTTGGCTCTAGAGAGGATCTCAGGTGTCCACAGGGATTTTCTCTGCTAGGTCTTTGGGCAGTAGAGGAGAGGGTGCCTCAATTGGCCTTGTCCCATCGTCACACTGACGAATATCTCAAATATCACTACAGAACCTTCATCCGTTGACAGATGGAGATAGAGACAGAGACCCACATGGGAGCACAGGACTGAGCTCCCAAGGCATCTGTGGAAGCCCAAGTCTCACCTGAGTTACCGCAGCATAAAAAACTGGATTCATAGCAGCTCCAAGATCTCAGGCACCATGGACCTCCATATCTGTACAGCTCTATGGTGTTTAATGAAGAAATATGAAGGACCACAGCTAGCAGCCACTCATGTTTGCTTGTTTGTTTGTTTTTTTAGTTTTCTCAGGTTTCTTTGGAGATTTATTTTTTTTCCTGCTTCCTCTGTGTTAGGATGATCAAGTCTTCCCTTTGTATGAACAGTGTGTTTTGGTGTTACTGTGTTGCTTTTTAGGTTGTTGGATAATTCTTGTATTGGCACCCACCCTTCTTTTCCTCCAATTGGTGTTGGCAGTGTCCTTGCCTCCTGGTTCAATCCTCACAGTGGTTGTCTGTGTCTTTGGTCTTCTCTGTACTGTCACAAGAGTCACTGCGGTCTCTCTTGGCCCACTCCCTTGACCGTCTCTCTTGGTGTGCTCTCCTGGTTCACTCTTTTGGCCCGCTCTGTGCATTCAGAGCCTTTTGTTCATGGTTTCTCTCTTGGTCCTCTCTTTTTTCCTCTCTGTGTAGTTGCAGCTTCTGTCTCCTGTCACATACTCTGTGTAAGATCTGTGTACAGTAACATTGGTGGTTATGTGGACTGTAGCATGCTTATCAAAAATTTGAAAGCCTATATGTACATATAAGCAAATCCAAATAAAATTTCTCTTTTTGGTGTAGGTTACCTCACTCAGATGTTTTTTTCTAGTTTCACCCACTTTCATGTAAATTTCATGATTTAATTTTTGACAGCTAAATAATTTTCCATTGTGTAAACTTGCCATATTTTCTTTCTCCTTTCTTCCATTGATGAAAATCTAAGCTCTTCCCAATTTCTTGCTATTTTTAATAAAGAAACAAAGAACATGGAAGAACAAGTTTTATGCAGTAGGATGTAGAGTCCTTTAGATATATGCCAAAGAGTGATATAGCTGAATATAGAGGCAGATCTATTTCCAGTTTTCTGGGAATACACCTCAGTGATTTTCATAACAGCTATATAAGTCTTTACATCCAACAACAATGGATGAGTGTTTCGCATCTTTGCCAGAATAAGTTGTGCAAATTCTGTATGGTAAGGCTGTTTCTTTTTGAAAAATTTCTGTTTGAAATACACTGCTAGTATTTCAAAGTTCTCTCCACACATAAACTTAATATCTAGTACAAATACTCATAAACCATCTCTTGCCAGTTGCCTTGAGTTTTTTCACTACAAGATAAACCTTGACGATTTAGACAAGGAAGTCTTTTATGTAACTACAAACTTATTTTTGTTTCAGAGCTCTGATATCATACACAGCACAAACATTTGTTTTCTTATTTATTTTTCAAAAATTGCTCAGTAACACAAGGAAGCAAATAGAGTATGAACACTGATTCATGTTCTGTTACCAACTGAGAAAAACAAATCCTGTTCATGATGGCAACTTTTAGTGGTAGATTAAATCAAACACCAGATACAATCCTGAACATAAATAACACAAAGATGTTTTACTGTAAGGTTTCTACATCCTGGTGGTAGTGTTACATTATGTCACAGTGACCCTAACTAGAATCATTATCCTGAAAGAAGATGATCATTCACTAAGATATTCATGGACTATGTATCACTCACACATCATAGGAAACTCACCTTCAGTTGCACAGCTCAGTGATCTGTTTAAACAATTGATAGTTTTTTAGGAAAATGGCAGTTAGATTTTTATTGATAATATAAGATTCTAAAAATAATACTCAGTTAAATACATCATAATCTCATTAAGAAAATAATTTAGTCTAAAATTGTTTGAAGATAGCAACCATTTAAATTAACCCAGCCCAGTAGAAGAAAAGAAACTATTATTGAAAAAACAAATGAATTGCAGAAATACATAAGCAACAATGGAAAAAAAAGGGGGAGATGAGAGCCTTGAAAAGCAATAAGTAGAGCAAAACAGTGGGATGTAAATGAGTAAGGTAACACCATCCTGCTCAGACTAGCTAAGTCTCTGGCAATGGCATTTGTGTTTTTACTTTGTTGTAGAGAACACATACTTCCTGTATCCCACTCAAGAATGGGCAGAAAATCAATAAAGTGAACTGTACTAAAAGAAACTATATTGAATGCTATTCTTGACAAGAGAAGTGTGGATAGTGATAAATAAAATTAGCTACAGTAAGCAAAATTAAAATTATCAGTGTGCAAATTGACTCAGTGCATACATTGTCTAAGTGTGGTACACAATTTTAAATAGCAATAAAAGTTTCCCATCAGGAAAACAAAAATATTAGCCAGTTTGATTTTCTTATAATTATGATTAAAATAATTTGAAGTAGCCCTCCATATTCTATCATTTGCATATTCTTCACATTTCAAAAAATATATTTGATCTGAAATATTATGAAACATATTTTCCCATAAGTTGACATTTAACTTCAATATATTTCACATATACTCTCACAGACATTCTGGCATATGGTCTTGATATAATTGAACACATATCAGTCATAATTATGTCATGATAATGTCAATTTGATTTGAATATGGTCTAACTTCCTAAATTCCGATTTTAATGACAGATTGTTAGTTGCTAATGTCTTCTGCCTCCTGCTTTACAACAATTATAACAAAATTTCTAGTTCATTCTGTCCATTCATTCCTTCTCTCATTCATTCACTTATTGGGCAAACATGTCATCCATCCAGAAGTACTGTAATAGTATTCTATTATGGATGAGTCAAGAATTATTAATTCACAAATACTCAAGATTATAGAGACAAATGAGGCAACAAATAATTAACTGAGGGTATAATAGTTATTTGTCAATGGAAGTAAAAATATGAAAGAAGGATAATTGTTGAGAGTTAGGGAGATAATTTCATACAATGCCTTCTCATTTTGATAAAGAAATAATATTAAATACATTCATCCCTGGTGGTGATGGCACATGTCTTTAATCCCAGCACTTGTGAAGCAAAGGCAGACAGATTTCTGTGAGCTCAAGGCCAGCCTGGCCTATGAAGTGAGTTTCAGGACAGGTTCCAAAGCTACACAGCAAAACTCTGTCTCAAAAAACCAAAAAAAAAAAAAGATATTCATAACAAAACAGATGATTATTCTGTCCTTTAAATGTGCTTATTTTGTTTCAATGTAAGAAAATGAACAATGAGTATTTATTTTGAAATTATAAAGTTCTATGAATTTTCTATCATAATAGCTTTGAGGAATGAGCATTTCTTAAATTCCATTTTTCTCATCTATTGAAATATTCCTGAAATTAGTATATATTTACCATATTTTTCACATGTTTGTATCAAATTATAGTGGTTATTATGTTTATATACAGCATGAGTTTTTGTAAATAAATGATATGTGCTTTGTTTCTTAAGAAAATTCATGTTTTCATTTTTTTAAAAAAAAACTTTTCATTTTGAAATGTGAATAAAAGGCCCCTTCTGCACAATTCCACCTAATTAAATTCAAAGTAAACATGGATTATTTACCAATAACAAACTGAAATAAGAAATATTCCTTTTAAGATTTTATTTCCTATTTTATGATTATGAGTGCATCTCAGTATGTGTCTCTGCTTATGCTTGGCATGATAGGTGACCACAAAAGCCAGAAGATGGCAGGTCAGCTGCTCCCCTGGTGTTAAATTATAGGTCGACATAACCTGGGATGTCATGAGTGTTAAGCCCCAGTCTCAAGTTCTCTGGAAGAGCAACAAATGTTCTTAGCCACTGAACCATTCTCCTAGGCTCCTGAGAAATGTATTCATTACTATATACCTTGCAGGTTTTTATTTTTTTCTCACTCTGACTCACCTTTTTTTTCTTCACTGGAATGTAATGATATTTTCTCATGCGTTATGCAAACAATGTTTTATTCATCTTTCATGTCTTCTTTTGTATGAGTATATGTGAAAGGGGCATAAATATGTATTAGTGTTTGTTCTTTTGTTTGTACAAGTGTGTGGAGGCCAAGGTTAAATTCTGGTGTCATCTTTAATTCCTCACTACCATACATATTGAGTTACGTTATCACACTTGAATCATGAACTCACGACTTGTCTAGTATACTTAGACTGATTGTTTGTTCCCTTTCTCTTCTTCCTGGGGTGAAATTAGAGGTTGGTTGTATGTCTATCAAACATTTCATTCGGGCCACCACCATATAAGTAGCAAAATGTTAGAACGTATTTGCTTACTTCACTACGTATTTTGGAGGGAGACTGGAGATTTATTCCAGTCTCCATGGTACTGTGACACTTATAAATTGAATGGCTAATTCATAAGCAAGTCTTTGATGTTGGGGACCTATGATGTAATATTGAGATATTTTTGAACCCACTTCACATTAGGTTATAGAAACTTCTGGATTCCTAAATGGGTAATCTGAGGTCAATATTACCCTTTGAGATTTTGATCAAATAAGGTTTTATTTTAAACTTTATCTTCTTAAACATATTTTAAATGAAGAAATCTCACATGATTACAAAGTTTTACAACTTTGAGTCTTGAACGGTGGCACTTTGCCCTCGGGAATGTTTCCTATTGCTCCAGAGAAAAGTGCAATGATTCTCTCATTCGTAATTGCTGTGGATTGTCTGTATCTCCTTAGTCAACAACACTCTTTTATTAGAAAAACTACATATTATTTTATCTTTTTTTACTCAAGATTGAGGTTTTACATTTCCTTTTTTCTACTATCTTCAATATTTTTTACATATGCTATGGATTTTCTCATATTTCTACTCTTTTTTGATCTTTCTTCTCATTAAAAATTAGATTTAATAGTGAGCAATAACCATGCCACAAACCTAACTTATTCTGTTTTGAAATTTACTGGACCAAAAAAGAAAACAACCCTTTCTTGTGAAGTCCCCTTCACTTATATTTTCAGGACATAGCCAGACATTAAGACTTTGCCAAGATGTAACAAAATAGTTCTAGTAAAATTTTAGAGTTTCATTGTTCTCTGACATCTCATGAGCACGTACATTCTTTGAATGTCTATTTCAATTTTTTTCTTCCCAGTGCAAAATGACCCATTAAACTGTGCTTAAGTGTCGTTAAGCCATTTTAGCTTCCTTTGTTGAGAGTTCTCTGTTTAGGTCTATACGCCAATTTTTTATTGGATTATTTGGTTTTTTTTGAAGACCAATTTTTAAGTTCTTTGTATATTTTAGAGATCAGACCTCTGTCTGATGTGGGGTTGGTGAAGATCTTTTCTCATTCTGTGGGCTGCTGTTTTGTCTTGTTAATATATGAAAGAAACTATATTTTCACCAAATCTATGACTTGGCTGTTAATCTGTTCTATGTTTTTAAATGATCATTTTCTGAATTATTATTTATTTCCATTACTTCAGTTATCCAAATGTATAAATAAAAGTATATATTGCAAAAGTCAAAATTCAAACTTCTGTATTATAGAAAATTTGCCCAATAAGTTTCTATATTGAGGCCATATATCCACATTTGTTTAATATGCTATTTCACATACAGTGTACTTTATTATATAATAAACATTGAATGTTGTACTGGTTCATTTTATGAAAGTTTGACACAAACTAGCGTCCTTTTGCAAGAGGGAAACTCAACTGAGAAAATACCCCCCACAAGCTTGTCTTGTGTCAAGAACGTGGTGCGTTTTCTTGAATTGTGAGTGATGTAGGAGATGTATCTCACTGTGGATAGTTCCACCTCTGGTTTTAGAATCCTCGATACTATAAAAAAGAAAGGCAAGTAAGCCATGAGACCATGCCGGTAATAATAATTCCTCTGTAGCTACTGCAACAACTTTTGCTTCCAGGCTTCTGCCGTGATTTTAGTTCCTCACCTGAGTTTTCTCAGAGATGAACTAGGGTAAGGAGCTGTCTGTTAAAACAAACCCTTTTTTCTCAGACTGCTTTTGGTCCTGGTACTTTATTGCAATAATAAAAGCCCTAAGAAACATTCCCTTTTTATTTTTTACTTTAAAGTGTAAAACTGAGATCTGATACATCCTCAAATGTGATCACTAACCTTATCTCTAGTACTACAAAGAAAGTTGGAACAATATCTGCATACTACCCAGCAATATTATTTTACAATTGACTCTTAAAAGAGTGTCATTGGTATTCAGACTTACATCACAAGTCAAGAAATACTCAAATATTTTAAGAAACTACAAATAATTAGCAGACAATTGAAAATAAATTACTGAAGCAACATAAGTGGATTGGAGAAATTTTATAAGTTTTTATAATACTAACATTGTTTCTTAACATTACAGACATCATGTTTGAAGAAACTGATGGATTACACTTTTCCACTGATTTCCAAACCATTTTTCATTAGGGTCCATTAACAAAGAGTTAAAAAATATATCCTGAATACTTAATTTCATGTGAATAATTATATTCTTGATATATTTCTATATTTTTGTTATATTAAAATAAAAATGCATATATGCCAATAAAATTCTATTAATTTTGTGAGGGGACTTAGATTATAAATGCAGATGTAGAATAAAAGATAAGATGCGGTTTTTGCTTTATTTATTTATTTTTATTTTTATATTATTATTACAAATTTTCACCTCCTTCCCTCCTCCCATTTCCCTCCTCCTTACCCCGTTCCCCCTCCCTCTCCAGACCAAAGAGCAGTCAGGGTTCCCTGCCTTGTGGGAAGTCCAAGGTTCTCCCCTCCTCCATCATGGTCTACGAAGGTGAGCATTCAAACAGCCTAGGCTCACACAAAGCCAGTACATGCAGTAGGATCAAAACCCAGTGCCATTGTCCTTGGCTTCTCAGTCAGCCCTCCTTGTCAGCCACTTTAAAAAAGTCCAGTTTGATCACGTGCTCCATCAGTCCCAGTCCAGTTGGCCTTGGTGAGCTCCCATTAGCTTAGCCCCACCGTCCCAGTGGGTGGGGGCACCCCTCGTGGTCCTGATTTCCTTGCTTATGTTCATTAGAAACACTATCCTGAGTGAGGTAACACAGACCCAAAAAGATGAATATGGTATGTACTCACTCATTAGTGGATTCTAGCCATAAATAAAGGACATTGAACCTATAATTCATGATACTAGAGAAGCTAAATAGGAAGGTGAACCCAAAGAAAAACATGTAGTTATCCTCCTGGATATTGGAAGTAGACAAGATTGCCAGGCAAAAATTGAAAGCTTGGGGATAGGAGTGAGGTGGGGGTAAGGGGAGATGGGAAGAGAGAAGTGAGAAGGGGAGGATAGGGAGGGCTTGGGGGAATGGGACAGTTGTGATGGAGGAAGAGTGGATACGGGAGCAGGGAAGTATATGTCTTAATTAAGGGAGCCATATTAGGGTTGGAAAGAGACTGGACTCTAGAAGGGTTTTCCTGCTTGTTCCTTGAGCAGCTGAGGAGAGGGCACCTGAACTGGCCCTATCCTATAGCCACACTGATGAATGTCTTGCATATCACCATAGAACCTTTATCCAGGGATGAATGGAGATAGAGTCAGAGACCCACATTGGAGCACTGGACTGAGCTCCCAAGGTCCAAATGAGGAGCAGAAAGAGACAGTTTTTGCTTTTAATTAATATTACATTTTATTTATATCCTCATCTTGCTTTATTTACTCTGGCTCTGCACTGTGGCTCAGTCATGATCATATTACCCACATTAAAATTGTTTCATGCTTTGTAACTTCAAAATGTATCTGAAAATACAAAATAAAAGTTGCTATTGATATAGTAAAATATAAAATCCAAACAATGGTTTCTATTGATAAAAAATGTGGATATGAGCCACATATAAGAACTCATAAGTCTTTGGTAACTCTTGAGTCTTATATCTGTCATTCCAGGTTTGAGTTTCCACAACCTAAGACCAGTGTCAGTTTCACAAACACAGGGGCTCAATACATTCAAAAATTGTTTAGTAGAAGCTTGTTTGACTTCAGTAGCTTATCATCATGGAGTAGTAGCATACTTCATATAATGTCAGATTAAACTTGTAAAAAGTTCTTATTAAATTATATCTATTAAATTATTCTTTATTTTGAAAAGCAGTTACATTAACAAGTATGAAACATCATTAGAAATTCCAATAAAGTATCTTTAGGATATAATATTTATTCATATTTAATTTTTCAAGGGAGATTCATTGATGATTCATTTCAATCATTTAAATTAATAAAATATTTTATGTTTTAATTAAAAGATGTTATCAAGACAGTAGTAATATTATAAAATTGATTAACATATTAGATTGAATTGTACAAACTTTTTTATCAAGAGAGAATTAATATTAAAAAATTGATTAACATATTATTTTGAATTATACAACAATATAATTAAAAACATGCTCTTCAGAAACAATCAAGGCATTCTAAGTAGGTAAAATCAGAAATGTTTAAAGTCTTAAGTTCCATTAGATCAAACTAGGTAAACAAAAAGTAGAAGTTTCTTATTCAAAGAATTGTATTTGAATTCACACAGCTAATTGAAATAATTCCTGTGCCAACTACAGCTGCATTTGCCTAATGCTACTATTTACTGTGCAACAGAAGCATGCTTTCCTTGTGTGATTCCTTCAGGCTATTTTACATGTTTCCATATATGTTACTCATGAAAAATTATGTATCCATGCTTTTAGTACCTTTTCTCCTGTCCTTTCTCCTTCAACATAGAATCTATCCTATGTTGCATCAAATTTATGCTCTGATTTCTGTGCATAAGACAAAGTATGCAATGTTTGTATGTCTAGATATGATATACTGCTATCAACATAAACATCCATTGTTCCAAGGAAAGTGATACCTTAATTGAGGGAACCATTATAGGACTAGCAAAAAAAAAAAAGGCACTAGATAAATTTGCAGGAATCCATAAGAATAACACCAGTTACAACCCTAAGCAATATTGGAAAGGGTGTCTGAACTGGCCTTGCCCTGTAGTCAGATGATTAATATCTTAAATGTCACCATAGAACCTTTATCCAGCAACTGATAGAAGAAACAGAGGCACAGATCCAAAGAGAAGCACTGAACTGAGCTCCCAAAGTTCAGTGGGAGAAGTTAGAATAGAAACAAAGAAGTGTAGACAATGATAGAAATACATACTGAAACAGGTTACCTGATCTCCTGGGAGCTCACCAACTCCAGCCATACAAGGACAGAACCAGCAGAGGATCAAACTAGTCCCTCTGAATGTGGGTGACCATTGTATGGCTGGGGCAGACTGAGGGGCCACTGGCAGAGGCACCGGGATTTATCCCTACTGCTTGTAATTTGCATTTTGAAAAGCTTTTCTTTTGGATTGATACCTTGCTTAGCTTAGATATAGCAGGAAGGGCCTTGAACCTTCCCGAAAGCAATGTGCCATACCCTCTCTGTGGAGTGGATGAGGGGGCAGGTAAGTGGAGGGAAGAAGGGGAGGGAGTGGGATCTGGGATTGGTAAGTATAATGAAAATAAATAGTTTGCTTTCTTTTAAAAAATAAAAATAAATAAACAAAATGTGTGTGTGTTGGGTTGGGGTAGGAAGGGGAGGGTGGAGAAAATGGGAGGAGGGAAGGAAGTAGAAACTGGAATTGATATGTAAAATGAAAATTCATTTTTTATTTTGTTATATTTTTTAAAAATCTATTGCTCCTTTCTTTTTCTTTTTTATGTTCACTATTTTTATTTTATTTTTTAATTTATTTATATATTAAAAATTTCCACCTCCTCCCCTCCTCCCATTTCCCTTCCACTTCTCCCACACCCCCTTCCCCTATATAGGGGGGTTTTATAGGGCCTACCTATAAAACAATTTTACTTTTAATATAAACTTAAATAGTTTGTGCAAGAAATACAGGTGAAGTTTATTAAATATTGACCCCAATAAATTTTCGTATGTCTACAAAGAAAAAATACACATAGTGATAAACACAGACGCATACACACACACACACACACACACACACACACACACACACACACACACAAACATACTCACATCACTCATACACACTTGTTAGTAATAGCAGGTTAATTCACCTACTAGCTAAAATAAGATATACACAAATGTCAAATGTCAGTTAGAATAAATTTTAAAAATCTGCTTTTCTCAAGATGATCAATATAAAATTAAATATAATAGAAATACACTTCTTAAAGTGACATGCAGCCCATTTCAATCTGTTAAAGAAGGACTCTGAGAAATAAAAGTTTTTGTTACATTTCAAGTATAAGAGAAAAAGAAAAAAAATCTGCTAACCAAAATGTTTGGTTAACAAGAAGTGAAATTTAAGCTATATATACTATGATGTAATTCATAAAAAGGGGAAAACTAAAGAAAATTTAGTATTCTTTATTTTCTATTTTAATTTATGAAATAAAAATATAATTTGAATAGATTATATAATGATATAAAATTTAAATGCAAAGTATATTGTAAAATATAAATGCAAATAGGTCAATGTATATTATTGACTGATTCTAGCTAGGCTTTTTTTTTAAATATTATGTTTAAATTATTGTAATTCTTGATATATCCAAACTTCTGATAAGCACTTCACTGAAATGTTGAGGTCATTGACTTGTTATACATTTTATATTTAAAATACCCATCTTCAGGGATGGCCCAGAAAGTAAGAATGCTTTGTATTATAGAAACTCACCCATATCCACTGAGGTATAATAAATGTAGATGGTTTGCAGGTATCATAATTTGAAAAGTAAAAATACTGAAATCATAGATGACTTGCACTTTACTTAAAAAGTGGTAGCCCTGAAACAATTTCATATGAAAATATTCATTATTTATGAATACCAGTAGAAAAAGTTCAGAAACTTAGATATCATGTAAACTTTGGTTATTACCCCATTTTATTCTTTCAAATTATTAAGAAAAATATTTAATATATAAACTTCAACTGTGAAACATAAGCACACACATATGTTATATTGATGACAATATTGCTGAAAATATTTTTTTAATTTAATAAATATTGGGCAACAGCAATATACCTGATTAAAACAAGTTCTCTACCTGTCTACATATAGAGCTTCAGATAATCTCATTACAATATTATAGAAATACAGAAAAAGCCTACTCTAAACATTTTCAACAGCTTTGAGTCTCCAGTGAACTGTTTTTCATTTTGCAAGGTTATTTTATTTTGCTGAGTATTGAATTCTCTTTAGTGCCACTGATGTGAACTCTGAGATTAGTAATAAAATATATTTTGAACTTTTGAAGTTTCTGTGTTCACATTAATTTATCTCAAGAACTAATGTTTGAGAAATATACTCAAGATGATATCCAAAGGTGCAATATATTTCAGTCCTTGTAGATGAGGAGTACTGCTTTGTAATGAATAATGTTTGAAAATACAACTCCAGCAAGCATTTAAAACAAAAGTAATATATATATATATATATATATATATATATATATATATATATATATACTCTTGAAAAGGAAGGAAACTCAGCTTATGCATGAATTAAAAGTGCAAAAGCAAACATTTTTATTCTTTATTGTATGAAACCTAACTTGAGTATACTGTACATATTATCCCAATAGTGAGGAGAATGCAGAATTCATTTGTCCAATAATCACTAAAGCAGATGTTATCAACCTCCCTAATGTTAATACGGTTCCTCATGTTGTGGTGACCTCCAACCATAATATTATTTTGTTGCAACTTCATAACTATCATTTGTCACTGATAGGAATCATAATGCAAATATCTGATATGCAAGATATTTGACATGTGGGTTGAAAATACAGGATGAAAACCACTGCACTATACAAAGACAGACTGATGGATGAAAGAATTTCTTAGATCAAAGAAATCTAAAAGTCAAAACAAGGTACCTTTTTCAGTATTGTTTTATTACAGCAACACTCTTGTTGATGCTGATAAGAACAGATAGAAGGATTCTATTTATTTTCATTTAAGAAAGTTCACATACATAATGCATTTTAGTAAAATAATTTTAGTGAAGTTTCTGTGACAAAGTGAAAGAAAAAGATTCACAGAGGACAGGAAAGTCAGAGAAAAGTTTGTTGTTAAAAGCACTGACATGGGAGGTCAAATATTAAAATGCTACTTAAAAATAAAGACATTTGTATCTATTGATATCATTATGATTTAATATGGAAACAGTAACACCTTATGCTGGAATCCACAAAATGTTTGCTGTAAGGTGAATAGGGACACTTTTATTTTTATGTTCAAAAACAATGTATTTGTAGACTTATCATTTCTTTTTTTCCCTTGCTTTTAATGCTAATTATGTTCAACATAAACTATGAGTCATCTAATGAGGTAACATTTATTTAGAATAATAATTATTCTTAATAATATTAAGAATAATTAATAATATTCCTATTGAAATGTGCTGCAAATCAAAAAATAATTATTTACTTTTAAGCAACATAATAATTAAATATTCAAACTTAGCCTTATATCTAGATTTAAAACATTCTTCAAAGCCAAATATTCATTTAAAATTATGTCATGAGGTCAACTTATTATGTTAATAACTAAAGTATATATATTAATAAATAATCATATACAATTTTAATTATTAAGTATGTTAATAGCTTTGCATATAAAGAATGGACATCATTCATAATTTGAAAGATTACATATCATTAGCTCATGTGTAATAGAAAAGATCTTTGGAAAAATATTCTTCTGGAGGTATTTAAGGAAATACCTCATCTTGTTTAAAGTTACTAGAGGAGTAGTGAACAGAAAATCAAAACATGATAATCATTGAAACAAGCAAAAAACTATTTAGTACTAGGAGTAAAATGAAGTGTTTTTCTACTTCAAAACACCAGAGCTTTAATACAGTAACAGACAATAAACTAAATAATAGTCTATAATCTCAAGAGCATTATTTTATAATCTATTTATGCTCTTCCCAATATCTGTTATATTTTAAATTTTAAATATTTATATGTCCTTCATTTGGATTTTTTCTTGTAGCATAAGAAATTCCTCTCACTTTGAACAGGTCAGAAAAAGTAGAATTTAATATTTTAGATATGGAATCTGCAAAGAGTTTTGTCTGTCTTTGCAAGTGTTCTGTTATGAAAATACACCACGGTCATGTAAACTCTTGTAAAGAAAAGCATGTTATTGGGGCTTGTTTACAGTTTCAAAGGTTTAGTTGAGCATCATTATAACAAGTATGGCCAAATACAGGCATACATGGCATTGGAATAGGAACTGAAAATTCTACATCCTGCTCAGCATACAGCAGAGAGAGAGAGACTGGGGTTGAAATGGGTTTTTAAAAACCTTCACCCCATTCCCCAGTGACACCTTCCTTCAACTGACCACACCTAATCCTTTTAAATAGTGTCACTCACTGGTGAACAATCATTCAAATTCATGAGCCTATGGAGTTCATTCTCTTTCGAACTACCACATATTCAAACATTTTCATTAATTTTCCTTTTTATTTTGAGATTATAATCACATCATTTTCTCTTCCTTTTTCTCCCTCCAAATCTTCCTTATAGTCTTCCTTGCATTCCTTGAATTTCATGACCTCTTTTCAATAATTTTATATATGTATATACGTGTATGCATGTATTCCTAAATACATAAATACAATCTGTTCAGTCTGTTTAACCTTAATTCTTAAGTTTCTGATTGCTCAAATAGTACTTTCTGTCTCTGCATGAACTCTATCCTCTCTCTAGCTTCTATTTCTTGTCAAATGGATACTCTAAAAAGTGTATCATAATGTACTAATGAGCGTATATAAGAAGTATAAGAAATAGTTTTAATCTGACTGAACTACAGAAAGAACAGACAACTATCTGTAAACAGAGACTGCACTTTTGTTTCCCTGCTGCCGGAATAATCAAACAGAAACCATATTAATTGCAACAATGTTAGTCAATGGCTCAGGTATATTCCTAGCTAGCTCTTACATCTTAAATTATCCCATTTCTATTAACCTGTGTCTCGTCATGAGACTGTGACTTCACAGTAAATTTCTGGCATCTTTCTCCTTCAACACCTACATGGTGTCTCTTTGACTCCTCATACTCTCTCTCTCTTTCTATATTTCTGTTTGGATTTCCCATTTGACTTTATTCTGCTAAGCTATTGGCCGAAAAAGCTGTCTTCATCAACCAAGAAAAGCAAATCATGTACAGAAGGGAATTCCACATCAACTATCCATTATCAACTTCATAATACTTTCACAGTCTTATGAGAGCTATATATACTTGTTTGTTGTATGCAACTACCATTTGTCTAGAATCTAAATTTTTCATGAGACAAATCACTTTACATAAAATAGTTTTCTGAGGTATCTGAGTAGTGCATTGAACAAACCAAAGGTAATGTTTGTGAAATAAATGAATCAATGAACATGTTTGGATGAAAATTTGCACCATCCTAAAAGAGTGAAGTATATCTTCTATCTGATAATAATATGGTAGCAACCAGTGCATCGGTCATTTCCACATGATTATTAGTTTCTCTTCAGTTTCTGGATTTCTTTTTAAGTGTGAAGTCAGCTTGCACCTATAACATTTTTTTTCAATTCCTGTACAGAAAAATAAATCCTTAAAGTATCAATCGAAAACAAAACAAAACAAAAAACAGCCAAGATTAAAGAGACCTTTGAACTTTTGCATCAAGACCAGAAGGGGGAATATGTATTCTTTTATAGGGGAGTACCTTCAAGTCTAGAAAAAAAATTACTTCATTTACTAAGCATAAAGCATATTACATACAGATAAAATGACTGAGGATTATCCAAAGACAGCAGCAAATGAAAACTGTGTCAGCATTTGAGCAGTTCAAACTTTGTTCACCCTAGGGGTTTTTGAGTAAATGTTGTTACAGAATTTTTCCCTACTGCCTAAGACAAAGCAATACTCTTGGAAATTGTATTATATATATATATATATATATATATATATATATATATATATCTCATATCCATAAGTCATTCAAAATCAAAATTACTCTTATAGGCCTATATTTTGAAAAATTATTCATTAAAAAGTGTAAAATATTTTAACACTTTTATTTCACTAATGGTATTAAATTTTTAAATATGCCTGGTAACTTATAATCTATGTTAATCTATATTTTGTTAGCATCGATTTTGACTATAAGACAGAGAAAATGAAACAAAAACAGAAGAAAGGAATTATGCTATTTCAAATATAAAATTAAACAGCATGAATATTAAGAACTGCATTTTTAAATATAACTTATTTATGGACATCCATGTGAACACAGGCTGCGTGTATGTAGGTCATCAAAACAGGAGGAATGTGACATGTACTCTGGAGCTGGATGAGAGCTGACCAACATAGGTGCTGGGAAACATACTCAGATCTCCGAAAGAACAAAGCACATCATTAACTAATGAACTGCCCCTCTGGCCCAGATTGCACATTTTGCCTAAGTGACAGGGAGGTTCATTTGCAGTTTATCATTAATAAAATTTAATGCACATAAATGTAAAATTTATTGAAGTAGTATCTTTCATCTTGAATGATTACATAAAGCTGAAATTTACTATAATCAAATATAATTGATGAAAAAATTTTGAGTGATGATTTAGCAGTAGTTTGGGAGTATATTTATATAGGCCTCAGTTTAGGTACAATTATTAAAAATTTAGTCAGCATGTACTATGGGAAAAAATTACCAATTTTGCACAGTGTATTTATAGCTATAATGTGTTATTTATAGTAACTCATATGAAATACAAGTTTACTTTATCATTAGAAGAATAAAGATAACTTGGAACATATTAGAAAAAAAGCTAATTGGGCCAAAGGAGGAAATGTTGTTTCTGAGAGCAAAAATACTATCACTATTGTTTTTCTGAAGCTTAAAAGTCAAAATTATTTGCATAGTTTTTATTAGTATAATACAAACTCACATTGTTTCTTTATCATATCCCCTTTTTCCCTGAAACTAAAACTTGGACTCATAAAAGCCCATGCTGTGTTAACAAAGTTCAGCTGACATGTTATAATAAATGTGTATCAGATGATATGTCTGGCATTACACAAATAATCTGACATATAAAAAGCTACCAAGAAAGAACTGGTTAAGATTTTAAAATGGTTAAAGTCATCATTGAATAAAGAAGGGAAGAAAAGATAATAATTTTATCAAGAAAACTGAAATGAATTCATATAATGAAATGAAACAAAAAGACCTGATATTCCTTCAAAAATAATTGATAGGTGACTCTGAAGGAGCAAGATTTCCTATTTTTAAATATTGCATAAGAAAACGCTAAGATAGATTAGCCCCCCTTACACACAGTACATTAAAAATGCACAGAGATCTTATGTTTCCCACCACTTCTCCTCAAATGAAAAGGTTACACATTATTGTATATTATCTCACTCTCTTGCTTCCAGATGTTCTGAATATTTGCTCTTTGACCATTTTTTTTGTCTACTTTTTGTCCTTCTGGTGCTCAAAATTCATTTTCTTTGCTTGGAGTTCAGGTTTTGGAACAAGATACCGATTTTGCACTGATTTTTAACAATTTTATGTGCTTTTACTAATGTTAAAACAGATTAGCAGTAACTTTGAATTTGTATCCTGCCCATTTTAAAGCTATGTGCATGAACTGCATGCATTACTCCATGACATCCTGGAAGAGTGGTTCTCAAACTCCCAATGCTTTGACTGTTTAATTTAGTTCCTTGTGCTGTGGAAAACCTGCACCATACAATGATTTTGCTGGTATTCCATAACTGTTATCTTGTAACTGCTATGAAACACAGTTGAAAATATCTAATATGCAGGATATCTGATATTCGACCCCCAAAACGGGTCGTGACCCATAGGTTGAGAACTGCTGTCCTAGAGGAATGTCAGAGACAATGTTTAGCCTTTCTAACTACCTATCACTCATAACCCTTCCTTCCTTCAGTGCTTTTTCCTTAACTGAATACTGTGCATACTACATTCATCTGGAAAAGGAGCAAATGCTACAATGGTCTGCCCTCCTTCATATCAGTGTGGTTTTACTCTTCTTGTTGTGTTGTTTTGATTTGTTTTTGTTAAATACTTTGACAATGATGAGCTCTTCCATCAGAAGTGAGAAGTCAGGTAACCTTTCACTATTTATTATATGAACTAAGTGATTAGAATATTGGCTTAACTGTAAATCGTGTTACTGCTGAATACATTTTTCTACATAGTGATATACATTTTTATATATTTTCTTATATATTTGCATAGAAAAATAACAAATGATTCATATCTCGTTAATTTAATAATCAATAGAAAGTTACAAGGTTTATCTATAAATGAATAAAGTACATGAATTACTTATAGAATAATTTTTGCCAGTTTCACAAACACCATTGGCTAGTCAGGGTCTAATGCTTTCAATAATTTGTTGAGAAATTTGAGTACTTTGTGTTCTCTTTCCACATGTTACTGGGGTTTCTGAACTTGTTTTATGCTATAGACATTTAAACATTAGTCCTTAATCTAACTTCATGATGATACATTGTATATATCATTACAAATCTGTGAAAGTCAGTTACCCCTATCATATACTGTGTTCTAGTTGTTTTTTTTTTTTTTCTGCTATGACAAAACACTGACTGAAAGCAAAGGGGAGAGAGAAATAATTCTTGGTGTTATAGATTCCAGTCTATCACCCTGTGAAGAGAATTCAAGAAACCAAAGCAAGAACATAGACATGGTAACTAACTCAGAGACTGCAGAGGAATGCTGCTTAGTGTCTTGTTCCCCTGGCTTGCTAAATTATAGCCCAGGCCCACCTTTGCAGGGATAGCACTGCCTACAATGGAAAGAGCCTCCAAAATCAATAAGCAATCAGGAAAATGTCCCATAGACTTTCCCACAGGTCAACAGAATAGAGGCTATTTTTTCCACAGGTCTGCGTAAATATTTGTCCTATTGACAAAATATAATCAATACTTATTAATTACATGCATTACAGAAAGAACATTGTTATATATTTATTAATTAATTTGATGCTAAAATTTTACACTAACAAATTTTAAATAAGAGACTTTCCTAATTGCAAAGAAACCTGTACACAACTTCTTCAAAAAATACTACTTGATCTAAATAAATAAGTACAGAATTTGCACCAGAATGCTAGTGATTTTGCTAAGAGATTTAAGTAGGTGGGATGCTCTAAATGATTTCATTAATGATGATATTTTCCTTTCTTGGGAAGTTTTTCTCAAGGAATATTTAAAACTGGATCAACTATGAATCAAACATTACTATTGTTTGTGTAATGTAAAAGTGACTTTCTATTTAATTATATTTTCACAGTTTTCTTTCTTTATTTTTATGCTTGCCTTGCATCTCTTTCCTTTTCTCTTCACCTGCTCCCTCAATTATGTATGTATGTGTCAGGCAGAGGTTTACACACCTGCAATGGCATGAATGAGTTTAATGGATATCCCCCAACCATCGCCACCATGGTTCTTTTCCTGCCACAATCTTTTGAAAGAGAATATATCTCTTTGTTGTTTTTCATATGCAAGTATCCTCCTAGCTGGTCTGTGATTTCTTTCTGAGCATTCCCCTGAATGCTCAGGGGAGCACTCCCCCTCCCTTCCCCATAGAATCACTGGAATTACAAGCATGTTATTTTGTCTGGCTTTTAAGTGGATTTCTGAAGAATCAAATTTGGGGTCTCAACTTTGGAGAGCAAGTGTCTCTACTCACTCAACTATCTCACTCAGAATTTTATTGCATCAAGAAAGTACTTTTTTACTTCAAAATAAAAGTGACAGAGAATATGTCATAGTAAATACATAAAGAATGGCTCTTGCTCTTGTCACTGTTACTTGTTGAAACTGTACATCCTGGACAATTAGCATTTGAATCCAATATCAAGTTATGTGGATATAAGCTAAAGGACAGTTTGGCCAATTTGTGTCAGTCAGAATCATTTTGTTATTAAGACACAAAATAACTATCCTAAGTTTAAGGAATATTTGCTATAATAGAAATGGATCTAGCATTTTCTCATTTATTTTAAAGACCATAAAGTTTATCAGAGTTCTTGAGAATAAAACAAGCATTAAAACAGTTTGTCTATAAAAGACATGGGCACAGATTTGCACACATGAACAATTTCAAATTAGTAAAATAAATGCCCATGTTTATTTTTAATAGGAAACAATGATTGCACCATTTGCTTCCTCTTCCCTCTTATGTAAAATAGTTAAATTATATATAAGATACTGAAACATGGCTGATTTCACTGCAGTGGTTACCTGAAATTTTTCTTGCTTTTCAGTTAATTGATTCTTAAAATTATTAAATATTCTCAGAGGATTTGAAATTTTATCCTATTTGACAAATCTATATAGTTTTCAATATGAGTCTAAAGACATTAATGATAATGAAAATAGATTTGGAAAAAATGTCAGGCTCTTCTCCAATATCACAACTTTTCACAAATAAGATTTTTTAACTAAATGCTAGAATTTACTTTGGCTGTTAATATTATCATTTACCTGAAAGATGGAGAAAATTTTTGTGATCAAGCATATTTTTAGAAGCTCCAGTAAGCAGTCCATTCAGAGGTTATCTGATTTAATTATCCTCTGAGGACTAAGTGAAAGGCTTGATTAATTAAGGAAGGAGATAGTGGTTGTTGAAGTAATTATTGCATGTTGGCACATACTCCTAAACACTCCAGTAGGTGACACAGTGGAAGCATACCAAGCTGAATGACACCATGTTGTTAGAAAAATCAGACAACAACATCTTAAAATTATTCAATTTTGATATAGACAATTAAATTCTTCCCTGGCCATTTCAAAGATCTTTGAAAGTCTCCTGACACAGGCACACACAACTCACTTTTTATGTTCCCGTTGTTCATGTGGCGTTGAGAACAACAGACTTTCCATTCCCTTTAATAAAGAATTATAATTTTTAAATAATTCAACATTACTTGTATAATTGAATGCAACCAGAATAGTTTTTTAAATTGTATTATATTTGTGTGTGAGCATGTATGCATGTGACAGCTCTCCAGATGACCACAGGAGACAGAAGAGGGTGTATCATCTCATTCAGACAGAAAGATTGTTGTGAGGTGCCTGGCATGTTGTTTGAAGCTGAACTCGGGGCTGCTGGAAGGACTCTTAACCGCTGAGCCCTCTTTCCAAGTATGCAAATACCTTTTATAATAAAGTAAGAAGAAGATATCAGTTTCACATTGCTTTGCAAGTATTCCATTGAACTGAAGTATTCCATATACATTTCTTATTTAATTCTGAGCTTTCTCATTCTAGAAACATTAAATTTAACTACTAATATGTTTATATGTTACAGAAATTGATTTTACTCTAACGATATAATCTCACGCCAAAAGACTTCATATATTATTAAAAATATGGGTGCTAATTTAATGTCTAAAATTTTAAAATACAGATATATTTGTTAATATTTTATGTAAAAAGGATACTAATGCCAAATTTGCAATATGCAAGCACATTGTCTATAAATGTCTCATTTAATTCTCATGACTCATGTAATATCATCTGAAATTATTGCTATGTTTAGGCAAATATTTTTATGAGTTCAATAGAAATTTCAGGTGATCTGCTATCTATGAGCAGAAAATAATTTTCTTGTTGTTAAACTCATTACAAATCCAGTGACTTGGGCATCTTCAAAGGCTTTCCAGTTTGCTTTGGGTATAAATTTCTTCAAATTAATTCAATTACATTAATTTTCAACTGTGACAATGAATATATTTGAAATTTAGAACTTGAAGTAACACAATTACTTTCCAGTTATGGAAGGCAGAAACTTGAAGTGAACCTTCTGTAAGAAAATCAAGGTGTCTGGAGTAGTGTGCTGTCTCTGGAGACTGTAGGAGAATCCAGATCTCATATTATCAAGCCTCCAGATGATGCTTATATTGCATGAATATAACTTTCTAAATTCTATTTTCTTTGCCTTCTATTCTGTCATATACATTACTTTTTCTATAAGGACTTGTGTCATCATGTTGTGTCTACTAATATAAAGAAATATAATGTTCCCATCTATAAAATGTGAAAGTAATGATATACACAGTCTCATTTACCATGAAAATAATTCATACTCAATTTCTAACATTAAAAACTTGAGGGATTTGGCATAGTCTAAGACTATTATCTGAAAAAAAAAATAACAGGAAAACATCATCTTGAAAAAAAAGAAGAAAGGGAATTATGTCAAAGCAAAATTGGGATTTAATTTGACTCCAAAGTCTCTTATTCCCATTTGAACTTGTAAATCTTCAGGAAATAATGTTTCTTCATATTTTTGTGTCCTTAACATAAATATCCCCTTCCTTCCCTTAGTGGAGAAAGGACTAGTAAATGGCTGTGCAGTTCTTATTTGATTGCTGCTCTAGTGATCTATGTGGTGACTTGTCTTGGTGTGTATTTCAGGGAATCTCCCTGCCACTGAGTTATGTTTTGATTCATGAGACTTTCTTGCTATGATTGTATGATTATCCACTAGGAAGTCAACAATACATCAGTGGATCATGTTCCTGGCTCATTTCTCAGCTTCTGAAATTCTTGATGTTTCTTGCCCTTTATTTCAAGTGTATATACAGATAACTGTTATAGTTATATACTTTTTATGATAACATCTACACATGCTTGATATTGCTATATTGATATGTATTCTGTTATCCTACTGTATAGGTATGCACATGTCTATGTATAGGAATATAGACCAGGCCAATGTAACCCATTTTCCTTATCTCTGTTGTGTTCATCCTTTTTTGGATCCAAATACCCTTGCATTTCAGCAAGCATGAGTAAATCCTTGCTTTACTGGTGAATAAAGCCATTCAAACACCTGGCTGACTTTACAAAGTTGATCTTAATTTGTTTGAATATGGAAGAAATATTTTATTTCTATTATATAAAAGATTCAGTCTTCATGCTTATACATCCTTATTCTTTTGTCCTTTCTCCATTCTATTTTTGTTCTGTTTGAAGAATAATACCACCACTAAATAACACACTTGGACTTTGAGTCATTGAGACAGTGTCGAACAAATGAATTCATACACCCAATACTGCTTCATCCAGACAATCACACACTTTAGACTACAGGTGTATGCTACCATGTGCAGTGTATTTTTATTTTCTAGAGTGTCACATGTTACTCAATACTACAAAATCAGTACTTACTTCTATCTCTTAGCAGAGATTCATAGAAATTAAAGATATTTTTATATGTTAGTTTTTAATAATGCCATGAGACTAAGATATATTTTTTGTTTGTTTTCAATACATGCCAGCTTTGAATCCTGCCCTTGAACTAGCTCTTGTAGACCAGGCTAGCCTCAGATTCACAGATATCCACCTGCCTCTGCCTCCTGAGTGCTGGAAATAAAGGCACGTGTCACCACTGCCCGGCTAAGATATGTTTGTGCATACGTTGTAATAAATACATTTCTTAGTTATAACAGTGTATAGTACTATAACAGAGTAAGGTGTTGCTAAATGTAAAATCATATTAGTAATAAAGAATTTGACCACTTTGATCATTTAATTCTTTACAATTATTTTTATTCGCCAGACTAAAGCATTGATCTTGTCTCATAGTTACTGCTTATATTTCAAAGACAGCACCAACTCATTGATAATAGAGAAGATGAGCTTGTGCCTACACGGAGTGCTCTCCTTTTTGTTCTAGTCTCTTTGATGTGGGAAGATATTTTGAAGACAGCAGAAAGAGAAATTTGAACACCAACGCGGCCACAAAGCATTTGAACTACAATCTGTCCTGCCAACAATATACTCTAGGACAGTGGTGGCACAAAAGTTGTGTGAGTAGCCAGACAACGTCTCATTTGACTTAAGACCCATTCATGGAGAAGGAACTCAAAGTCAGCATTGCTTGAGCAATGAAGAACCTGGGGTAAAAGCAAACACTGTTTTGTCAATAAATCAATAAAAAGGTTCTTGATGATTTTCTGCTATCATCACATCTATTATTCATCAGAGATAATTTCTATGGCAGCAGATGGGAACACATGCAGAAACCCACAGCAAGAAATTATGCAGAGAGGGAGTCTAAATTAGAGGTCTTCATCAATTCCCTCCAATCTGTACTGGGGGAGTCCAGTGGAAGAGTGATCCGAAAGATTGTAAAAGCTAGAAAGAATGGGTAATAACAGAAAAACAAGACAATCCGAATGTTAATCAAAGTACAGATGAGTTCACACTGAGTGAAACAGCAAGCATAGACCCTACATGGTCTCCACCAGGCCCGCTGTGCAGATATTACAGCTATTCGTTATAGACTCATGACTGTGAAAGCTAATAGGCCTCCGACTCTTAGCACTGTTTTTTTTTTCCTATTGGACTGCTGTATGCAATTTTCAAATGATAGCTTTTGCTTCACCTTACTACATATACTTTATTTCATAATATTTGGTTGTTATCTTTTAGAAGCTTGTTCTGCTCTGATGAGTGACAGAGAGGACATGATCGGATCCTGAAAGAAGTGGATTGGAACTAGAGAAGTAGAGGGAAGAGAAACTCTAATCAGTATATATACTGTATGAGAAAAGAATCTATTTTAAATAAAGTACACTAAATAAAAAAAAGGTTACCAGTAAGTGGGAAGATTTAGGTGAGGGCTAAAGATGAAAAAGAAATGGTTAACAGTCATTAGGACAATACCTTAGTTGCAGTTTTGTAACTAAGTCAAATGGATGATATATTTCAGTTAGTAGAATTTTTAATGCTCTTGATACAGAAATAATAAACACTTATGGCAATGCTTCTGACAGCTATCTTTATCTTTTTAGTATGTAATGTGTATAAATTTTTTGAACTTTCATATTAGCACCCACAGAGCCTCATGTATTTGAAGAGTTGGCCAAAGAAAAAAATGTCAAAAGGCACACTTTGTTTGGATTCTATATGGCTTAATAAGTTCAAAATCCCGTTAATTTTCCATTTCTAAAAATCTTTGATGTTCAAATTTCTATTGGACCATGAACCACTTGGAACATCATTTTAATAATAATCAAAGAAACAAATCTGACAGAGGGTACAATTATCACCAATCTCTTTCTCAACCTCCTCATCTTACACTCAAAGATACTCAGCTCACTTAAAGAAGCACTAGAGAAACAAAATGAATTACACAGACACAATTCAAATTAACCCACAGCATTGCATTTATAGATCACATAAAAAGGCTTGTCATCAGACACAATGAACATTAAACCATAGCATAGTACCCAGATACAGCTACTAAAAAGGCTTGCCATCATGGAATGTTGGCAAGGACTTGCAACAGTTTACTCAGTAGTAAAGAACACATAAAAATTAATTAAGATACATGCCTCATAAAAACTCTTAGAAATATTTACTGAAGGTACAATCAAATTTAAAATAAAATATATCTTTCATCGTGAACTTATACAAATAGTCTGTATTCCCAACACTCAGGAGGCTGAGGAAGGGAGATTATTATGTTTCTGAAGATTATCTGGGCTATATCATGAGTGCATGGTTAACTGGTTCTGTATAATGGGATCCTTAACAACAAAGCCCAACTTGAAAAACTAAATAAAAATAATTCAACTATTTTAAAATCCCAATATATTCACCAGTGCTACATATATATGCAGATGCATATATAAATATTTTAAATACTTTTTATAAATCAAAATGGAAATAACATAAATGTGCAAATAGTAGATGAAAATAATTTTAATTGGTTTCATACAAGTTGTAATGGAGACCATGGATAATGGCACACTTGAATTGTAGTCCTGCTATTTGCAAATCTAAGAAGAGACTATATATATTTAAAGTAATAGATTTAAAATATTATATACTATATGATAAATTTTACATTTAAAATAATCAAAATAATAGATACTATAAAGTGTGATTTTTAGAATATTTGTATAGATATTAACAATGAGATGAGACTTACACATGGCTTCTATACTGCAAGTAATTTTTTCTATATTTGTATATTTGCTGACTCAATGAATGCTTCATATTTGAGAGTAATATGATTATACTGATAATATGTACACTTTCCTGTATGAGCTCTTGTCTTCAGTACACATTTTTAAAACCTAAAATATTACTTATTTTCATTTCAGATGGATTTGAATTTCACTGAAACAAAAAAATATATACAATCTTTTTTATGTCTGTCCCAAAATGTTCCTTACACTCAGTTCTCCATGAATGTTTTGCAGCTGTCTCGATAATCTTTTGGAAAATGGCAAATATGTTTATTGCTTCTGAAATATGTAAATTATGTACAAATTGCTTATAATAAGTATCCATAATCTAAATGCCACTTTCTGCCTAAAAACACTCTTTATCATAGCTTGTTGGTCACTGTTCTGATTTAACATACAGAGTAAATGCCTCTGAATTATCTCAAATGGATGAGATGGGAAACAGGAAATGCTAACTAAATTCATGGACCTAATTACTTTTCTTTGAAGAGAGAATTCATTCTAACTAATAGAGTATACAACTTGAAATAAATTCAGTTGCTTCTAGAAATCTATTCATCTATGAATTGATATAAATGAAAAGGCATGCATGTCATCATAGTTGATAAGGACCAACACTCTTGGTTCCAATGACTTACTCTGAACAGATGCTGAGACATATTGGAAACACTTATTTTGTACAGGTCAAGGTTACAGAATAACATGTCCATAACCATATCTCCATATATTTTTGTTGAATCAATAGCTATAATTTTTATCTGAAGTTGTTTTACACTCACAGTATAAATAACACACTGAGGTTCTGCTATTACTATATAAAATCTGAGAAATATTCTTATGCTACTTAATAGAATGAGGGTAAAAAGAAAATAGTGACTTCCCACTCAATAATGAAGTTCAAAATACCTCATCAAGCACAACCTTTTTTGATCCTTTCTCTGTCCTATTCATTTTCTTTAGATCCATTTACAACCATAAAAAATAAATCTTATGATTCACTCTCATCTTTTTAAGATAACAAAAGTAAGAGTTTTTTCTCCTTTTTGATTTTTTATTCTTACATTCATTGATAGATATTTGTGAGGATTGTGTCTTAACTACTAAGAGAAGTGCTATGGTAAACTTAAATATAGATGATTTTTAGGCATACTAAGTTTTGTGTGACATCATTCTTGGAGAGACATGAATAGGTAGCCTACCACCCCAGAGAGGAAACAAATGCCTGACCAAACTATTATTAGCAAAAAGCTTCAAACTCAGTGGTGAACTACTGAGTTATATTGGTGTTACTTACAGGGATATGAGTGAGGGTTTACTAACAGGAGCATAAATGACTCAAAGACAGCTGTATCACCAAAGCCCACCCCAGCATGTGACAGCTCACAGAAGCTGGAGAGTTAGAAAACACTACTTCACCTTCAGGCATAGCAATAGGATGAAAGATAGTCTTTCCCACTGGATCAGTTGTTCTGAATCTCCTGACACAATTTGGTGCTTCTTCAGGCAATTCAGCTGGTCTCTCCTCTTCCAGGCTGCTCATGTTTTCTTTGCCTTTTCCCAGCTGCTGACTTTTCTCTAATTGTCTCAGACTCCTTTATCTGAGCCTCTGCAAAGCAGCTAAGATCAGCTGAGAGTTATTCTCCACAGGCTTTACATATATGCTCTTGGAAAAGTGCGGCCCTAGTAAATCTGGGCAGTTTCAAAAATTCTCTGAAGACATTTTCTTCGTTGAATATTTACTCTCTGACCATAAGAGCTTGTCTGAACAGTGATGTGTTTCACCTACCATTCGAACACTCCATTTCAATTTGTTGTTAATATCCTGTCCTAAAATATACTGTATTTTCACTTTTCTTTTAGGCTTTATGTATTTTCTTTATTCAGTAATGCATTTATTTGTTCCTATGATAGCCCTTTTATAATTTAAGAAAATTCTATACAGTTTTATGATTATTTTAATGTGCATTGCTACCTTTATTTTGATCTCACCCTTAAATACATTTTCTAAAATGTATTTCTAAAGATTTTATTGTAATAGTAGGACTCATTTGTATGTAAAACAAATCATATTCTTGAATCACATGTCATATTCTGTTAAGAATACATAGATAATAATATATTTAATAAGGAAATATGGAGATTTTAATGAATCAAACTATTTTAATAAACACATGATAAAATGATCATATTGTCCATAATCTCGTGAATTTGACTACTCGGTCCAAAGTTAGTGGAACTAATTTTGAAGGTGAAGGAATGCACTGCCGATAGAGAAAGTGTTTCACTAGAAATGAGTTTCAAAATTAAAAATTTTCTGTCACTTCATTTTCTGCTTTTTGCTTGCAGTTAAAGATGGGAACTCTCAGTTTCCTGAACCTGCATCCCTGTCTGTTCCTTGTTCAAATGTTTCCCTCCACATATGGACTCTAACATTTATGAACTAGAAAGGAAAATACATTCTTTCCTCTATGAGCTGTCTTGATCATGGTGTCTTATCATAGCAGAGGAAAGTAACTAAAATGTGAGTAATGAGGGCTACAGATCACTTTGGGGCTGGAATATCTTACAGTTAGTCAGGTATTTGCATCTAAATCCTAAGGGATTTCTCTATACTAGTAATAAACTTTCAAAGAAAAACCAATGATGCATAAGCTTAAGTTGGAGAGCAGTCTTTAAGTCCATTACCTTTTGATCTTTTAGGGAAACTCATTATGTATTCTCATGGGGGGGTTAACAAATTGAGTGGTAAAAGCTGAATGCTGTAAATGTCTTTGACAGATCTCTAGACATGCCAGTCTAAGCATGGTACAAAGATGAAAGCAGAACCTTGAGACTGTGAATGGTTTCTCTTTGTAGATAACAAACACCTTGGTTTGTTCTCCTTAGGATGTTGAACTGTTGTCCCTTACCTGGAGTTCTTACTATGTAGATAATGATTGATGGATGGAGTTTTAAAAAAAATAAAACCATTGGCAAACTGAAAGTTTTATTTTAGTTACCTGTTACATAACAAAAGAAGAACATCAAAGAGTTATTTATAGTAATCAGTAAAAGATCTGAGTAATTACACACACACATACACACACACACACACACACACACACACACACACACACACACAATGGATCTAGGGAAACAGCAAGAGAAAGAAGTGGTTCATATTAGCCTGATACCTACAATATCTACATTTACCTCCAGATCTTTGAAATATTTTAAAATTAAATCTGAACCTCAGTGGGAAAAAAAGCGCCATTTTGTCATCGAAAAATATTTCCCCTGATATATTATATGGCAGGCAATAACAGCCTGGATACAATTGTGTTTATTAATTGAGCAAGACATCTCCATGTAATGCGGTTTTTGCAGATATACCAATAGCAATAAAAATACTTCATAATAAAAGGTAGAGAACGGAGTGCATTGTTAGGGCAAATTCTCCCACAGGCTAGTTGTAAATCAGGCATTTTTGAAACTAGATTATCTCTCCTAATACTGGTGTATTAATTTCTATGGGCCTCACAGGAGTATGAGAAAGAATGAAAGGAAGTGATTAACACATCTCTGGTAATTGTTCTTTGTCAGCCTGCTCTAATCTGCTTATCTGCACCGCCTGCTGATTATTCCTGCCAACTCTCATCACTGTCCCATCAGGGCACAGATCCGTGGAGCAGACCTCCTGCTGTTAAATATTTTCTCTGCTCCTAGTTTACAAGTTCTGCCTGGCTGCTACTGCTCTTCCAGAATGTCAGGGGTCTTTAGAACCTTGTTCGAGGCAGGGGCGGGGGAGGGGCTCTGAGTGCTTCCATAGCCCAGTCACCTCTTCATGTTTGCGCCATAATTTGTTGATGTCATATGCATGTCTTTCTTTCCCTATTTTTAACAAATGCGATGGCTTCAAAGCAGCTTTCTGCTATTATGAACTATCAGAAATACCTCTGATAACTTCTTAATCTTTTGAGAAGAAGATTTTAGTTTTCCCTGTTTATTTCCAGTGGCATTGTGTCTGCCTTTTAGAGGAGATTTGAACACGTTTCTCCCATGCTTTCTTATGAGGTTGAGAAAAAAAGAAAGTGGGATAGTTTTTTTTAAATCTATTGCATTGCTTTTTGTCAGTCTTTTACAATTTGAGATGTAAAAGAGGAATATTTTTCCCTCTCTTTGGAAAATGATCTTCACTGTTAAATATATTTTCTACTTAAAACCTTTTTAAAATTCATTCTTCAGTTGAGGGGCATCTAGGTTGTTTCCAGGTTCTAGCTATTACGAATAATGCTGCTACAAACATAGCAGAGCAAATGTCCTTGCACTAGGAGGGTGCATCCTTTGGAATAATGACCATGAGTGGTATGCTGAATCTTAAAGTGATTGATTCCCAATTATCTGAGAAACTATCATACTGATTTCCAAAGTGGTTCTACAAGTTTCTATTCCCACCAGCAATGGATGAGTGTTCCCCTTACTTGCATCCTCTCCAACATAAGCTTTTATTAGTGTTTTTGATCTTAGCCATTCTAATAGGTGCAAGATGGTATCTCCAAGTTGTTTTGATTTGCATTCCCTGACAACTAGGGATATTGAGCCTTAAGTGCCTTCCAGCCCTTTCAGATTGATTCCTCTGTTGAGAATTCTCTATTTAGATCTGTACCTCAATTTTTAATTGGATTATTTGATATTTTAATATCTAGTTTCTTGACTTCTTTGTATATTTTAGAGATCAGCCCTCTGTCAGATGTGAGGTTGGTGAAGATTTTTTCCCATTCTATAGGCTGCTGTTTGGTCTTGTTGACTGTGTCCTTTGCCTTACAGAAGCTTTTTACTTTCAGGAGGTCCGCATGGAGGGTCTCACCATCTTTGAGGAGTGGATGGGGGTGGGGTGGGGAGAGTGGGAGTACTGGAAGAAGAGGGAACAGGAATTGGTATGTAAAATAAGATAGTATAAAAAATAAAAACTTTTTACTTATAAATGTACCTTGGAAGCCATTAATTATATACTATCTTCAGTCTAGACTGTGTCAGTAAAAAGGGGGAGAAATAGAAAGCAATGATGACAAAAATTAAGCAAAATGAATTATTACCCTTGAGAACAGAGAACATGCTAGAAGTGTTATTAGATCTTTCTGTGACAAGATATTGATGATGCTTGTTCATATAAAGAAATTATCACTAAGTACTTGAAGGCACATTGAAATGATCATTTTAGTATATTGCTCTTTTCAATGTTGTCAAAATCCTGAACTTTAATGCCCTATCATTTATTTCTATTATATACTCAGAAAATATTTAGAAGTTTGAAGAACAAAGACGTTTCATCACAAGAAATCTTAATGTTTAGACCAGTGTTTCTCAACTTTCCTAATGCTGTGACCCTTTAATGCAATTCCTAATGTTGTGGTGCCCCTAACATAACATTATTTCCACTGTTACTTCATAATTGTAATTTTGCTACTGTTATGAATCCTACTGTAAACATTTGATATGCATTATATGTGATATGAGATTTTTATGAAAGGGTCTCTTGACATGAAGTGGTTGTGACCCACACACTGAGAACCATTTGTATAGACTAAGAAACAATCTTTTATAATATCATTGATACAGTTTTTGAAGTGACATTCATTTCTGAGGAAGTTAATAAATGCATGAATATAAATAGTCATAGTATATACATTAATATATGAGTTTATATAACATATACATATATTTTCTCTTAGATCTAGATCATCTTTGAATTAATTGCTAGGCTGGTTATCTAGAGACCTTTTAAAGCTTCAGTAAGCACAAGTGTTATACATTTGGACAATATATCTTTTATACAGTTCTTGCATTGATTATTGCATAAAACATTTGACATCTTTAGTTATGAATTTCTTTTTTTAAAGAGACCAATTGCTTAATGTAGCTCTTTTTCTAATAAGTAGTGATAAATATGATAATTTCATAGAAATATCTAAAGATCTACTTCATCAATATTTGAATATAGTTAAGCTTTGTTTAGTTAACTAATTAAAATATCAAAAGTTGCCCAGCAGTGGTGGTGCATGCCTTTAATCCCAGCACTTGGGAGGCAGCGGCTGGCAGATCTCTGGGAGTTCAAGGTCAGCCTGGTCTACAAGAGCTAGTTCTGAAACAGGCACCAAAGCTACAGAGAAACCCTGTCTCAAATATATATATATATATTATAAATATATATATATGATTATAATTGAAGCCAGCTTAAAGTGAATTATTTCTCATATTTATTCAATTTTAATAACATAATTATATAATTTAAAATAATATTTGCTCATTTATAAATGAAATTATAAATAATTTACTTTGGTTAAGCTTTGATGAAGCTACAACAAATAAAAGTCATTTAAAATTGATATTTCCAAAAAAAAAATTTGATATTTCCATTAACCCAATGCAAAAAAAAAAGGTTTCATTTGTTTATTTACTTTTGTCTTCTTAGGTATGTTTTATTTTCTTCATATTCAATGTCAGCCTCTCAGTGGAAATAATCACTATAATTATCTACTTTCCTGTTAGATGAAGGAGATAGTATTTTAATACTGTAACTAATAATTTCTGTCAATCCTCGATGAATGTCATGTTTCATTTTCATATCATAATGTGGATTATTGATAAGCTTGATATTGAATACAAGAAATCAAACTGAAATTTTGAAAGGTTGCATTCAGACCATAAGGAAACAGATTAAACCGCAATTTAAAGTCTAGGTATCTATCAAACCTTAAGGAAAACATGACAAGCTATTAACTAGGTACAGGTAACCTTGACAAAGTGTTTAGTAAAATCTTAGATGTGATTTCAGCTGATCAAAATACATTGGTATTACTGCTGTCCACAATTTTAGGTTGAAAAATAGCCATAGTGAGTACACTTAGTCTTCCAAATCATGTTAAGTTATCATTGTTGATTTTTTGTTACTTGTATATGATTTATTTTTTAGTAATAAACAACAAATGAACTTACCCAAATATTGACAGAAATTTCTGTCCCACCCGGTCCTATAGTCATTCAGTCCTAAAGGATCATGCAAAGGCTTACATTAATTATAAACTGGCTAGCCTATTAGCTTGGACTTCTTATTCACTCCTACGTTAGCCCATTATTCTTGTCTGTGTTAGCGATGTGACTTGTTATGTTTGATCAGTGAGGAATTCTCATTTTGCTTCCTCTGGGTCTGGGTGATTACTACAGACTGACTCTTTCTTCTTTCCAGAACTCTCCTGTTCTGTTTTTTTTCCAACTACACTTCCTACCTGGCTACTGGCCAATCAGCATTTTATTAAAGCAATACAAGTGACAAATCTTTCCAGTGTAGAAGGCCATTGTCCCTCAACACTTCCCCCCTTTTCTTCAAAACAAAAACGCTGAACCAATCTCCTTTGTTTAGCTATTTTTGCTGACCAATATACATGATAACTTATAACCAACACTTTAAACAAAGACAAACATCCATAATACATTTTTTTTGAAATGTGAGTGTAGTTTTTTTTTTTTTTTTATGTTAGATCCTGCTCATTTGGGGGCACTGATAATCTTATGGGAACATAAAGAAAATTTAAAATTATAATAAAGTCCTGACTGGAGTATTTTGTGAGGCTTGATCATTTCAGCTAGGAGTCTTGAAACTGTTCTGGATGTAGAACACAAAGGAAACTCCAATAGAAGTCCTCTGAAATATTGGATCATCTGGACCATCCACTCCTATCAAATATTTTTCAGGGTGTCTTCCTTGATCCAACCTTATTTTCTTTAAGCCTGAAGACATCCACAGCTTCTCATTTTCTGTGGAAACAAGAGCAAAACCTCTTCTCCCAAGTAACATATCTTTTGACTTAAATTTTGAAGTCAAAGGAATTTTAAAATATATATGTTGAATTAATTCAGCAGCATTTGCAATCAAATGTCTTTTAGCAGCTGTTGCTCCTTCCTCAGACATCAAACAAATCAAAGACAACATAATAATATACAGTATCCAGATTATCTGTGTATTTTCCATCCTCACATGACTACATGACTATATTTTAAACTATATTTCTTTTATTTTTATTTTTCAGGGTTTTTTTTGAGAACAGAGATTCTTTGTATCTTTGGCTGTTCCAGAACTTACTCTGTAGACCAGGCTGTCCTTGAACTCAGATATCTGCTGCCTCTGCCTCTCAAGTGCTGTGATTAAAGGTATGTACCACCACACCCTTTCTTCCTTTATTAAAAGGACTTTATCCTTTTTCTTTTTTTATCCCTAGGCTACATTTTATTTATTTATTTATTTATTTATTTATTTATTTATTTATTTATTTATTTATTAAAGATTTCTGTCTCTTCCCCGCCACCGCCTCCCATTTCCCTCCCCCTCCCCCAATCAAGTCCTCCTCTCTCATCAGCCCAAAGAACAATCACGGTTCCCTGCCCTGTGGGAAGTCCAAGGACCAGCCACCTCTATCTAGGTCTAGTAAGGTGAGCATCCAAACTGCCTAGGCTCCCACAAAGCCAGTGCGTGCAGTAGGATCAGAAACCCATTGCCATTGTTCTTGAGTTCTCAGTAGTCCTCATTGTCCACTATGTTCAGCGAGTCGGGTTTTATCCCAGGCTTTTTCAGACCCAGGCCAGCTGGCCTTGGTGAGTTCCTGATAGAACATCCCCATTGTCTCAGTGTGTGGGTGCACCCCTCGCGGTCCTGAGTTTCTTGCTACATATATTTTTAAACACACTTTAAACCCTCGAGAGGTTTTTTTTTTTTTTAATCTGAATAGATCTTTACTGTATATCTCTGACCACATGAGTCTTTAATTTGCTAAGTGATGTGTCTAAGATTAAAGCTGTGCTTTGATGGATGGATCTATCCCATTTCTTAGCCTTCTGAAAGTCTGGCTTCATGGTTGAGCTACTGGTGGGAGCCATGTTTATTGCCACTACTCTATGGATTTTCAAAGTCCCTGTCACCACCAAGAAGCATGATGTCAGCTATTCATAAACACCATTTAATTGTTTGGTGGTAGGGCCTCTTTAAAAAGATGCAAGATTTTACACCTAAAGCTGAATCAGAAAACCTCTCTTAAATGAGACACATATGCCTCTACCAAACAGAGCTCACCTGAGAAAATGCTGCTACCAAGAAGCCAAGCTTAACTCTGTTCTTTTATGTCTAGAATTACTTCCCAAGCTCTCTCAGGTTTTAAGTGTATTTAGTTGTCCATGTTGGCACCATTTTGATATAGCCAAGCCATTTCTAATACAAGACTTGGACCTTTTAGGATTGAATATTTATTAAAACATTAGATTATGTTCCATGCTTAATATTGTTTATGCTGGTTGTAATTCTAACTTTATACTTGATATCTGTTCATAGTGTACATATTTTTTGTACTGCGTTTGGAACTCTCTTATTTAATCAAAAGGGGGAAGTGCTAAAGGAGCTCTTCCAGCCAATAGGTTTTAAGATACCATCCCACATGGACATGGTCTTAAACTATAAGTGCAGCTGTAAAGCATGTGCTCACTCTGTTGCTTCCAGCTCTCACTTCCAGCTACTAGATTCAGTTCCTGTTCTTCATTCGTGCAGAGGACTTTAATCTAGGACTTTGATCTAATTGTCTACCCCTAAATAAATAACCCTTTATTATATGTAATTCTGAACTAGTGTTGGATTATTTTGTATTTTCCACCACCACAAATGTATGTTGTAATCAAAATAGTTTTTCTGAGTACCTCTGATAACAAACAAATGTGGGCATTAACAACAAGATATGAATTCTGTTTAGTCTGGAACATTTTGAATAATATGGTAATTCAGAATCAAGTATAAGGTATCTGACCTCTTGAAAATCATAGACTTAATATAGCTGTGATTTCATAATAAGCACATCTGAGAATATAGTGTTGGTCCAGCAGTAATTCAAATTCAGGGGATTTATAATTCCCTAAATGTTCCTGGAAAGAAATATGTGATAAAATGGTATCTATGAACACTCAAGTACTAAAATTCTTTCCTGGCCTATTAAAATCTTATTTAAAATTCTTCCAGATCGAAATCATTCTGAGAATTACATTCATATTCCAAGAAGCCAACTTCAAGCAATGCCTAGGCAATATCTCCAGGGCATGGTCTATCAGGGCGGGTGGAGGACTGTTTTGATTTGTAATGGCTTAAAGTCATTAAATAACTTTCTCATTCAACTTAATATATTAAAACATTATATGAAATTAAGTTTAGATCTTCGGAGAATTAACTTGTCAAATGTAACCTTGGCCTGCTATAATGCAAATGATCTTATCCTATTCTAGTCTTGGTTTGGGAGGCATCTTTTCTTCTTAAATATGAAAAATGTCACTCACAGAAGGAGTTATTCTATGTATTTTACTGCTTACTAAAGAATTTCTTTTCACAGCACATTTTTCAATGCATTTCTTAAGTATGTATTGAACTTCTTAAAAAGTAGTGATAGACTTCATAGTTATGTAAATTTGATGAAATACTTTCTATTCATATGCCAATCAAATAAAGTAATTTACATAAGTATAAATGATTTGTCAAATTATTTTCATTTAGCTATAATAAATATTTAAATTATAATAGTTTATAATTACAACGTTCTTGTTTCTGCATCATATTTAAGAGCAAATGAGAAACGTCTATCAACCTAATATTATAAAAACATTACTTTATTCTTATTCATGACATAATTCACTTTTGATAAAAAGTAAATTCTTATTCTTCTTACTAGCATTTTGAGATAACATATTTCTGCCCCTATTCAACAGAATATTTTAGAAAATGAAATTGTACATAAATCATGAAGAAAAATTGAAAGATTAATTCCAGTTTACCTACATAAATAAATAATACACATTGTGGAAAATTAATTTTGTTATTTCTTATAATTTGAATCTCACATATCCATCATATTTTCCTGCTTTTCACTACTTAGTCTGCATCTGGTGGCATTGTCTAAAAAATAATGAAGCTTTTAAGATATGAGTCTTGTGGCAGAATTTCTCAAAAGAAGGCAAACTTTTGAGGTTTCCTGTCTCAGTTCCTCAGCTTCCTAATTTCCTGTAATACAAACATCTCCTCTAAAAACTCCCTCTTAAAACACCTTCTCCACTATTAAAGACTCAAACTCTCTGAAACTGTGAGCCATACAAAATTTTGTCTACCTTAATTTATTTATACAAGGAAATTTCGTAACTGAATCAAAAGTATCTAAAAATTTTATATTACAGACATAATAAAAGTGACAGGTACTTTTGGAGATGATCCCTTTTGGAGATCCCTTTTGGAGATGAGATAAAATAAAAAGTAGAGACACAGCATATATAATACATGAAGGATGTTTGCTCTGCTAGACTACTTTATGAAACTCAGTTTTTTAATTTTTTTTTTAATATAGGGTTTCTTTGTAGCTTTGGAGCCTGTCCTGGAACTAGCTCTTGTAGACCAGGCTAGTCTCAAACTCACAAAGATCCACCTGCCTCTGCCTCCCTAGTGCTGGTATTAAAGGTATGAACCACATTTGCCTGGCCGAACTTCAGTTTTTTTAACTAAACCTAGTTGCAAAATAGCAAAAATGACATGGTTATAGACATAGTCCTATTTTTTTCATAAAATTTGTTTTTCAAAACATATTTTTGTTTTTAAAAATTACAGAATGTGTTTAGAAATTATGTAAACTATCCAATTCAAAGCTTTCTTTATGAAATAGTAAAGAGGAGTATCTTTGTTTTATACATGACCAAACCAACAAATTATATCTCAAGAAAAGTTATTTCTCTGATTGTATTAAAATTTTAACTATGTAACTCTAAATATTATGTAAAAGGTAAAACTTAAATGCAGGGTTAAAATTGGAATTGAGGTCTTAACTTGATTAATTTTACTTAGTCAAATAATATCTCTTAATTAAAGGAAAGTGTTTTAATATATCTATCCTTGTTGAATTAAAAATTTATAAAGTGCCTTTTGCTCAAGAACTTTATAGAATACAAATGCAAAGTACATTTGCACTTTGAAGATGCTTTATTAATTATAAAGTTCTTGTTATAAGAAGACATCCTTTGAGCAACGACTTTAGCTTTCTAATGTATACTTTCATTATCAGTCCATTGTTTTAATTTTAAAATAAAATTATTTATAGATACTTTTTATAATATTTGATAAATTGAAATGTTAGAAAAACATTTAACAAAGCAAAATTAGTAAATGTTTATATATAAAGTACTGTGAGTTTCTTTTAATTTTTAATGGTATGATCAGCAAATTGTATATACATGTAAGAGTACCTGAAAAATATCTAAACCTTTTCAAGCAGTTTAAAATAGCTTCACATTATTTATAATGCAGTAGTTATTTATGATGAATTATAATGGAAGTCTAACTGATCACTGTATACAATATTCATTTACCAAAGGACCAAAAGGTCACAGATCTTAAATTAATATGCTATATGAAATATAACATAAGTTTGCAGGTAATATTTGATGTTTTACATAGTAGTTAGAAATTCAGGTTTCAGGAATAAATATTAATAAATAAAGATAGCATATTGTAATGAAGAGAAATTGAATTAGAAGATAGTAGTTATTTAAAAACTTAAATATAGCAATAGGAAAAAGACTCATGTTTTCATTATTTTAAAATAGAGTCCTTAAAGAGAAAAAATCAAAGAATTGTTATATATCGCAACTTGAGTAATAATACTTGAAGAGAAGTGGAAACAAAAAAAATGTTATTAAAACTGAATATTAGGAATTAGAAATATAAGAACAAGTCCAATTTAGGCTGATTCAAACCAGCAAAACAGGATATTTTCATAATTGAAATTAGGACATTGAGCAGTCAGGGTATAAGTCTGGTAGACTTTAGCTATCATGAATTAGATCTTGGCTTAATCTTTAGGGTCACAAACCACACTACTTAAGTGAAGCAAGAAAAAAAGGTCTAAGTTGAAGTAAATAATGACCTAAATGTGAAAGCGAAGAGAATTGAGAATTCCTCTCTTTAAATAAAGAATAGTAAATGTAAGTTTTGAAAAGAAAATGTAAGAATTGTAGTTTACATAGAAATAGCAATGACTATAAGTAGTTCTGTATGTCTGACCATTTAAATAGTATTAGTTGTACATGTATACAGGCAATAATAATTTAAAAAGAGGCCATGAATTTGTGTAAGAGAGGTTACATAGAATGATTTGGACAGAGGAAATGGAAGACAGAAATGTGTAATTAGCCAGTCAGCGGTGATGCACACCTTTAATCCCAGCACTCAGGAGGCAGAGGCAGGCTGTGTGTTCAAAGCCAGCCTGGTCTACAAGAACTTGTTCCAGGACAGGTTCCAAACCTTCATAGAGAAACCCTGTCTGGAAACGCCCCCCCCACACACACACAAAAGAAAAGAAATTAAAAAATGAAATATGCAATTAAATTATTGTCAGAGACCATAAGAGTTACAGTGGACGACCACTAGTTTTCAAATGTCAACCCAGCAGAGGAGTGATTCTCTGACGGAGTTTAATCCTTCCAGCAAGTCTTTTTCTTTTGTTTGTTTTTTCTTTTCTTTTTATTTATTTATTTATTAAGGATTTCTGCCTCCTCCCCGCAACCGCCTCCCATTTTTCTCCCCCTCCCCCGATCAAGTCACCCTCCCTCCTCTGCTCCAAGAGCAATCAGGGTTCCCTGACCTGTGGGAAGCCCAAGGACCGCCCACCTCTATCCAGGTCTCCTAAGGTGAGCATCCAAACTGTCTAGGCTCCCCCAAAGCCAGTACGTGCAGTAGGATCAGAAACCCACTGCGATTGTTCTTGAGTTCTCAGCATTCCTCATTGTCCTCTATGTTCAGCTAGTCCGGATTTGTCCCATGCTTTTTCAGACCCAGGCCAGCTGGCCTTGGTGAGTTCCCGATAGAACATCCCCATTGTCTCAGTGTGTGGGTGCGCCCCTCCCGGTCCTGAGTTCCTTGCTCTTGCTCCATCTCCTTCTGCATACAAATGGATGTAAATAGAAAACACTATCCTGAGTGAGGTAAGCCAGACCCAAAAAGAGGAACATGGGATGTACTCACTCATATTTGGTTTCTAGCCATAAATAAAGGACATTGGGCTTATAATGCATGTTCCTAGAGAAGCTAAGTAAGAAGGTGAACCCAAAGACAAACACATAGGCATCCTCATGAATATTAACCTTCATCAGGCGATGAAAGGAGACAGAGACAGAGGAGCATGGGACAGAAATCTCAAGGTCCTTCCAGCAAGTCTTACAAGACCATTGTTTCCGTAAACTGTTGCTCAAATTTGCTAAAACATTTTGGTGTCTCACCAATGCCCAATAAAATACACATAATCATAGTGTGTAATCTCATGTGATGTGTAAATGGAATCTCATGATTACTTCTCAAACTTACGGGCCCATTTATCTGCGAGTGATCAGAAAGATGACTTTTCACGAAGTAGTATAACTTTGATATATAGAAAATATACTAGGATGTGCTTCCTAACTAGATCCCTTGTCCCATGCGGACTGTAGATACTTCAAAGACTGGTTTGTTCATTTTGTTCAGACTAACTTCACACAATTAGCTTTTTATTTTTTTACCTCAGTGCAAGTACAAACTAGACTCAAGTCTTTTTTGTAACTAAATCATATGTTTCAAACAGTAAAGCTATACATAAGGTCAGCGTCTCAGATTTCGAACCAAGGTTGCTGCACAAAGCACCCTGAGAAAATCATATCAATTCTTTGCTTGACAAGGTTAGCTGATAAAAGACACATGAACACTGTGCCACCAGGCTCTGATTGCAGTCTTTCTCCTAAAACCTTGAAACCTTGTGTTGCCACGGTAATGGCTTGGTTCCCTATTACTATATAGATGTGCTTTTGACCAATGAGAGGTAGTTCTGACATTTTTTCATTGCTTCAAGCCCCACCTGGGGAATAGAGTTTTTAGGTTAAAGAAGAAGAATTTAGAAAAAAATTAGAACAGGAGAATTAGAATAGACAAAGAATAAAAAGACTTATTTGGGTAGCATGGTGTAAAAAAGTTTGTTCACCCGCAGATACCCTAAGTACATTTTGCTTGCTGTTGCGTCCAATCTTAACCCCGAGGAGTACCATGGGGTTGTAATCTCAACATATGTTAAAGTCATAGAGTCTGCGTTAATGTGTTGTTACTCTGCTCCTGCTTTATAATATTCACTGAAATTAATTATTGCTTTTATGGTGTAGATATAAAGGCCTTTAAACTCCACAAATATGATTGCGGCTAATTAACATATGGCAAATTTATATGTGTGTGTGCATGTAACCCTGTTTGCCTGAATGTGTGTATGTGCTTTATATGCATGCAACAGCCAGTGTAGATCAGAGAAAGTCTTAAATACTTTGGTTCTGGATCTGGAATGCCAGAAGGTAGCAAGCTGCCATATATATGTTGGGAGTTTGAAGGAAGGCTGACTGTCACAGCAGAAAGTGACCTTAATTACTGAGATATCTCTCCAATGTTTCCCAAGAGAAACAAAAGGATAATGCTAGCATTTATATAGCTAAAAGTAAAGATAATCATTTAAACATATGAATATAAATTTCACATATAGAAAACTGAAAAAAAGCAAGTTTAGCAGAAAGCTTATAAAGGAAACTTATTAATTTTGCAGACAAATCTTCAGTATTGTTTGGTACATTCAAAGTGGCAATAAATTTATGGTTATATGTGAAAACTTCCCCCGAAATACAAAGAATAAGAATGTCCCACTGAAGCATTGCTCGTCTCCTTTTGTATCAATAATACCTGGGTTTAACTATATTAGTTTAGAAGTTCTTATGATTTATTAAAAATGATAATTATGGCATGATTTAAAAATATTGGATTACAATAATTATTTCCTCTATGACATCATTCATTTTCTTCTTTATTACTTTGGTTCTTTTTGCACATGAAACAATTTATTGGAATTATTGGCAGTATTAGGTATTTTATGGCATTTGGTGTCAAACACAAAGTTTGATGGTAACACAGAGAAGTCAAAAACAGCACAAATGTATTAAATGTCAAAGGCTACAGGTTGATCTCAGAAGTTAACAATACTTGCTGCCTTTCCAGGTGACCTGCATTCAACTTTCAGCAGCTCCATCTCAGTAGGCCTTAAATGTCTATAACTCAAGTTTTAGAAAGCCCCATGCCCTGTCTTCAGCTGGCATCTTCTTTCAAGTGCACATACACAAATGAAGATAGACAGATAATACATAATTAAAAATTATAAAAACAAATCTTTAAAAGTGTGAATATTGAAAGCTACACTGTGATGCTTTTCCTAATTCATAGTCAATACAGCAATAGGAATAGTTAAAAGTTGTTGAAACCCTGAAATACACATTTATGGAGAAACTTCCAACCCTCCTATGCTGCCAACTCACAATTTCTAAAAATAAGAGAGTTGGCTGGGTGGTAGTGGCACCTGCTTTAATCCCAGCACTTGGGAGGCAGAGGCAGGCAGATCTTTGTGAGTTCAATGCCTGCCTGAACAAGAGCTAGTTCTAGGACAGGGTCCAAACTACAGAGAAACCCTGTCTCTAAAAACAAAACAAACAAACAAACAAAACAAAACAACAAAAGAGTTGTAGGCAATTTATAATGCAATTAATTTCTACAACCTGAAAGAAACTGTCATGGTTTTATTCACAACTCACTGACTGAACTTGTGACATTCAATCAGCCAATATTGTCAGTAAACATTTTTTTTCCTTTGGGCCAGAAATAAAGAAACTTCTGATATTTGTTGAACATCAGTGTGGATGACCCTAATGTTATACTTCAATATAGTAGCTGAACATTGAAGATTTCAAGCTTTTATAATTCATAGATATTCAATAAAATATTCAGTAAGGACATGTGTACCTTTGTTATGAACTTAATGGTCAAATTTTGAAATTAAGTATTGTAAATCATGGGGATACAAAGGTGGCAATTATAGTCTTAGATATTTTATTAGTTCAATCAACTTGGGCAATGTGGTATAGTGATAAATAATAATTACTTGTGTAAAGAGAAATAGGTATATCAGCTTCTTTTTTAACACATGAGTTGCTTACATGTATGAGAGAAACTCAAAAGAAAAAGTCACTATCAGTGATGCAGAGAGAATGGTAGCAATATTTGAGAAGTTTTATAACTACCTGATATTGACGTGTACTTTATATTCTAAGAATTTAAAATGCTATTAAATATATAGCATGTAATTTAAATATGTGTTATGCTATTATATTAATATATGTAAGACAGTTACATCTATGATTTGATGTGGGATTCCCCTCTGTATAAGTGAATATGTTTTATTACCTTTGGTTAGTGAATGAAGCTCCTTTGGCCAACAAGTTAACAGAGCAAAGCCAGGAGAGAAATCCAATCGGAGATATAGAGAGAAAGTAGGCAGACTCAAGGAGATACCATGTAGCTGCTAAATGATAAAGAGGCAGCTGCAAGACAAAACCTTACCTGTAGGCCCCAGCCTCATGGTGATCCACAGATTAATAAATATGGGTTAATTTAAGATTTAAGAGTTAGTCAATAAGAAGCCTGAGCTAATTAGCCAAACAGTCTTATAATTATTACTGTTACTATGTTATCATTATAGTCCGGGCAGCTAGAAAATGAACAAGCAGTCTCTGCCTACAAAGACTATTTTGTTGAAATTCACAATGACTTATTTAAGGTGGGTAAAGGAAACAGATTAGCCAAGACCCAAAATATGACAAAAACTACTAAGGATTTTAAGATATTAAAATTAAATAAACAATCTGTAATGTATGTTCAGGTGCTGAGTCATAAAACTGAGCTGCATTCTTATTGACAAAATTAAATAATATTTTGCTTCCAAAGCCATGAAATGTATTTATGTTATAAGCTACAGTTTTGGTGAACTTAATATCAAATTTGCTTTACAGTCAATGTCAAATGTGCTGTCAAAAATGTCAAAAGTTAGTGGAGCTATCTCATTAGGTGAACATTTGCAAGCTTACATTTTGCTTTTTTACCACATAACCTCCGCTGTAAAGGTATCTCTAAGAAAAATAATTGAAATCTAGGTATTGCATTTTTTAAAAAAATGAATGCGGATGATTTTTATGAATACACTTCTCTATTTACATACTGACTACAGAGATTCACTCCACTATGATTTTTTGGACATAATGGGTCCCCTTGTGCTTCATCTTGTATTACGACTTTCTAGGGTGCCTAGAATACTTATGTCTACCTTTTCTTAAAGCCAGCTGCTCATGACAGTCATCTGCAGTTCTATGATTTGGTTCACCTGTTACTGTTTCTTTTCCTTCTCAGACCAACATTTTCTTAAAGAGAGTGTACTCGGAAACAAATACTGGATGCTCATTAAAAACCACCATTGAGTGATATTTCTAGTCTACAGCTAATAATTTATTTTTGAACACCTATTCCATCACTACATGCAAACAATATTTATATCCATGCATCCCTAAATTAAATTGTAATAAATGCACATTTATTACATATTAAATGCATATTTAAGTGAACATTTGAAGCCTAATTAATTAGGTAAGTGGTGTGGGAAATCCTGTGTATATGTTGCTTTTATTGGTTAATGAAAAAGCTTCTTGGACCTATGACAGGGAAGAATAGAGCAGGGCAGGAATTCCAAGCAGAGATAGTGGGGGAAAAAAGACAAAGACAGAGAGATGCTATGTAGCCACCACAGGAGACTGGTACCAGATAGCACCATACCAGTAGGCCACAACAAGTGGAAATACACAGATTAATAGAAAGGGGTTAATTTAAGATGTAAGAGTAACTTAATAAGAAGGCTATACTATTGGCCAGGCAGTGCTGTAATTACTATAGCTTCTGTGTAATTATTTCAGGTCTGGGCAGCTGGGAAAAACACAAGCAGCCTCTGCCTACAAAATGGTACCAATGTGAGGCCACTATGTCCACATAAAACCTGAGAGAGCTTGAAAAGGAATTCTAGACACACAAAAAAGTAGACTTTAGTGCAGCTTCTTGGTAGCCATGCTTATTTTTCAGACAGGCTATGTTTGCTTGCAAAGAGCAGGGGCATTGTGGCTTCTAAAAGCAAGGTTTTCCTGACTCAGCTTTAGCAGCAAAGGCTGCATAGTTTCTTTAGGGAAGGATTACTTGGTTCATGCTACTTGCACAAACAACTCTGGCTCTTTCAGGAGACTAAACACTTAAATGGAGTCAGTGAGCAGCATGGTACAAAGTGCTTAATGGTACATAGAGCTGCTGTGAACCTGGAGTTGGGGCAATGTGCATGACTCTCAAAAGCAGTGAACAAGTCTCTGCCATGTTGAATTGTGTGGAGTCAAGAGGCAGGGCTGTGGGGTTGGTCCTAGCTATGCCCACTTAGCATTTCATAGAAAGAAAAACTCTCCTGGTCAAAAAATAATTATGGAAAAGACCTTGTAATGGGTCACAGGGTTGGATAAATGTACATATGCTTGAGAGAGAGAGAGAGAGAGAGAGAGAGAGAGAGAGAGAGAGAGAGAGAAAGTCTAAACATCTATAACATAAAAGAGTATAGACACTCATGGATTAAATGAATAAAGATAATAAAATGAATATTAAACTTGTAAAAAAAGGCAATAGAATAAGAAAAATAAGCCACATAAAGATAGAATATACCCAGAGAGTCTGAATTATTTATATTATTCTGTTGTCTTTAAATTTTTTAGCTGTGAATGACCTAAGTGAAGAGACATTTCATTGTATAGGCTGCTAAGCTAAACTAACATATATATTTTAGAGGTATCTTGACTTCAAAACCTGGGTCTCAGAATATGTTGTTTTCGAAAAGAGGTTCTGCTTTTATTCCCATAGAAGATGAGAACATTTGGATTCCTTTCAGACTAATGTGGATTGATGAAACCAGAGCCCCTAAACTGTCTCCATGAACCCCCCAAAATACTTTAGCCAACAAAAACAGGAAGTAATTTGAAGATAACCATGCCCAAATTCACAAATATTGTTTAGAAATGTTTGTTTTCATTTAAAGGGAGATATGATAAAAAGATGAATACTTTACATTGGTGTGAATTTTGGCTTATTTATTCAAATTTAAGGTCAATTTTGCTATATGCATAATTCTGATCTTGATTAAGGCATTGTTTTAAGCAGCTTTTTTAAATGTAATGTATATTTAAAAATACAGATTAATAATCATTTATAATAGTCAAACTTGTAGTCAAGTTAGTTTGGTTTTCTAGATAAACAAAGATATATTTCAGATGGATAGGTATTCCTCAGAATTTTCAAAGATGTAGAAAAGATAGATTTAAAGTGTTTTACAAACTTAATCTTTTCTCAAAAGTCTTCTGGCAGCACCAATTACATCAAAGAGGTTGATGTGCATTGAAAAAATTCATTATGGAATTTGTCTTCGATGTGACAAGGCTAGCCATTTGCATAAGAAACTGCACTTGCCTGTACTGTTTGATGGTATACTTTATGAATGGGATATGCAGGGCCCACAAATAAAAGACTGCTGAAGTTGCCTAAAGAAGCTGAGACAGTCTTCACAGTTCCTGCTTAATTAAAGCATTTGTCAGACATTCTGCAGGATACAGAAGAATGTGACTGCCAAACTGCCAATATAGGTGGAACTGTCTTTGAAATTGTCTGCTTCAAGGAAAAGTCCACCAGACATTATGGGCCTATAGGCTGAAAATAGATGCCCCCAATGTTACAGAAGAACTTTGGGTGACTGTCCAAGCAGCAAAAGGTCTCTTTCAATTCTAAAGTTTTAGAAGATGCTTACAATGTACCTCCTATTTACTTAGATAATATTATATCCTTCTGGAGTCTTTGATGGAGTTGAAGATAGGTAGTAATAGTTTTCTTTAGTTATGATGAAAGATAAATTAGATATAAATATTTAACTGTAATTCTGGTTTGATATCTGTTTTGTTATATGCAATTTTACTATGTTAAAGTTAATACTTTCCTTTTTATTTGAACAGAAAAGGAAAATGGTGTGGGAAGTTCTTCTGTATTTATATATTGCCTTTATTGGTTATTGAATAAAGAAGCTTCTTGGACCTATAATATGGCAGAATAGAGCAAGGCAGGAATTCCAATCAGAGGTAGAGGAGAAAAGAAGATCAAGCCAGATTGAGGCCATGTAGCTTCCAAAGAAGACAGATGCCAGAACTTTACCTGGTAAGCCAGAGCCTTGTGGCAACACACGGAATAATAGAAATGGGTAAATTTAAGATGTAAAAGTTGGCTAATAAGAAACATAAGCTAATAGTGTGATTATTTCAGGTCTGGGCAGCCAGGAATAAATGATCAGTCTCTGCCTACAAGTAAGGAAAGAAATATTTTATTGAAATACACTGAAGACCATTGTTTATATATATATACATACATATATATACGTATACATGTATGTATATATATATATATATAGAGAGAGAGAGAGAGAGAAGAGAGAGAGAGAGAGAGAGAGAGAGAGAGAGAGAGAGAGAGAGAGAGAGAAATTTTAAAAGACTTAGATACTCAAGAAGTCAACAAAAATTTTTGCATTCAGTACAAATTCTGAATTCAGGACAGTTTCACCACAATCAATACTTACATCCTATTTCATGTAGAACATTTCTAACTCAAAATGATATAGTTTCTTAAAGAGTTTCTCAAAGAAAACAAGGTACATCAAATGTAGGTCATCCCCAGTTTAAGGCAAGGTAAACTAAATCAGACTTGCTTCAGACGGAATCAATAGACTGTTTTCTTTCTCATTACAAAACACTTTGAGAAAGAAAAGAGTACACTTGCTTATATTCTAGTGCATTCCAGCCACAGTAGTATTAGTATTTTGGAGCTGCAAATTACTGCTTCTCTGAGGAGAATATGTGTACCAGAAGATGTTTAGTGACATCTATGGCATAGTCCCAATAAAATCAGTAGCACATTGCCATAGATGACAACCAAAAGCATTCATTTAAAATATTTCCTAGATCAGAAGCAATTAGTACTAGCTTAATTGAGTGCTTTTGGATGGAATGTGTTTGCTTAACGGAAATGTATTATTGTTTGTGGACAGTGTGCAAGAGAATACAAGGAAAGGATGAACATATATGGCTTTCTTTTTCATGCTTCGTATGTAGAACTAAACTTAGAAAATTAAAACGATCAAGTTAAGCTTTTATGAAGTTATCAAACTGAACACATGTTCATGCAAATGTAAACATTTTAAGGTATTTTGTCACTTTTTTACAAAACTATTTCATTTATTAGCTATCTCCTAATTTGATAATATATGTGAGGTACCTTTAAAAGAGGAAATTATCACTTGGCTCCGGTTTTTGCAGTGTCAGTTTATGACTGCTTTGTCACTTTTGCCAGCGCCAATTGGGAGTCATAGTGTTCAAGCAAAAGCCCATGCTGGAGAGAAGCCATTCACCGCATGTGAACAAGAAACATGCAGAAATCAAGAGAAAAGCCAAAGAAAATATAACCTTAACAAACACACGTATAAAGAGAATTAATGCATCATTCTGGACACCTTTAAACCCAGGACTTGGGAGGCAGAGAGAGGCAGTTCTATCACTGTGAGTTTGAGCTCAAACTGGTCTACATAGTCAGTTCAAGGACATCCATTGCTGCATAATGAGACTCATTTTGGGGGGCCAGGTCTGTATATTTAAATGAACTAACTTCTTTAGTCATTAGCCTATTTGTCATCAAGGAATCTACATTCAGTAACTGATGGAAGCAGATCCAGTGAGCCACAGCAAGCACTGGGCTAAGCTCCTGGAGCTTGATTGAAGAAACAAGAGGGATCATATGAGCAAGATCAGTCAAGATAATGATGGGAAAAACAACAGAGACAGGTAACCTGAGCTAGTGTGAGCTCATGGACTATGGATTGACAGCTGGGGAACCTGAATGGGACTGAATTATCTGAATGTGGGTAGCAGTTATGTGGCTTGATCTGTTTGTTGGGGACATGGCAGTGGGACCAGGATTTAACCAAGATGCATTAACTGACTTTTTGAATTTATGAGATTTCTATCCTTTTGCATACATGGAGTATTGTTCATTTTTAAAACATTTTATATAAAAGGTGCTTCGTTGATGAACATATAAAGCACATATGGCAGTCCCCTAATTATAGCACTAAATTATTGAAGCAAGAGGCATATGTCAAAGAAGGTACATGCTATAACAAAGGACTGTCTCAAAATGTCAATAACTTGGTAGAGAGGATGGATATGATCAAATTGTACTTACATTTAAAATTCTTTTAAATAAAAAATAGCATTCACATTACTGTGAAATCTATATGATACTCATGAATTGTATATAAAATTTAGGCTCTAGACTGCTTCCTATCAAATTTATACTCTTGACTTAATATTTTTAAAATATTTTTAATTTTAAGAGAATGATATGGTCATACCATTTCTGCATTGCCCCTTTTGCATCAAATTTAGACGTATGGCCCCTTTCACTTCATTCTCTTTCATTTCTTTAAATTGAGCTAAATAAGAAAGTAAACAAAAAAAGGTATTAAATAAAAAAGTTTAAAAGAAAGTTATTGTTATTTTGTTATTCCTTGTTCTGAATAACATTCAAAAGAAGAACAGATTAGGTAAAATAGTAAGGGATATATTATCTTATAAAAGAAGACTAAAAGTTAATTTTTTTAGAAGTTCCTTGATTCGCAGATGCAGGCAACATACTCTATAAGGAATGCTGATGCTCCCAGAACTCTTGCCTAACAAAGTAGTTAAGTGAGCAAGAAAGTGAGACACTGGTCTTAAATGTCCTTTTAAGAGGACAAGACTTTTAGAAACCATCCAGCACTACTTACCTTATATATGCTTGACTGTTGTGTGACATACACTCTGACCTTCTAAATGGAGAAAAGAATGAGGAACTGATGAGTAGCAGAGTATAGCAAACATTAGAAAATTTTTTTCATTAGAACTCGAAGTTTCTGCCTCTATTGAAGGATATAACTACCTTCTGTTCTAAGTTAATAAAAAGAAATATTAGTGATATCAATTTTTGTATCATTTTTTGGTCAACTTCAGCTAATGAACATTATGGTTTGACCTTCACTGTCAAATGTCACCCAAATTCCAACGTTGTAGCTTTTCAAGTGGTTCTCATGGTACAATATGTCACCAAACAAAGGTCCTGAAAAAAGTAGAACAAATTTTCTCTACGTTTCCTCATATGTCATAATATGTCTCAGAGAAGGGAAAATGTCTTGACATTTACAACCATTACCTTTCCCAAGATGGTTTAAATTATTTGAGGAATGAAAGAGTATCTCTGTGTTTACATGGTTTTATCAATAGATGAGAATGGACACATATTAATAAGTTGGTTTAATTACTGAGTTGTCAATGGGCAGAAATAATTTTACAGTTACATTTGATCCCTATCCCTGAAAACTAGCTGCATATGAAGCTTGTTGGAATATAATTGCTTACCTTATAGCCCTGCTGGATATCTATGTGCATTCTGAATTATTTATTATCAATGTCTTCATCGCAGCCATTTTCTGCAGAGTACTCCTCAGGCATGTGTTTTTAGACATGCTTAAAATGTTCCTAAAAAAGAGTATAATATCGTGCTGATGGGAACAATTCCCAAGATGAAAGCAAAAAGTATACAGTATTAGGAAATAAATAATTGTGTTTTGGGGGAAATGTCAGTATATCTCAATAGCAATTTTTTTCTCTGTACTATTCACTCACTCTCAATAATAATAAAATCTGAATATTTATGGTATCCGGCATGGATGTTTGTTTAGTGATATGTTTACAAATATATATTTCTGAAAAATCACACCACATATAAAATGTACACTATATATCATTAAGACGACAGTGGGTCTGCATTATTAACACAATTTAACTAAGAAAAAAGTATTTAAAAGAAAACATTGTATGTGAAAGAAATCATAATTTTTAAGTTGGTATTTTTATTGATCTGAAGAAACAGCGTTAACAGGATTTATGTTAGAGGGATCTTTTGCAAAGCACTAAAGGTGTTCCAAACCTCTTAAAAGGTGCTAGAATTATATCTTGGTGTGGAGGCCCAAAAGGTGTGAGCCTATTTCCACCTTGTCTGAAGGTCAGAGAGTTTCAACTTGCTTAAATTTGTTGCCATTCTACCCTGACCAAAGGTCAGAGAGTTGAAACTTACTTCTATTCCTTCAAGGTTATTTTCTGTTTCTACCACAAAGACCCCACCTAGATTTAGATCAGAGAGTTATCTCTCAAGGTTATTGTTAACAAGTGTGACTAACATCCAGAACCTGTTTTTCAGGTACAGAGTAGTAGGTCTGTTTCTACCTCAAAACAAAAGTCTAAGGAACCAACTAAGTTTCTTAGACTAAGACAACAATGGGTTCTACCCAAAGAGTGGTTTGCCTATTGAATGCTTTGATCTAGGCTGTGAGCATTATTTGTCTTGTTCTAACAACAGAATGTTTATCTACAAATGTATCCTGCAATCTTCAACTGGTCTGTTCATTTCCTTGTATCATGTTAATGCAGTTTTGTTGTTGTTGTTGTTTAATCCTATTCCTGTCTTTTGGGATCTGGGGTGTTTACCTGTTGGGGACCCTTCCCCAACCTCCTCTGTTATGGATGACCCTTGGTAGTGTCACAGAAATCAGGACACAGGGGATGCAGAGTAGGAGATACAACTGCATACTTTATTACAAAGCCAGTGTTCTTTTTTTAATACTCAAATCATGATTCAAGCTACGTTCCCATAATACATGAAAATAGTTTCATAGACTAGTCAGTTGGTTGTGACTAATATCGAGGGCTTCGTGCCCTAGGTAATCTAAACAAAAAGCTCGGTTTCATGGGAATAACTCTTGTTACCCTTCCTTAGAGTGGGGATGCATATTTTGATGCTAACAAAGCATGTGTAATTAATTACATTTTCATCCCACAATATAAAATATTAGACATAAATTAACTTAAAGTAAGGATAGATTTATTGTAACAAATGTCTTCAGACATTTCATTCTGAGCCAGGAGGTGCTGGTGAATGACTTTAATTCCAGCACAGGGGAGGCAGAGGCAGGCAGATCTGTATGAGTTCGAGGTCAGCCTGTTTTATAAAAGCTAGTTCCAGGAGAGGCTCCAAAACTATAGAGAAACCTATACTGAAAAAATAATCCAAAGTCAGATATTTCATTCTGAAATTCTTTAGTCCTGTTAATTTTCAATTTGTGGTGGCTTTATTATGGTTAGAACATTTTATCAAGTGAGCATTTCTAAGTCTAACACTAGCTAGGAATAAAATGGAGAAAGGACAGGCTAGAGGTTCGTTATTCCATTCAAGAACAGGACTCCACATCTTCCCCAAAACAAACCTTTAACAAATAAATATCAGTAGATTTAAACTATAACAATATGGTTTACTAAGTAACATTGATTTCTTGATTTGGAGACATGATTGCAAATGTGATACAAATACATTTATGTAACTTTGTATCCATGTCTTTTGTTATTTCAAAATTATCCCTTGAAACATGAAAGTTTGAGTAATGTGTCTTAGGAAATAGGTGTCATGGAAATGGCAAATAGTTTAAGTCACAATTATTAGGATTCATAATTTCTTGTATTTCCTAACAAATGCCCTCACGTGGTTTCACACAACAGCTTAAGTCACTTAATTATATTTATCAAATAGGAGAATCAGAACACAAGACACAGCAAATCAGAGTTTCATTGTTTTGCATTTATTGGTAAAATGAACACCTATCTAATAGACCTAAAATAGATTGATAATGCTACACATTAAATTTTGGGGTTCTCTCAGAAGAAATTAGGGATGACTTATTAGAAATAATGAATAATTATATTTTCTCTGCAGGTAATATGTGTCTACATTATGTTTTATAATGTATAAAGCATTCACTGATGGAAATATTGAGTGTACCTAGTATCCTCATGGACAAAATGTCTAAGAAGAAATTTAATTTGAAAGAATATGTGGCTTCTGTATAAGTTTTCATTATACTTGATCCCTCATGTAATACCCAGGGCACATCATAGGAAAGAGGCATTTGATAGAACAAGTACATAGAACCAAAATAATCATAAACAATATTTCTCAATATATTTGTTCCAAACTAGAACCAAGATGTAGAGATGAAAGCAGTTCAGTACAAATTAAAATGTTCAATATTAAAGAAGACATTTTTCAAGATGCATTACTTATTCATATTGAACATTATTACCTCAACTTTTTTCATTTGATTTCTAATCCTCATATAACCTTTCATACATTTAGATCATATAAGTATATATGATCCAAATAGTGGGAACTTGATATATGTGACAAAAGAAAGCCCATGTTCAGGGCCAAATGAATCCAGAGTTCCAGAGCAGTGAGGTTCATGTTCTAATGAAGGATGAAAGTGGATGTAGAGAATGTATATCTTGTGTGATTTTCATATGAAAAATAAAGCAAAAAAGTAACAAAGTAATAATTGCTGAAATTATTGTAAAAATTGCTGAAATGACAATACATTGCTTTTTAATTGAGAGAATTCATATAGATCTTAGAGTACTGAGACAAAAGGAAATAAGAAAATCCATGGTACCTAATTCCCAGTTGCAGATGAGACACAGCACAGTGGTCTTTTCCCACTAACTCTAACCCTAACACTAACCCTAAATTTTAACCCTAACTTTTAACTATAACCCTAACCATTAAACCTAACCCTAAACTTTAACCCTAACCCTTAACTCTAACTCTAACCCTAATCTTAATCCCTAACCCCTAAACCTAACATTAACCCTAACACTAACCCTAACCTCTTTTCCCAAAGACTACCTCAATCAATTCAAAGACTCAATCACTTTCCTTGAAAATCTTGCAATATGGAATACAATGAATATAGGAGAAAAGAGAAAAAACAGAGGAAATTATCGTATTTCACATAAAAAATGTCAGAATGGCAAGTAAAAATATTTCAGTGATCGTGTTAGTTTTCATAAAAAAACTTTTAGAGAAGAAGCAGGGATGGTCTCATAAATGTGATATTCTTTAATGTCTTTTATCTATTCCTTCAGTGATTAGGCATAACATAGATTTGAAATTCTTTAAAACTGCTTTTAAACACTAACTTGATGACAAAATAAATTAGTTTAAAATATTACCAAAATTTTAAAATAATACATACTCTTAAAATACTCATTTTTATTAAAAATGAAGATAGAAAGTCTTTTGTCCAATTTTTATTTAAAAAATGTGGAACCTGTGCTCGAATGTGGGACTCTGTCTCTGTCTCCTTTCATCGCCTGATGAAGCTTAATATCCAGGAGGGTGACTATATGTCTTTCTTTGGGTTCACCTTCTTATTTAGATTCTCTAGGATCACGAATTATAGGGTCAATGTCCTTTATTTATGGCTAGAAACCAAATATGAGTGAGTACATCCCATGTTCCTCTGTTTGGGTCTGGCTATTTCCATCCATTTGCATGCAAAATTCAAGAAGTCATTGTTTTTTACTGCTGAGTAGTACTCTAATATGTATATATTCCATACTTTCTTTATCCATTCTTCCATTGAAGGGCATCTAGGTTGCTTCCAGGTACTGCAACCCCAAGGTCCAAATCAGGAGCAGAAGGAGAGAGAGCACGAGCAAGGAACTCAGGACTGCGAGGGGTGCACCCACACACTGAGACAATGGGGATGTTCTATCGGGAACTCACCAAGGCCAGCTGTCCCGGGTCTGAAAAAGCCTGGGATAAAACCAGACTCGCTGAACATAGCAGACAATGAGGACTACTGAGACTCAAGAACAATGGCAATGGGTTTTGATCCTACTGCACGTACTGGCTTTGTGGGAGCCTAGGCTGTTTGGATGTTCACCTTACTAGACCTGGAAGGAGGTGGGAGGTCCTTGGACTCCCCACAGGGCAGGGAACCCTGACTGCTCTTTGGGCTGATGAGGGAGGGGAAGGGAAAGGGAAATGGGAAGAGACAGAAATCTTTAATAAATAAATAAACAAACAAACAAACACCTGGAAGCATTTGACATTAAAAATTGTAACTCAAAAAAATATGGAACCTGGAGATTCTCAAACGTGTATAAGTTTAAGTCATTTATAGAAAAAGTAGTTATGTCTTTTACCAAGTTATTTGCTTTTGCATTGGAGTTTTGAATATTCCCTCAATGACTTATAATGTTTGCTATCCTGTGAATATTGTGAAAACCCTCTTATTTGGAAAATAAAGAAGATAAAAGATATATCATTAGTACAACCATTTTCTTCACATTTCAATTCTAAGCTGATTAAATGAATGAGCATGTGACATATATTTGAATATAATAAGAAAATACTTGTGTTCAGAATGTCCCATGCTCCATTCAGCTGAGACACTTTTTCTCCAAAATTCACAAGTTTTCAGATTTCATTCAAGAAATGTTCAGAAAAAAAAAGAAATGTTCAGGCATTGTTTTCATGCATAAACAATACAGAAAAAAATGTGTTATATTTATTTGTTTTAAGAATATGTACAATTAACTTTTGTAATAATACCGTGGTTCCTCTTCTAAGAAGCCTCTGAGCATACCCTTCTCAATAACATCTGCATATTAACTATGGCATTATTTTAATATGCTCCAATGTTAGAATTTTGCCTACTTTTGTACAATAAAATGCATCAATTAATTATAAAATTTTCACTTTATAAAATGTAACTTGAGGTTGACAAAAATGGCTCAGGAGGTAAGAGCATATGCCCTTAAGTATGTTGACCTGAGTTGTATTTTGGTCTCCAGGTTACACTGGGTATATACAGATAGCAGAATCCAGCAAACAAACCATCTTCATAACTTCATGTACATACCATGGCAGACATCACATACACACATACTCAATTCAAAGCAAAGGCTGGCCAGATCTTGGTGAGAAAACCCTAGAAATTTTAAAGTGTTATGGCACATTTTTATGTTCTTTTAAAAAATTCACACTTTCAACATGAACACTATCAAACAATAACAATAAAGTGTTTTATTATCCTTCCTTACCTTTGCTTCATTTTGTGAAGACTGAGATAGCAAATTATGATTATAATCATTTTAGAGTATTTTTAGTTCACCCTGAATGCACAGATTTGTGCAACACCTACTTTCCTTTATTTGGTTTATATTATCAAGTGAGAGCAATAATCCAATTTTTGTGTTTTTCTTCTAGTGCGGTACTGACAAAATATCAAGTAAAGGTTATATTAATACATCCAAGTTGATAGGAAGATAAGGCTTCAATTTAAAATATTTATAGCATATTCTAGTCAAGGTTTCTTATCTACTTCATTCTCAATACAATTCATAATGTCCCATATAATATGCTTTTATGTACTTAATCACTTATAAAAAGTATTATATTCTAAAAAATACAAGAAGTAAATATTCTCTACACAAGACAGGACAGTTATCAGTGCTAAGAGCAATCTCCACTCTGCTTTCCTTCAGATCCATAAAAAGGCTTAGAATTTTTTTTAATGGAACTTCTCAAAAATGCTATTGATCAAATACAAGACATATGATGGATTTCAAGTGTTTTGGAAGGGGTCTTTCTTTTAAAGCTAGCATGTCTACAGATCAGAAAGAATAAAAAACATGTACACAGTCCTTCAAATTACATTGCATAAATTACTGAATTCTGCAGTTTAAATCATGTCTGCATATCTTCACACATATCTAATATAGGTGGATTCAATATGTAGAGAATTTAAGTAAAAATTAAAGAAAAAAATTATAAAATATTTTCACCTTAATTTTCTGTATGTGGTCAGTATTTGAACATGGCATTATATTTACTGAGACATAAACAAGGAAATAGCTCTTTACCAATTTCTCAGTACATATAATGCTTGGCATAAATCACTTTAAGTCCTGTTATCCTGTCTTTGTACAAAGCCAGTATGAAGAGTATTTAATTTTCAAAAGTAATTACTTAAAATATTTTACATATATATCTCCAATATATTTAAGAAAATTATTAGTAAGTAAATAAATATAATGTAATTACTATGACAAAATAATAGATAATTCAGTATCATTTCATTTGAAGTTAGATTCACTTTGTGCTTGAAAGTGATACTTTTTTCATTTTATATATTTATTTATTTTAAATTTATTTATTTATTAAGGATTTCTGCCTCCTCCCCTCCACCACCTCCCATTTCCCTCCCCCTCCCCCGATCAAGTCACCCTCCCTCATCTGCTTAAAGAGCAATCAGGGTTCCCTGACCTGTGGGAAGCCCAAGGACCGCCCACCGCTATCCAGGTCTTGTAAGGTGAGCATCCAAACTGCCTAGGCTCCCCCAAAGCCAGTACATGCAGTAGGATCAAAAATCCACTGTGATTGTTCTTGAGTTCCCATTCTTCCTCATTGTCCGCTATCCCCCCCAGACCCAAAAAGAGGAACATGGGATGTACTCACTCATATTTGGTTTCTAGCCTTAAATAAAGAACATTGAGTTTATAATTCATGCTCCTAGAGAAGCTAAATAAGAAGGTGAATCCAAAGACAAACACATAGGCATCCTCCTGAATATTAACCTTCATCAGGCGATGAAAGGAGACAGAGTCAGAGACCCACATTGGAGCACTGGACAGAAATCTCAAGGTCCAAATCAGGAGCAGAAGGAGACGAAACACGAGCAAGGAACTCAGGACTGCGAGGGGTGCACCCACACACTGAGACAATGGGGATGTTCTATCGGGAACTCACCAAGGCCAGCTGGCCTGGGCCTGAAAAAGCATGGGATAAATTTGGACTAGCTGAATATATATTTATTTTTTAAACATTTTGTTTTTCCATTTTATATACCAATCCCAGTTCCCTTTTCTTCCCCTCTTCTCATTCCCTCCATCTTCTGGTTCGTCACTCACACTGTTGGGAGCAGTGAGACCCCAGATCCTGAATTTCTTGTAATCCCCTGATCTGAGTGCCTACAGCTGCTCCCACCACGAGACCTTCAGGAGTTTTAACCTCCAGCTCCCTTGCCCGAAGCTCGCGAACTGGGTGCCAGCGCACAGAGCGCAGACATGGGGGCGCGGTGCGAGGCACACACCACTCCTCAGAAAGTGTACAGCTTCCCATGGGGAGTCAACAAAGTCTGTAACATCACTTTGAGGCAAGAACAAGCTTCCCCCCCCCCACACACACACACACTTACTCTATCTAGGCTGAGTAAGGTATTCCTTTCCTCCAAAAAGTCAGAACCCTGATCCTTCTGCCAGTGGCCCCACAGACTACCCTAGACACACAACTATCACCCAGGTTCAGAGGGCCTTGTTGGGGCCTATTCAGGTTCCCCTGCAGTCCAGAGTCGGTGAGTTCCCACTAGTTCAAGTCAGTGGGTATCTCCTTCCTGGTCTTGATCCCTTTGCTCCTACTATTGTTTCTACCTCTCCTGGACTGGACTCCGGGAGCTTGGCCCAGAGCTAACTGTGCATCTCTGCATCTGGTTACACCAGTTGCTGGATGAGATTCTAAAAGCTGTTTTAATTGAAAAGGGATATTTGAAATTTAGATACAATGAATTACAGATGCATTTATATATTCATTTATTTTATTAGACTGATGTTTCTCCTCCCTCTGCTCCTTCCAGTCACCCCAGCCCCACTCCCTTAGGTCTCTGAGTCATCCAGCCTATTGATCCTGGCGCTGCAGGTTATATCAGAGGTGGACTTCTCTCCTGGTATGGGTTTTGGCTAGACCAATAATTGGTGGGCCACTCCTTTAATCTCTTTCTCTTGTTTCTGTTTGTAGTAAGAGCAACGGCGGGCTGCGTCCCACTGCCCAGCTAGTTTAACCCCAGAAATAACCACACAGAAATTGTCTTAATTAAATTACTGCCTGACCCATTATATCTAGCCTCTTATTGGCTAACTCTCACATGTTGATTTAGCCCATTTTTAATAATCTGTTTTCACCATGAGGTCGTGGCTTACCGGGAAAGTTTCAGCATATCTGACCTGGTGGCTGGCTCCATGACAACAATCTCTCTCTGCTTTCTTCTTCCCAGAATTCTGTTCTGTCTACTTTGCCCACATAAGTTCAGCCCTATCAAAACGCCGAGGCAATCTCTTTATTTAACCAGTGAAAGCAACACACAAAAAGAAGGACCTCCTACACCATCTATTGTTGAGTTCCAACTTGAATCCATGCTGATTTAATAAGATACAAGAATTTATTTATTTATTTACTTACTTAATTATTTATTTATTTATTTTTGTATATGTTGAGACTTGCTTAGTTGCTGTGGGAGAGGACACTTGTTTGTCCTGTCTGCTCTGCTAGCTTAACCCTGAAATAATTACACAGAAACTGTATCCATTAAATCACTGCTTGGCCCATTAGCTCTAACTTCTTATTAACTAACTCCTACATCTTGATTTAATCCATTTTTATTAATCTATATATCACCACGAGATCATGGCCTAAAAGCAAAGTTCTAGTACATCTATCAGTGGTGGTGGCTCCATGGTGTCCCCTAACTCTGCCTCTTTTCTCCCAGCATTCAGTTCCATCTTCCGCACCTACCTAAGTTCTGCCCTATCAACAGGCCAAGGCAGTTTCTTTATTCATTAATGTGAATCACAGCACACAGAGGGGACTCCCCAATCAAGTGGCTGAGTATATACTAGGTATTGGAGAAGGTAGTATGAAGTACTGAGAAGGAGGTAGGCTGTTTTTTGTTTGTGTAAAATATTATGCAGATATTCATTAGGTCATTTGCATCATAATGTCTGTTAGTTCCATCATTTCTCTTTTTAATTTCTGTCTGAACAATCTGTCCCTTGGTGAGAGTGTTGTGTTGAAGACTCCCACTATTAATGTCTTGTGTGTGATATGTGATTTAAGCTTGAATAATGTATATTTTACAAATGTGGGTGCTCTTGTATTTGGAACATAGTTCGGAACTGAGACATTATCTTGGTGGATTTTTCCTTTGATGAGTATACAAGGCCCTTCTCTATTGCTTTTGATTAATTTTGGCTTGAAGTCTCTTTTAGATATTAGGATAGCTATACCAGCTTGTTTCTTCAGTCCATTTGAATGGAAAATCTTTTTCCAACCCTCTGTTTTGCGGTTGTGTCTGTCTTTGAAGTTGAGATATATATCTTTTTTGCAACAGAGGCTAAATTCTCTTTTCATAATAATTCTCTTAGCCTGTATATTTTTATTAGAGAATTGATTCCATTGTTATTGAGGAATAATAATTACAAGTCATTGTTAACTCCTGTTATTTTGTTGGTTGTGGTGTTGGCTGTGGTGGTTGTGTGTGTGTGTGTGTTTGTGTGTGTGTATGTGTGTATACATCACCTTTTTGTTTTTTTTTCTGATGTGAGCTTAACTTTTGCCTGTGTTTTCATGAGTGTGGTTAACTTCTTTGAGTTAGACTTCTCCTTTTAGTACCTTTTGTAGAGCTGGATTTGTGGATAGATGTATTTTAAATTTGACTTTGTCATGAAATATCTTTTTATTCAATCTATGGTTATTAACAGTTTTGCTGGTATAGTAATCTGGGTTCATATCTGCCTCATAGTGTCAACAAGACAGCACTCCAGTGCCTTTTGGGTTTAAGGGTCTTTGTTGTGAAGTTGGGTGTGATTCTAATAGGTCTGCTTTTATATGTTACTTGACATTTTTCCCTTGCCACATTTATTATTTCTTTATTTTGTATGTGGAGTGAGGATTTTAATTTCCAAGCCAGTTTATTGGTGCTCTGTAAGCTTTTTGTACCTTTAAAGGTATGTCCTTTTAATTGGGAAATTGTTTTATATGATTTTGCTAAATATATTTTCTGTGTTTATGAACTGGGATTTTTTTCTTCTATTCCTATTATTTTTATTTTGGTATTTCCCTAGTGTTCATGATTTCCTTGTTTTTGTTAGGAATTTGTTTGTTTGTTTGCTTGTTTTTTTCCAGAGAGTTTCTCTGTAGCTTTGGAGTCTGTCCTGGCACTAGCTCTTGTAGATCAGATTGGCCTCAAACTCAAAGAGATCCACCTGCCTCTGCCTCCTGAGTTCTGCTTGTTATTAAAGGCGTGTGCCAACACTGCCTGGCTATGTTTTTTTTTTTATTTCACATTTTCTTTGATTGATGAATCTAATTCCTCTACTGTGTCTTCAACTCCTGAGGTTCTCTCTTCCATCTCTTGTATTCTGTTGGTGATATGTGAATTTTTAGTTCCTGCTTGCTTAGCCAGATTTGCTATTTATAGAATTCCCTCATTTTGTGTTTTATTCATTCCCTTTCCATTTTCAGTTCGTGAACTGTTTCCTTCATTTTTATTTTGTCTTGGCTTTCTTGGCATTCTTTAAGGAAATATTGATTTCCTCCAATTTTTTTGTTTGTCTTTTCTTTTTATTTTTGAAGGGACTTTTAAAATATTCTATTCAAGAAACTTTATCATCTTCATGAAGTTGTTTTTAAGGTTGTTTTCTTGTGCTTCAGCTGTGTTGGATTATTCAGGTTTTGCTGTTTTAAGATAGTAGGTCACTGGTGGTGTCAGAGTGCCCTTTCTGTTACTGGTTGTGTTCTTGCACTGGTATTTAAGCATCTGGGTCTGGGGTGATATTATATTTAGGTGCTGATCCCTGTGTTTTTCTTTATTGTTTGGTTGCTTTTTCCTTGTTTTCTACTTCTTCTCTGGTCTTTTGGCCTAAGCGATCAAAGGTTCAGGTGACTAGTGAATCTTGAGGTCCAGTAGTGTCTCTTTACTGTTTTTTTCTGGGCCTACAGAAACTCTGGTGTTTTGGGCACCACTGTTGCTTCTCTGGTTCTAAGTAACTGTTTGGCTTCCTGGGTACTTAGCATGGGCTTGACTTCTGGGATTCCTAGTATGGTATGGTTTCCAGTGCAGTAAAGATTTCTGCTGGGAGTGGCGTATTTAGATCAAGCCTGGGTTCTGGTAAAATTGAAATCTTCTTTGAAGTTGTGGGCCAGCATATGGCATGTGGATGTACTTCTTGATTGCACATATATGACAGGTTCTTGCAAATTAAAACACCCAACAAAACTGTAATTTCTAAGGTGGTTTAATCAGCAGATCCTTTGTTTTCTCTGTACATCTCTGCAGACCTCCTGCGTCCTAGAGATGAAAAATTCAATCTCATCTTTCATAGAAAAGTGTATAATAGATTTCTTCATTTCTAGAATACCATGAAGTCACTGCAGTGTTTGTCTTTTGACCTAGTTATTGTGGAAGTTAAATAGTGTTGTTTGTAAGAACGCAAAACAGAAGATACCAAACAGTTTATTGAGATAACTCAGAGACTGAAGACAGACTAAGCGCCAAGGGTATAAACAAAGGGTGAAATAGTTATGTTTCATTTTATTATGGCTATGTTTTCATTTTCCTATTTGTCATGGAAAGGTGACAGTTAGTGACTTTTTAATAATTAAGTTGAACTATCTCTTATTTGTTGAATTACATTATTTCTATTGTCATTGAAATATGAACAAATAGACTAAAAGTATTCACCGCATGTTTTGGCACATATTAATATTTTTACTTATTGAAGACTGCGTGCTTTGTATATGCAAAAAAGCACATTTGTCAGAGGAAACATACCTGCACTTTATTACTGATTTAATTCTATTTATCCAGTCTTAGTACATGAAATTGGTGGAAATTGTTTTTATGGCTCCCTATACAGCATCAATACAAGCAACAAGAAAGTTAAAATGATTTTATTTATTTATTTATTTATTTATTTATTTATTTATTTATTTTTAAGAAAGTGGAGTGTACCTGCAATATGAATGTGAAAATACCAAAGCACAGCTAATAAAAGCCAGTTGTGGGTTCTTTCCTACCATTTAGGCCCTGGGGAGCAAGCTCAGGACATTTGCCATGGTGACCAAATCTATACCCATTAAAGGATCTTGTTGCCCTTTCAAAAGTATCTTATACTAGAATTGACTATGTTGTTTTATTTTAAGTTAAAAGTATTCTAACTTAATCAAGGTTTTAAATCTCCCCAATTATTTCTCTGATTCATTTGTTTACTTATTCCTGTTATTCCAGGGATTAATCCTCCAACTTCAGATATGCAAGGTAAATACAACACCAAGCCTACCCTTAGGCTTTTACCATGCTTATTTTTTTTTTTTTTTTTTTTTTTTTTTTGGTTTTTCGAGACAGGGTTTCTCTGTGGTTTTGGAGCCTGTCCTGGAACTAGCTCTTGTAGACCAGGCTGGTCTCGAACTCACAGAGATCCGCCTGCCTCTGCCTCCCGAGTGCTGGGATTAAAGGCGTGCGCCACCACTGCCCGGCTTTTTTTTTTTAAAAGATTTATTTATTTATTATGTATACAACATTCTGCCTCGATGTATGCCCGCACGCCAGAGCAGGGCGCCAGATCTCAGTACAGATGGTTGTGAGCCACCATGTGGTTGCTGGGAATTGAACTCAGGACCTCTGGAAGAGCAGCCAGTGCTCGTAACCTCTGAGCCATCTCTCCAGCCCTCATGCTTATTTTGATTTACAATCCCAAGAAGGATGCACAAATTGATCTTGGACTAATTGTGTTGACTAGGCAGACATCCTAACTTAAAATCCTGCTGCCTCAGCTGTTAGAAAAAAAAAAACTGGGAAGAGAACTGAAGATATTGTGCTGTGTACATTAGGTAAAGTGATAAAGACCATACAGGCTGAGGATAGACACATGCACTGGAGAGACAAAAGATAAAATTTGTCTACTTAATATACTTTGGATCAAAGTATCTGTAATTCTCTGTCATATTATAGCTTAACACTTTGGTTAACCATCAACACCTAAGAAAACACTGGGAAAAATATCACAGACTTGAAAATGAATAGAAGAGAAATTCACACACACACACACACACACACACACACACAAATCTACATAATAGCAGGAATCAAACTCTGCCAATGGATATTTATCAAAATAAGTGGCCTCAGTTTCCCAATGAAAATACACAGACTAACATAAAGAATGCCATAACAGGATTCATCCTTATGATTCCAGAAACACACTTTAGCATCAAAATAGATATCAGTTTAGGGTAAAAGGAAGGAAAATACATTCCAAGCCAAAGGATTTAAGAGGCAATTTGATATAGATAATTTAACCTCTGATAAAAGAGACTTTAAACCTAAATTAATCAGAAGAGCTAGGGAAACGCACGGCAACTGTTGCAGGGGCCCGCTCATTTGTTCCCGGCTGATTAGACCCAAAATAACCACACAGAAACGATGTTTATTAAAACTCTGCTTGGCTTATTAGCTCTGGCTTCTTATTGGCTAACTTACATATCAATTTAACCCATCTCCACTAATCTGTATATCACCAGGTGGCTTTGGCTTACCAGTCAAAGTTCCCAGCGTCTCCCTCCGGAAGGCTATATGGCTTCTCTCTGACTCCGCCTTCCTTCTACCTTGCTATAGGCCAAGCCAGTTCCTTTATTCATGAATCAATAAAAGCAAGGAATTTCCACAAAACATAACAAGTTTTCTTGTCAGACTATCTTTTGACCACCAGCCAACAAATAATAACTAGAGATGTATTTTTATGATGTTTTACTTAAGCATGTTCCCATCTAGCTCTTAAAACTCAGATTAATCTACTTCCAATATTCAATGTTCTGCTGTGTGGCTCAGTTACCTCTCCTCTGTACCGTATGTCCAACTTGTTTTGCATCTTGCTGTGTCTGCCCACCTGTCTTTCTTCCAGAGTTCTCTCTTCCCCCAGGAATTCTGCCTATTCTCTCCTGCCTAGCTTTTGGACATTCAGCTCTTTATTAAACCAATCAAAATGACAAGTCTTCACAAAGAGCACACAAATATTCTGCAACAGGATATAAAATAGTCTTCAAAGAGAAATCCACCAAGAGGACATTGCAGTTCATAGTCTCTATGCTACAAACAGAATTTTATTCAAGTTCCTTAAAAAACATTGCTAGTGTGTAAATTAAATATTGACCCTCTTACACTGATAGTGGCAGATTTAATAACCCCTTTCTTGTCAATAGACACGTCATCCAGACAAACACTGAAGATAGAAATATTACAGCATGTTTTGAAGCAAGTGAACTAATAGAATATTTTAACCAAATACAAAAGAAGATAACTTCATTCTTTACTACTCTGGAGGCTGTGGGAGCTAGGAGGACAAAGCTGATACATGGGGTATACTAAATCCCCATGTAATAGGCAATTTTATTCAGAGCATCAGGTATTTTATACACTGAGGTTACAGAGAAGTCAGATAAGTAAAGTATACAATCACAAGGACAAGCCACATGTGGTAGGCAAATTTGATGATGAACAAGGTGTATGTTGCAAAAAACATGTTATTCCATAGAGGCGTAGAAACAACAAACAAACAAACAAACAAAAAACCCTGTTAATGAATAATCTTAAGTAAACTCAATTCTATCTGCTAAACTTTGAAGGAGGATGAAAACACCTTGTAAGAGCAATTTCATGTTTTGCAGAAAAAGAGGTCACAAGGCACTTGTCTTGCTTTAATTGTGTTTTAATACAAGTACTTAGAATTTTCACATTACTCCATTCTTGGACCATGTTCCAACATCATTCCCATTTTTTTTTCATTTTCTAAATGCAGAATATCCAGAGTGTTTTGATTTGTGATGTTGTAGACAAATTTAACTGTCATTAAATAAGTATTCTATAAACAAGCAAATTAAAACATATTATTCTAAAAAATGCTAAAGATGACTGTTTGTATCCATCTGCTACTAAGAGCAAGAATCAAAACTATATCTAGTACTATTGGTTGCATTATTATATTGATCATAAAAAAATTAGAGAATAGCTTGAAAAGATACCCATATGATCACCAATTCTGGTATCCTGTATAATGTAAGAGTATATTTGTCATTAATAGGAATACAAATGTTATGATGTCCTCAGCAAATGGGAAATGATTAAAATCTGAAGAAAAAATTAAACATAGTCCCCTTTTCAGATTAATGAGTAAATCTATTACAGTTCTGAATTACAAGCACAGAGATATTAGAAAGATAATAGGAGCTGGATCTCCTTTTGTACTTTAACTGGAGGATTGCTGTCTTTCTTGTGATTTTCCTCTTCCTCTGTGGTTATTGTGCTTGATGTCTTGGGAACTCAGGAACTAAAGAATTCATAATATTTAAGTGGATCCATCTGCAAAGACAGCTGCAAACCCCTTCCCAATATTTTTCTAGAGAAGTAAAGTTTCTTGGGTTAATGCATCAGGTTGCTTATTTGCTTCTTCAATAAAACTGGGGGCATCATAGCGCAGCCAAGTACAGTCTATAATTGGAAATAGTGGTACAACACCTTCAGAACTTGAAATGATATTTAAGGGTTTCTGAATGAACTATAATAGATAATTAATATATCCAGTTCCCACAGGTGTATTGAGGAAAAGAAAGTATTAATAGATTGATGGGTATCTGTGTTGTGATTCTCTCCTTTATCTTTAAATGAGCCATCAATAACATAAGTAACTGTCTCTGGAATGAAAGAAGGTTGAACAATATTTGTAATCAAGAATTCAGTTTATATAAGAAAACTCCCATAGCTTACCACCTGGTTATTGGCTTCCTATATCTCCATATTAATCCATAAAAGAACTGGAAATTACACAGTTTTTTATTGGTCTTTTAAATGAGTGCTAGTTAAGGGTAATATAATGCAGCAAGGATCGAATCCCTATAGTTGCTAACATTAGGTATTTCCTGATTTAATAATTGAGTGAGAAGAATAAGGTAAACAGCATTTTATGGCCTTATGGTATAAATTCTTGCCAAGGTTTTTCCTTTGCAAAAAATAATAAAAGTTTAAATAACTCTTTATTCATATATACATAAAATTTTAATGACCTTCATCTAATCAAGAGAAAATAGATAAATCTATATTTGTCCAATATGAAAACCCTATATTAAATACTTTATAAATTTTTAAACTTTTCCCATTATATTTTGGAACAATTTTAATAAGTAAATATTGACTCAAATATATTTTTATACATTTCTCAAAATAAATTTTAAAAGATTAGTAACAATTCATATTCCTACCAAGAACCTATGGGTGTTTCTCTTTAGCACAATCCTTGGGGGACTGGAAAAACAGTATCATGCTTTTAGAATAGAAATAGAAATAACTATTTTATATTTTACGATTTTCAATTATTCTGTACTGTTTAGCTACTAATTTTTATTTTGGTCATAGTATCATATTTTCATTGTAAGTGTAGTTCATCATTTGGATTTTTCAGAGTTTTAACAGTGTACTTATTACATTTTTAGAATAAAAATGAATATAATGTCTATATTATTCACCTTTCCCCTTCTTGCAGGCATGCACAAACCCTTGTCTCTTGTAAAATTTCCACTACAAACACTGTAGACACCATTAAGGAACTTAATACTGACATGTGTTTTCATAATTTGAGAGTTATTTCTCAATAAGTGCTGAAAACATTGTATTATCTTTGTCTATTACAAGCTTGAGTATTCATTTGGCCATTGAAAGAAATGTGGAAAATTTTATTGGTATTTGTGAAAAATTTAACAAACATATGTTTACATTTTTGGTTGAAATGATTTTCAACTTATAAGTGTAAACACTAAACTATTACTACTATATAAAAATGTTAAGAAAGTATTAATTATAATAGAAACCCCCAATTGCTATCCAGATTTTGCAAATAATTTCCAAAGCTGTGACTGATAGTTCTGTTGGTCTCACTATTGCCAGCATTTGATGTGTAACTTTTTTTAGAATTTGGTCCCTCTAAGAGTCATGTGGAGATATAGTTTGTTTAAATATGTCATTTCTTACTCCCTTGATCATTGAGCATGTTTTTATGTTCTTTTTTTGTCTGTCAATTTCTTTTTCGTATGGAGTCCAATCAGATATTTTAAGCACCTTTTAGTGTAATATTCATTTTCTTATTGAGCTCTAAAGTACTTTGTATAAAGTATGAGCGTGTGCTGATAAGTGAGTGTCTAAAAACATCCGATCCTGGATATGGTCTCAACCAATATGTGCGGCTGTCCTTCTGTGTGCAGAGGACACTGATGCCTCATAGTCACTCACCACCTCTCTAGTCATCCCACTCATCTTCCACAATGATCACAGAGACATGGGAGGAAGGAGTGCAAAATATATGTTCCATTTACTGTTCTCAAATAGCATGCAGAATCCAGCATTATGAAATCTAGCCAGTTGAGATGAAGGTTCCAGGACAACTTTATTTCTTCCTGTTCAATTATAAGTTGTTTCAGCCATAGAGTCTGAAGGAGGAGGGCAGATGGGCATAAAACCCTGCCTCAAGCCATAGCTATTATCAGTTTTTAGATGTTAGAAGAAACTCGATTTTATTTAAGAGTCATAAGCTATCAGCCTAAGCCAAGAGCATCGACAACAGCATCTATTGTGTAGTTTTCTATGAGATCTCATTGGCTAACAGTTCCAAAAGAAGAACCCATTATTTGTTCTTGATTTTTTAATTGTTGGTATCTGTTGTACAAAACTTGTTTCTCCTATTTTAGGGTAGGTTCAATTTAACTCTGTGCATATATATTACAATTATTTTTATTGACTATACTATAACGCTTATTTGCTATTGTTTTGTGAAACTTTTTCTTATGTAACCTAGGCTATCCTGAAAGTCACCATGCAGTTGCCACTGTCAATGAGCTGTTGGTCTTCCTATCTTGACTTTTAGTGTAAAATTAGTAAACATATCTAAATAAAGACATTCAAGCTAAGGAAAAGTCAAATGATGTATTAAATAATTAAGGAAGAAATAGAGTTTAATAATATCAATAAAATTCAATGACACTAATGTGACTGTATTTTAAATATTTAACATAAAACTTCATTTGCGAGTTAGCATTGAAGCAATTTGTACAATCACAAAAGCTAAGTGAAAGTTGTACTACTGAATTTATTGTCACTGAAAGGGCTATTTTTCAACTAAGTGTGTAGATGTGGTTTTATATAATGGTCTTTTTCTTTAATAGTTGACATTTAAAAATATTTTTTAAAGAATTAAAGACAACGTTGAGATAAATCTGAAATATTTTCAGTTATATAAAATTGTATTGCCAATGAAAAAGTTGACAGATTTTTTTCATATTTTTTGTGATCTAAAGGGGAACAAATGCCTTATTCCCAATTTTAAATATTAATTAATTTGTCTTATGAGTATTTGTGTGTGAGAGAGAGAGTGTGTGTGCATGTGTGAGTATGTGCGTGTGTGGTCTAACTCGGAAAGGGAAGTTATTTATTTATGCAAAAAATCAGTATATGATTGATTGTGCCTGTCCATACATGTCCAACTGGCATAGCAAGGATGGTGTCACTAATTATAAATTCATTTTCTGAATAATGATGTTCTGAATATTAGCAACCTTTGAAAACCTAAAATCATTTTACATCCATTCCTGGATTGTTATTTATCACAATATCTCGTTTTCACTCATTTGCTCACGACTTTCTACTGACTGACTGTATTGCCTTAGTACGTGACAAGCAATGATGTAATTATTAAACTGCTTTTAATTTCCAAAAATGATGTAGATAAAAGTTGTCTCTACTCCCCCCTTTTTTCAAACATCCATTACAAAACATAATATTTTTATGATGTGAAGAACCTGAGTGAAGCAGTCAACAATAGATTTTGGAATATAGTAGCCAACAAATTAGACAAATACAACTGAATGAAAATCAAGAAAATTTCACATGTGAATTAGTGATTTATGCACACAGAAGATATTCCTCAAGACTTGTGAACATAAATTCATAGTGCTGACATTTTACATAATCATGCAATGTCTGCAGTAGTGTCAAAATAACTAATCTGCATCGTGCAGCTAGACTACTTTAGTGCAGTGATTAATAAGCAATTTCGGATACCTAGGTTGTTTTCGAGTAAATGTTATGCAAATATGTTTGAGTAAAGAATTAAAAGCTAAACTAACATGCTAAATTTTCAAGCAACAGCTAAAATAAATGTTAATTTGACAAAAATACTTTTTGTTATTTATTTTACTTGTCAGATACTCTGCGACCTATGCTAAATAGAAAACAGTTGTTATGCTTACATGAAGAAAGATAAAATAAATCTACATAGTTTACTCATATTATTAAACAAGGACTAAATGAAATATAACCAAATGAGACAGGTAACACAGGAAATCTGTAATCACTATGTAGCCTAAATTAGATTGAAATGCATAGTCCTGTCTCAGATTCTGGAATGATGGTGTACAGGTGTTAAGATACCATTCCAAGTTCAAATACCCTTCTCTCTCTCTCTCTCTCTCTCTCTCTATATATATATATATATATATATATATATATATATATATATGAATATGCATACATATATTTGATCATGTGTGTTTGTCATGTGGCTTTTCCCAGTGAAATGTGACTAACATCTCTTCCTCAGATAGGTGTGACCTCATCAACATCAGATGAAAGAAATACAACCATCAGCTTGTTGGATTTCCAGGAATCATGGGTGATGTGTTAATATTAGAAATATGGATAATAAAAGACACCTATATCATTGAGAAGCCATCCCTAGCTTGTGATAACTCTCAATTAAATTCTTGCAGTTCTTCTGACAGCTTTTAGTCACCTCTACTGAACTAAGTAGTCTATTTCCTCTAGCAAATGTTACTACTTTTATAGTCTTGGGGAGGGCATCTTGTGAACCTTGCAATGTTCTGAACATCTTGAGCTCTGTAATTTTATTATGCTCGCATAACTCTTATAAGCCTCTGTCCTTGCTGTAGGACATAATGTTTCTATTTGGAGGAAATGGTTATATAACAATATTGTATGAAATGAAAGAGTGGTCAATTTGGAATGAGGAAAAAATGTAAGATAGAAGAGTGAATAAGGAGATGGTAAGGGAAATGAATATGTTGAAAATACCTTATGTACTTGAATTAAATCTCATTTTGAAACTCATCAGTTAGAGGAAAAAATATGCACCAGTAACATTTAAAATTCTTATTAATATTTTCTTAGTCTTCTGATATATTCTTGATATGCAATGAGTTTCAAAATGTGAAATCTTTAATCTATTTATTACTTTTTATGTAGCAAACAGTTCAGCACCAAGATGTAAAATATCACATATTCACATGTTCATCATTCCTTTATTGAATTTCATTGATATGTTTGTCACCATTTTACCAGTGATATTGAATAGATATAAAGAAGAGAAAATCGTTTGAAAGCCCTATGTAGAGTGTTATTTTCCATGCTGTCACACCACTCAATATTTTATTTCTTATTTTTGCTGGAACTATTCCAGTTTATAATCAATTTATCAATTTGTGCATCTATTAATAAATATTTTAATTATTTTCAATATTACAAATAACTATTGTATAAACACTTTTATACTTGGACAAAATATTTCATGGTTTCAAAAGTTCTGAAAAATTTTAATATCAGTTTCCCATTTATAAAAAAATATATTGTGTTCAAGCTGGTCGGTATTGGTGCATGGCTTTAATTGCAGAGCTTGATAGGCAGAGGCAGGTGAATCTCTGTGAGTTCGAGGCCAACCTGGTCTACAGCTACAGAGAAACCCAGTCTTAAAAAAAAACAGAATAAATAAATAAATAGATAAATAAATAAATAAATATTGTGTTTCTTTTTTAAAAAGCAAGAAATCCAGCTATTTTTCGCAAAAAATGGCTAGGTTGCTGCTATGTTAACTCTAATAGGCTACGCATAGAGAAAAGGATTTTGAAACCACACCGGTATGTATAAATTTGGTCATAAATAGATTGATAAACTATGTATATATCAAAGTTAGGTATTAGTTGAAGGAGATTAATTGATTATCAAACAATGAGAATACCTAATATTAGGTAAAACAAGTCAAAGGTTACAATAATCATATATCCAGTTACTAAAATTATTTGGCTTACAATTCCTCTTACTGTGAACGAGATAATATGGCATTGAATGAGATGGTACACCGAATGACTTTTAAGTTTGATATTTATGTGTTTACCATATTATATGCCTTAGATAAAAATTGTATCACTATAATTTTTAAATAGGAATGATTCATAGGCATGCTTTTATTTTACTATAAAGATATCTATTTTCTCTTTCTGAACACAAATCTTAAAGCACTCATTAAATAAACTATAAACCCATAAGTAATACAAATAGAAGTAAAAAATTTACTTACAGGATTTTCACAAAGAGAATAATGTTCCCATGAGTGATGGGTGCTTGAATACTAGGAAGTCCTTAGTCCAAAGAAGACTAAAGATGTGAAGCCACTGAATGTGTGAACATTGCTTCTATAAGATTATTCTGTGTGCTAGTAGTAGAATACCTTTAAAATGACATATATGCAAGATTCTATGTACCATTATGCACAACATCTGTACATACATGTAAACACTTTTTTAATGAAGCGTGTGTTTGAGCGTATTCATTTGTCATAACTCCAAAATAGAAGCAACTCAAGACTCTTACAATTTTTAAGAATAACTAATTTACAATATATTCATAACAATATCTACTTCAATAAAAGAGTCAACTGCTACTACCCAAATTCTTGGTAAATTTTTATAGGATAAAAAAGAGGTACTCACCTGTACATGTGATATAATCCCGTTATTCATAAGTTTGAAGAGAGATACTCAAATATGTCAAGTAAAGGGCTAATTTTGGGAAATAAGAAATGGGGAACTGCAGATAAAATGCTGGTTATCAAATGCTAATCAAGTCTTGTTAGATATTGAGGTCATCCCAACTGATGTTAATGATAAAATAAATTAACCTGAGCCATATATTTATAATTTAGTCATGGTTGCATGAACCTTTATTTATTTATTTATTTCAGAAGGACAGATGTGAAATGAACCTTTTATTTATACAAAATTAATTTCTTTAAAACATTACTCAATGATAAATGCTATTAGATCTTCTTTTTCGAAGTCTTCTTTTGTAATTTACACATCACCCCCTTTCTCCTAGCAGAGACTCAATTATCATGATGAACATTTTCAAATAAGTAGAGTAGGAAAATTTTATCAACAAAAACAATAATTTATGTTTTTGTAAGTAATTTACACAAATGTAAATTTGTGTATTTGTTCAAAAATGTTAGAAGGTAGGATTGCACCTGTTCATACATGACAGAGCTCAACATCAGGCATTTTTCTCAATCAGTTTCCCCTTAACTGAGACAGGCTATCTCACTGAATGCTAGAGGTTGAACGATCAGTCCTACCAATTGTATGACAAGCCCAAGTCATCCCAGTCTCTTACTCTCAACACTTGGAAAGTGCTTAACTTCTCAAGTAGGTGCTGGGTTTCAAACTCTGGTCATCATGTGCACACAACAAACACTTTGAATGCTTGCTCATCAACCTTAGAGTTTTTACATTATTACAGTGCAATTGTAAATAAGAGAAACAAAAGACTAAAGGCAGGGGGAAGGAATGAGAAAAGGAATTGAAAAACTCAAGAGATATTTGACAGATTAGGTGGATACAGGAAGCTCGATGATAACTTCAAAAAGCTTAAGGCCGTGAGCACACAATTCTATGTGGATTTCTTTAATTATGATACTTATAAAAATAAATGAATAATGTTTATTATTGCTATGTGGTGATCATTATTCTCATTATCTATATAATCACCATCCTAAAAATTTTCGTATATTGCTCTCTAAGAAGAGAAATAGACATTTTCTTCATTAGCCACCTAACACATGTATAAAACTTCTGATCAGTGATAGTAAACTCTACCTTCACAAATGGGAAAAAAAAAGTTGTCCAATTGGTGATGTTAATATAACTTTGATCTCTGTCATAATGGCTGTATTTTCTTACATGATACCACATGACAAAGACACCTCAGAAAAAAGCTTTCATGATTTTAATAAAAGTAACAGCTTCTTGAATTCACTTCAGAATAAATTCAAAAATATTTGCTTTTGTTAAAATTCAGTCATTGGGTTCTAATGACTACATTGAATTTCTAATGTCTGTGTTTGTTTGTATACACAACCTTTATATTTGTTTTTCTTTACCTTTCCTAACTGTACATTCCTTATGCTTTTTAGCATTTGGTAACAGCTTCAGCATTGATCTTACTACACTTTAAAAAGTTGCTGCACCTCTAAAATATTTTTAACAGCCCTAACTTGCTTGTATTGTTATGTAAACATATACAATTTGTTTCTACGTTTCACAGACTATATGAGATTTATTAGAACAGACATTATAATATAAAGATATGTAATTTTTAATAAATTATTTTAAGAGTAATAGTAAAAATGAAGACAATGAAGGTTAAAAGTTATTACTAAATATGTACTAACTATCCATAAATATTACTTTATTTATTATGAGCCAATATTTGTCATACTAGGAATCATATGTTGTGCATTTTACAAAGTCTAATAGTGAAATGCATTTGACCATTGTTGATGCTTACAATGCTCAGAGGTTGTTTGAGTTCTGACAGAATTGTCATTACCTGGCAGGCGTGACCTTGGTCTTAGCTATTCATACTGTAATTATTTCAATTGAATCTTGCACATTATCAGAACTACGCATGTCAAGTTTGATTACCATTTAAAATGTCTTTTAAAGTGTTCCACTGTGCTTTAGAATTGGAATGCAAAGTGTTATTGTGTATGCAGAGGCACAGAAGCAGAACCGCAGGGCATAAACATGACATTGGTGAAGCAAATACTTCTTGCTGAAAGAATGGTAGCAATTTCATTGTCTCAAAAGCACAAGAAGCAGCTTTATGGGACACTTTGACTTTCTTCCCTCATAAAGATATCAGTGAAATGAGATATAACTAGTTCCCAGCAAAAAACAACTTAAGTATATTTGTGAAACATTTTTACCTTCAATCTTACCCTTAAAACAACCCTTTTATGTTTCACTTAAAAATACCTTTAAAGTTGTTAAAATGGTAATGGTAAACAGAACTAAAACAAATTAATGCAAACTCATAAAAGGGTTGTTTATGATATACACCTCCACCTAATGTTTCCAGTCTTTGTTAAATACTATTCTAAGTATTTATGAATATATAATTTATAAATTATCCACATTTGTGAGATGCTCTGCTGTTTGCCTTTCTGTATTTGACCTATTTGATTGATTATTATTCTCCATTTTCATTCCAGTTTCAAAATATATTTTATTCTTTTTCTGGCTGAACAGCCTTCCATCACTGTATATGCTATATATTCTTTATGCATTCATCACTTGATGGGCCTTTAGGATGTTGCATTTGTTCCTCTATTGATAGCAATTCTTCACTGAACACAGTAGCATAAATATTTGGGAAACCATCATTAAACCATATCCATTTATTAAATAAGCTAAGGAATAATGGGCCATATTTAGAATTCGTTTATTTATTACATCTGTAATCTTTATTAATAAATTAATCCATTACACAATTCCCCAAATATGACAAAAAGTTGTCAGTGATTTAAGACTACTGGGGAGTTTGTATGTGTTTATTCAATTTGGTTCTGAATCTCAAATAGCATGTCTGGTAGTTTCTATGTAATTGGTCCTCATAGTCACATGTAAAGTGGACTATTAGGAGGTGTGACTTTGAATGGGTATTGTAATGGTAAAAATAAAACACTGCAGGTCCCCAAGTGGCTGAGATATGACATTAATATAATGATAAAAATAAAACAGTGCTGTTCCCCAAGTGGCAGCAGTGGGCAGCAGGTACAAGAGCACACAGGCCACAATGGCAGCCAGTCACAGGTGTGGAACCTCAAGTGATCCATGGGCCATGAGAGCCAGGATGCAGGGAGCCTAAGCAGGGAGTTTTGTGGTGGGTGAGAGACTGAGACAGAGCAGTCAGTGCCACAAGAAGCCACAGCCACAGTTGCTGACAGACAGACGGATAGGCACACCATGTAGAGTGAGTTTTGATATTTATTTAGTGGATTATGGAGAGAAAAGAGAAAGAGGGTAGGAGAGAAGGGAGAAGAACAGAAAGAGAGGCAGAGAAAGAGGGGGAGGCGAGAAAGGAAGGGAGAAGAGGAGAGGAGCCATGGTAGAAGCTACTTCTTTGGGAGAGAGACAGACAGAAAAGTGCTCAGGCTGCAGGCAGGAAGGAAGATCTGCCTGCCTCGGCAGTGGACATAGGAGGGAGTGCACAGGCTTGTCTCTTAAAGGGACAAAACAGACCATTACAGGTATGACTTTGTTGGAGGAAGTGTGTCACTGTGTTCGCATACTTTGGCAGTTCTTTTTTTTTTTCTTGGAAAAAAAATTCCACCTTCTCCCATCCTCCCATTTCCTTCCCCTTCCTCCCACTCCACTTCCCCTCCCCCCACTCCTTTCCTTCTCCCTCTCCAGACCAAAGAGCAGTCAGGTGGAAAGTCCAAGGTCCTCCCCCCTCCATCTAGGTCTAGGAAGGTGAGCATCCAAACTGGCTAGGCTCCCACAAAGCCAGAACATGAAGTAGGATCAAACCCCAGTGCCATTGTCTTTGGCTTCTCATCAGTCCTCATTGTTCAGAGAGTCCGGTTTTATCCCATGCTTTTTCAGTTCCAGTCCAGCTGGCCTTGGTGAGCTCCTAATAGATCAGTCCCTCTGTCTCAGTGGGTGGGTACACCCCTCAAGGTCCTGACTTCCTTGCTCATGTTCTTTCTCTGTCTGCTCCTCATTGGGACCTTGGGAGCTTATTCCAGTGCTCCAGAGTTGGTCTCTGTCTCTATCTCCATCCATTGCCCAATGAAGGTTCTATGGTGATATGCAAGATATTCATCAATGTGGTTATAGGATAGGGCCATTTCAGGTTCCTTATCCTCATCTGCCCAAGGCACTAACTGGGGACATCCCCCTGGGCACCTGGGAGCCCCTCTAGGTTCAGGTCTCTTGCCCACCCTAAGCTTGATCCCTTAATTAAGATATATACTTCCCTGCTCCCATATCCATCCTTTCTTTATCCCAACCATCCCAATTCCCCAAGTTTTCCCCATCCTCCCCTTCTCACATTTCTCTCCCTATCTCACCTTACCCCTATCCCACTCCACCCCCAAGATCCCAATTTTTGCTCGGCAATCTTGTCTACTTCCCATATCCAGGAGGTTAACTATATGTTTTTCTTTGGGTTCACCTTCTTATTTAGCTTCTTTAGGATCACGAATTATAGACTCAATGTCGTTTATTTATGGCTAGAAACCAATTATGAGTGAGTACATCCCATGTTCATCTTTTTGGGTCTGGGTTACCTCACTCAGTATAGTGTTTTCTATTTCCATCCATTTGCATGCAAAATTCGAGAAGTCATTGTTTTTTACCACTGAGTAGTACTCTAATGTGTATATATTCCACACTTTCTTCATCCATTCTTCCATTGAAGGACATCTAGGTTGTTTCCAGGTTCTGGCTATTACAAATAATGCTGCTATGAACATAGTTGAACAAATGCTTTTGTAATATGATAGGGCATCTCTTATGCTTAGGATAATTCTGAGAGTTGAGGACGATTGCTAAAAAGAAATCTCAAACTAGTTCAGAATTGTTGTCCTTGTCCCATTAGCCTCAAAAAAATTCAACATTAATAAAGCATTATGTAATCTATTCCTGGGTGTATTTTTCATCCCTTTTTGTTTGTTTAACATATCCTTTATAGTATGATTTAATCAAATATAACTCCCTGACCTGGTATACCTATAATATGCTTTATATTATAATAAGCAAAAAACTATTTCATTTTTTGGAACATATAGTGGACTATTATTTGTCTTTATTTGTGAAGATATACCCATGATAGTCATAACTTCTAATAAATGTGTGATTACTGAATCAGCCTTTTCTGAACTCTAAGCAGTTGTCCTTTGAAAACCTGAATAAGTGTCAATGGTGTGGTGTACATATTTTAATTCTCAAAAATCTGCAAAGTGGAACATATCCATCTGCCAGAGTTTATTCCTTTGAGTACCCTTTGGTTTACTTCATGCAGGTAGTGTGTTTAGTTATAGAAAAAGCAGAAACAAAAGATGTTCTACATCTCTTTATAATCACCTTAGCTTATTGCCATGTAATAGAAAACCCTTTCTTTAAACCCTTGCTATTAACATGATGTTTTTTTTTTATGAAATTTTGATGCCTTCAACAGACTTCCAATCAACAATTTATTTCTGAATTACCTTGTGTTAGAGGACCTGGCAGACCCATATGGGATCAGATGTGTGTAATGTATATGGGACAAACCCATCTCTGATTATATCTTGAACCTGTATAAATAATAAAGTAAATTCTGTATCATCTTCTATAAATTCAGGGGTTTCAATATGCAACACAATTCTTTCTGCATATCATGAATTAGTAACTATATTAAGAGGTTCTTTAAAATCCCTTAGTACCATGAGAATAGCATATAATTCTGCCTTTTAGACAGAAATATAATCACTTTTTTCCACCTTACTTAATTCTTCAGATTTGTAACCTGCCTTTCCTAATTTATTTGCATCATTATAGAATGTATGGGCTCCAGTTATTGGTGTGTATCATACAATATGGAGAAAGATCAAAGAGTTCTCTTTATAAGGTTAATTCTATCACTTTAAGAAAATTGCTATTAATCTTTCCTAAAAAATTAGCACAAACTCTTTGACAAGGTTTCTTGTCTTCCCATTTTAAAAAATTTTCATCAGTAGTAAAAGTTATTATAATCTCTGCTGGGTCTATACCTGTTAGTTGATGAAGTCTCAATTTTCCTTTTATAATTAATTCAGAAACTGTTTTCACATAAGTTTTTATTTTTTTATTTGGTTTATGTGGTAAAAAGATTCACTCTAAAATAATATCTTCCCTTTGCATTAAAATTCTTATAGGAGAAATTCTGGAAGACAATATGACTAGAATGTAATTATTATCCATATGTTCCTCCTATAATTTTTCTGCAATGACAATCAATTGTTTTTCCACTTCAGCTGTTAATTCCCTGGGATTAATTAAGCCTTTGTCACCATCTAAGGTTTTGTTTAAATGAACTATAAGATCAGGTGTTCTACCAACAGCTGGTCATAAATTGGAAATGTCTCCTAGCAATCTTTGAACATCATTAAAAGTCAACAATCAAGCTCTTCTAATTTGTGCCTTTTTTATTGTAATTTTCTGTAAACCTATTCTGTAACCTAGGTAATTGACAGAATTTCTTCTCTTTATTTTTTCAGGAGCAATTCATAATCTCCATTTTGGCAAAACTTTCTTTACTTCTTCAAAAATTCTTTCTGAAGTATCTATATTTGAATCAGATAGCAAAATGCCATTCATTTAATGGTAAATTATAGATTTAGGAACATTTTATGTATTAGTTCCAACGACTGACTTACAAAGTATTGGCATAGGGTGGTGTTATTGAGCATTTCCTGTAGGAGGACTGTCCACTTGTATCTCCTAATAGGCTGAGAATTATTCTAAGTAGGCACCATGAAGACAAATTTTTCTCTGTCATTTTTCTTGTAAAAGTATAGTGAAGAAACAATATTTTAAATCAATAATTATGAGCCCATCCTTTTTGAAATAGAGAAGGCACAGGAATTGGAAACTGTAGAGGGCCCATAGGTTGAATTACTTTGTTCACAGATCTTAGATCTATCACCATTCTCCATTTACCAGATTTCTTTTTAAAAACAAATACAGGAGAATTTCAAGTACTGGTTGATTCTTCAATATGGTGAGTATCTAGTTGCTCCTGTAACAGCTGTTCTAAAGCCTGCAGTCTGTCTTTTGTAAAAGGCCACTGTCTAACCCCTATTAGTTTCTCAGTTAACTATTTTAAAGGTAGAGCTGTTGGTGTTAAACATTCTCAAATATTATACTATCTGGAGAGAATATATATTTCTATTACAGGAAAGAAGGTAGAAAGATTTTAAGAGTCAAAGAAATTGGTTTCTTTGTGATTCCATGTTTCTTTTGAATGTCACATGCTACAAATGAATCTCACTAACATAGATGTCTAAACATGACCTAAACAATAATGGCAGCAATGAACATGTTATCATCTGCTAACTAATAAAAACTTGACTTCTGAGATTAAACTTTTATTAAACCATTTTGTCTTTCTCTTTCCTCTGTCAAACCCTCCTATATACCCCTCTTTGTTATCCTTCAAATGTTTGTCCTCTTTTTTCAGTAATTTATTTTACATTAATATATATCTGCATATACATATGTATTTATAAATATAAGCCACTCAATTGATATATGGCTATTTATTACATATAATGCTATTTATTATTATTTTAAGGTGTAAAAATCATCATGTAATCAAGTCAGTTTTTAATCATTGTGCAGAAAATGTTTATTCAATTTACTCATACAAATGTGAAGAATGTGATTAAATAAGTTTTGTAGTTTACATCTGTTGTTTAAGTAAGTGAGGGGCTTATAAGTGAATGACAACAGCACATCAAAAATGTTGTCCTTGTGCCAAAGTCAGCTCAGTGGGTAGAGTCTAATTCGGATAGTAATTTCAGTGTCCCTAGGGAAAAATTCATGCTGCTGGGAATCACATCTCATTCTCAGCCATTGCTGAGATGCTGTATTTCAAATTTTCATACTGAAACATTTTTTTTTCCTTTTTAATTAATCATCTGAATGAATGCCCAGTTTTCTTCACCTACAGTGCTGAAAATGAATCAGTTTCAAAGAGAAGCTTAATGAGAACGAGAACAAGTAAAATTTGGCCTGGGAAAAAGGTGTCATACAAAGGGTCAAAATACTCAATCAGTACTGTCCTCATTAGGATCATTTGAATAAGTGAAGACTAAATGGGTTTTAGCATAAGAGAAGTGTGATTATCCTATCCAGCAGCCTGCGGTGCTTAGTGAATTCTGATTATTAACATTAGATGCAATTCACTCCACCATTTTCAGAGAAAAGTACTGATATTTTCCCAAACTCCATTATGGCCTCCTTACATTAGATTTCTTTAGCACCAAGTATCTGTCCTTCATTTATATAAATCATGTTCATTTATCATCTTATTTATCAAAAGTCAAGTCAAGTTTTTTCACACTCCCGTAGAAAAACAAATTTAAGGAAGATGAAAATTATTGGAATATATTGATGATCAATATTATATGAACTTAATATTTTATTTCTATTCAGTTTTAAACCATATGACATGATGTTTTTCACAACTCATGAAAAGAAGCAAAGGCATTTCTACTTTCCAGTCTGAAGGTTCAGTGATATTGAGATTAGAATTTTACACATGGTTCTGATTCATTAATATCAATGTTAAAACTGCAACTCAAAATTGGGTTTGATTCCTATCCTAGTTCATTAAATTGTAACACTTTCCAATCCTCACAGATCCTAGTTTATGGAAAAAAAAAACTATGTCTAACAGAACTTGAAAGAATTATCATTACTGAACAACTTTTAAGACCAAATATCTTGGAGATCCATATTTTGTCAATGACTTAGTTAGGATTTCTATTGCTGTGAAGAATCACTATGATCATGGCAACTCTTATAAAGAAAATTATTTAATTGGGGCTGACTTACAGTTTCAGAGATTTAGTTCATTATTATCATTGCAGAACACAGTGGCATGCAGGCAGACATGGTGCTCAGGAAGGAGCTCAAAAATCTTCACTTTTATCAGCAGGTGGCAGAAGGAAACTTTGTGTTCTACTGGCCAGACTAAGGGTTGTAAGACATTAAAACCTTCCTTCACAATGACAACACTTCGTCCCACAAGCCACCCCTACTTCATAAAATCATACCTCCTCATATTGCCACTCCTTATGGGCCAGACATTAAAATAAGTAAGTCCATTCCTATTCAAACAGCCACAATGACATGGCAATTAAATTATTCACATATATTTTACAAATCACATGTATATTCATTATTGTAGATATTTCCTCTAACATTAATTGAACATGAGGAAAAAGACATAATTAAAATACAGAGATTTATAACTGGACAGAAAGAGGAGAATCACAGACTATTACATAATTAGCACTAAGTTGAACATATTTTTATGCTTCTTTCTTTCTTTAAAGGCTTAGCAAACTTCACAGAAAAATATTTTTATACTCTTTTCTTTAAGGCTTAGAGAGTTTCACAGAAGAAGGTTTGAAGATATTGTGATAGCAAGAAGTCATGGAGTACAGTTGTAAAATCGAGGACTCTGAACACATCAAGGTTATTCCTGATTAATTCATGTAAGTAAAGTTTCCTTCAGAAAACCTGCCCAAGTCAAGTCAGTCAACATTCCAGGTGGTACAGAAGAGGTGTTCATGAAGTCATACCCCTATGTGAGGTCCTCAAGACAAGAAATGGCTGAAGAAGAAAGGAGCATGAATTTTCTTCAGTGGTGTGTCTTCTAGGTGAGAGATTATGCTCCAGCATATGACCATATATCCTTGCACATATGAGTATCATGAGGTTCTTACCCTGTCCTAATTTGATGGACTTTGACATGAAAGTATAGGCCAAATAAACCCTTTGATCCAAAAGTTGCTTTTGTCCATGGTGTTTTATCATAGGAATAGAAACTCTAACTAGTGTACACATAATAAAATTATATTTATTTATTTGTTTATTTATTTATTTCTGTTTTGCTTATTTGTTTGGTTGTCTGATTGGTTTGTTTTTTGAGACAGAGTTTCTCTGTATTACTTTCCTGGCTCTAATGGAACTCATTTTGTAGACCAGGCTGGCCTAGAAATCATTGAGATTCATCACACTCTGCCTCCTGAGTACTGAGATTAAAGGCATGCACCACCTCTGCCTAGCTTGTATTTCCCTTTTTAAGAGTTTATACTTTTTTTGTTTTTCATATATCTTCATAATATTAAGCCATAGTCATGAAAGAGGGCCTACAATACGACCTGGGCCTTTGACTACAGAATCAGAATTTAAAATTATAATACCTGCAAGATCCCCTTTGGGTCTCTCCCCTTGAAACTTAGAGAACCCTGTAGAAGAAGAGGAAGAAAAAATACAGGAGTTAGAGTGATTGGATATACCAGAACACAGATCATAGAGTCACCTAAACAGGAGTCATAGGGGTCACATTGACAGAAGTCACAACCACGGAGCCATCTTTTGTCTGTCCTCGGTCCTCTACATACATGTTATGGTTGCTAGCTTAATATTTTTGTGGGAATTATAATAGTGGAGTGAGGTGTCTCTGATTCTTTTATCTGCTCTTGGAACCCTTTTCCTCATACTGGGTTGCCTCACCCAGACCAGTTTGTTCCTGTCTTATCTGCCCTTTGTATGCAATGTGTGTGTGGTGTTAGTTCCTGGGATGCTTGCTTATTTCTGAAAGGAAACAGATCTGGAAGATAAAGGGAGGTGTGATAGGTGGGACTGTGAGAAGTAGAGGGTAAGGATGTACTGAAAGAAAAATTAAAAAGAAAAGAAAAACAAATCTTTATAAAAAAGAAATAGAATTTTGATATCATACTGAATACCATAAGTGTGATAAAATTGTCTCAATGGCATTACAATTATAAAAAATTAAGGGGAAACAGAGCACACAGGGAGGGAAAGTGATTAACAAATGTATCTGTACCACTTAGATGTATTTTGGATTTTCTGTTACATTCTCACATTTAAACATGATCTTGGTGACTTGCTTCCCTTTTGACCACATAGAAATAACAAAATTTATTGATTTGCTGTTTTGGAAACGGGTAAAATACCAGTTCCTTGTACCTAGAGAGTGGTGGCCATCAAGCCTTCATGGCTTTGTTTTTTCCATGTGATGCATGCTAGTTTCTGGTAATGCAATTTTTCATATGGCTGGAGAACTAAATCTAGGAAGTTTTAATTAATAACTTTATGCTTGTTTTGTGAGTATTTAAATATATTTGGATCACTATCTGGATTTCTCTAGAGCTAGCTTCATATTTTTTCCTTTATACCACACAATGCATTTTTCCTAACAATATATTAAATAAAACACAGTATCACTGAGGATGTCTTTGTAGAATCTTTGAATGGAACTTGGATGCTGACCATTTTGGGCCAACTATAGAAACACAGAAATTGCTCTGCCAGAAAAACATGTATAACCAATTCAATTGATACCAACAAGTTTTTAGAAATTGTTCACAATAGCTTTTGCAAAAAATGGTTGGTTTTCCCAATCCACATATCTGGCTCTCATGAAGCCTTTATAAATAGAGAAATATAATTTTCAGAAATGTGGGATTACAAAGCACAGTGGTCATGAACTCTTCTTCATAATTCAAAACTGAGAAGCCAGACGCAGAGTTCCTCTGGGCAGTTGGCCCACTTAATCATGACACAAATATAGTACTGGTTGAATATACCGAGTGCCAAACTAAACTCCAAATGTTCTATTTCCATCCAACAAATTCTATTGTGGCTGATTTTGGAAGAAGGGCAGGTTGGCTTCATGCCACACTCTTCAGTCAATCCTATGTTAGAAGCAGAGTAAAAGAATATGAGAAAAAATATGTTCTGATATTTTTTAAATGTTTCTTTCTTCTCTATAATTGCATATTATATTAATTGAATACAATTGAAAGATGAAAACAATAAAAAACCTGTTCTCTCTTCTGAGCAGAAATGGTAGATAATTTAATATTTGGAATCAAATTTTATGACTGAATGAATTAGTAAGGTATAAGAAATATGAATGTGGGTATTGGATTCTTAAGTTTAAGCAGGATGCAATGTGACAGAAGTCAATAACTGTCAATCTGTCTCAGAACACTTTCGAATGAGGTTACAAATAGCAAATATCAAGATTGATTCCGGGTGTCTTTCTACAGTCTTTAGTCTAATTAAAGGAGGAGCCTAGACTGAAATAGATATGTTGATTCAGTAATTTATTCAAATAGATTTCAAAAGCAAAAAATACCTACATACAGGTAAATACTAGTGCAACAACTCACTTTATACCACTATGTAAAGAGTCATTCTCATAGAGATTATTTTATCTATAGTCCCTTGATTGGTTTACTATTGAGTTCAGATTTAGTAATTGTATTATGTCTGAATGCTAAGTGAAATCAAAACACAAGGAAAAGTTTATTTTCATGTCTTGCTGCTCATTTAAAAATACAGCTTAATATAGATCTAAAAATAACAAGCAGAAAATTTTCTCTTCAGAAATACAAGTGTGATAATAACAGAAACAAGCATCTATTTTTCAAAAGTTTGCAATTATTTTTCTTCATAAAATCTAAGCTCCATAGTTCATTCCCAACAGTAAAAGAGAAAAATAAAGGCCAAAAATTGAATGTCCTGACAAATAAAAATCTGGAGAATTGAAAAATTGTATGTTTCTCTTTCTAGGGTATATTTAATAGATTGTACACCATCCTTAAAGGTCCTTATTAGAAAGATTTTAAGCTAGTGTTAAGGATGTCTGTTATGTGATACTATTTTGTATACATCCCTGGGATTTGCACCCCTGAAGTTTTAAGAACTTTGTTGCCAAACAAGATCTATGCAATGCCAATTCCCACTGATGTGTTAGGGTAGATGGGGGAAATTTCATAAGACCTATAACTTAGAAGAAGAACTATAGGCTATCATTCCTTAGCCCAATCTTCAGCTTTAAACACACTGATTCTATTTAGTGTGTATGCATGTGTGTGTGTTTGAGGAAGGGGGTGTGGGTGTGTAACCATAGCAGTAATTAAAAGTAAAAATGAATTTGAAAGAGTTTATGTGAGGTGTTGAAGTTAAGAGAAGGTGAAGGGGAAATTACAGAAATGTAATACTCACGTATGAAATCATCAAAATAATCTCATTAAATCTTTATGTAAAAACTGAAAATTAAAGAAAAACTATCCTTCAAAAGCAACAATACAACTGCTTCATACTAAGTTGCTTTCAATAATCTAACTGTAATCAATTTAAAAATTGTCCTGTTGTTCATTATATATTCCCAAAAGATCTACATTTGTCCACAGTTAACTAAAATCATCTCATTTACTGCTATACCAGCTTGGTACCACTGTCTACGCCAGGAGAAAGCACCATGAAAATAGTCATACAGGTAAAATCAGACATCCTTCCCTATTATTGTATATTTTTTGTAGATTACTACACTGATTGTGATAATTGAAGTGGGAAGATCAGCCTACTATAGGTGCACCATTTCCTTGTGTTTGGTTTGGAAATTTAGAAGCATAGAGAAGTGGATTTGCACAGGTTGGGAGGAATGCATTCATTCTATCTCTGCTCTCTACTGTGGGTACGAACAGCTGTTTCTGCCTTGATTTCCCTGTGATGACTGGCAGTAACACAAATTGCAAGGAAATTTAAATTCAACAATCACAAGATTGAGTAATCTGTATTTACAGTATTGAGAATATGAAACAAAATATCTTTACCAAATATTGAGACAAAGTGACTGATTCTCAACTATAAAAATGCACAAAAAGTAGCATTGATGCCTTAATGATGTTGCATTATAAGATAAAATAAGACCTATTCTAATGTTATAAGAAACACTTAAAATTTTTGGTCTGTAGAATACAAAGGATTCACAAATCAATACAGGCTACCTCTGTTTTCCTTGCTTAGCATACAGAATTTCAATGAAAATGCATACTCCTCGACCCCATTCATATCAGACCCCAGAACTTGGATGAATTAATATGTATCTGACCCAAATTCTCTTCTCTGGGAACTAACGTTTTTAGTATCAGAAGTTACTATACAAGCTGTTAAAAAAGGAAAATAATCAATAGTTCTACCCACCCTTGCCATGTACAGATCACAGCAATAACCAGCACAGCAGGCTTTCCAATAGATGCACTCATGGCACTTACACAGTGGTATAAACAAAGAGAAATTTAATTGAATTTAAGGCTCATTTAACAAGGAAGAAATAATGCTTGGTACTCTAAACCTAGACTCCAAACTTCCCATAAACAGTGAGGTCATGGATCTCAGAGGAGAACCTGTTGAAGGGAACAAAAAACAGTAATAACTGAAGTACATAATTTTCTTTTTTTTTTTTTTTTGATTTTCGAGACAGGGTTTCTCTGTAGCTTTTGGTTCCTGTCCTGGAACTAGCTCTTGTAGACCAGGCTGGCCTTGAACTCAGAGATCCGCCTGCCTCTGCCTCCCTGCTGGGATTAAAGGCGTGTGCCACCACCGCCCGGCTTAGAATTTTATTCATTATTCTCATGTCTCTATTTCATATTTAGGTCCTATGAAACCCAACCATCGGAAATGCATTGTCATCCAATGAAATAAACAGGCAACAATACTCATGAGAATAGTGAGTATAGATCCTAAAAATACTTGTTTTGAAAATTTCTAACATTAACAAAAGATACATTTTTTTTCTAACATTAGTATGTTATGTAATATCAAATACATCTCAAAATGTGCTTTGTAAAAGCCTTTCAATGCACTCTATACATAGTTCAATAATACAAAAATGTTTAGGACCAATGTATGATCACAGTACAAATATTTGAAGTAAATGACATTTAATACTCTTTGCATTCTCACTGAAAAAAATTCATTTTTTGTTTTCATATGTGGCCACCAAGAATTCCAGCTTTCATCCTTGAAATATCCCTCTTAGCTCAGGCGACAAGATGTAGAGCATTTAGAGGCTGTATTCTTATGAATTTTGTCTTCTTCCTACTTCCACACAGAGACAGTGCCATTGAATCAAGTGTGAATACACAAGATTACATAGTTTTGAAATATTTCTAAGTGTCCCCAGATAATCTGATTGTTTTATTGTTGGTTTGCTTTTCTCTTCCCACTTTTATCTTTTTTCCTTATATTCAGTACCAAATGGAGGACAGATTATATCTTCAGCAATGGTACAATTAACCAAAAGCAGACTCTTTAGCTTTTTTATACATTTCAAATTCTTTAACTTAAAGGAAGATTTGTGAAAGCACTGTGACTTTTGCAGTTGTCTGATATGGGAGTGATTTCTTATTGATAAAGAAACTGCCTAGACCCATTTGATAGGCCAACACTTAGGTAGGCGGAGAAAACAGAACAGAATGCTGGGAGAAAGAAGCTGAGTCAAGGAGTTGCCATGATTCTCTCACTCCAGGCAGACGCAGGTTAAGATCATTCCTGGTAAGCCAGCTCGTGGAGCTACACAGATTATTAGAAATGGGTTAGATCGATATGTAAGAGCTAGCCAATAAGAAACTGGAACTAATGGGTTAGGCAGTGTTTAAAAGAATACAGTTTCCGTGTAATTATTTCGGGTAAAGCTAGCTGTGAGGGCAGCCGGGTGCTGGGGAAGCAGCCCACAGCCCCTATTACTAGAGTTGTCATTTCAAATGATTGAGATATCCAATGCCACATACATCACTAAGAGGAAGAAGCTAGAAATTCATCTCAGAATTGATTATAGCATTTTTGTCACCAATACTGTTTGCATTACTTTAGGAAAACACAGTTTCACTTTAATTTTATATGTGTACAGGAGAGACTTCCATATTCCACATTCCAGTTCAGTAAATTTGAAACAATATGACTAGAGGTGTCAGCCTTCCAAATCAGAGCTAAGATGGGAGAGAAAACCCTTATTTTTCTGACACCCATTACTCTTCCTATCTGTTATGTTTCAAACTATATACTAAAAACAAAACCTCAATTTTTAGTGTCAGTCTCAGGAAAAAAAGAAAAAAAAAACAGATTCAAAGCCAAACTTCAGTTCATTAAAAGAAATGTAATCTGGAAACAATGTGCTCTGGATTAAAATGATGTGTAAATGAAACAAAGAAGAACAATGTGAAAATATTATAATATGACCTCACCTAAATTCAATGATAATTCTATGTTTTCAAAAGACATATAATGGCCTCTATATATTTTAGCTTTTATTCTGTAATAAAAAACTAATTTGTTTTCCTATTTACTTAGAAAAAATAGAATAAAATACTTGATTGTTTAATCAACATGCTTTCTGGAAAATTAAAATCATTTACATGTCTGTACCAAACAGGAGTGTCGATAATTCTTTGATTAATTATCTACAGCTTTATGTGTAGGAAACAATACAGAAATTGATTTCCATAGTTATCATTCCATAAAACTTTTGTTTTATGATCAATTTAGCCACTTTAAAAAATTTGCCATTTTTGATGTTGACTTTTGATTCTTACCAATTGTTTATAATATTAGGTCACTGATTATCATACATCAGAATATTATCATGTCTAAAAAGCAGTACCACAGTGCTCCATAGCAAAGTATTATCTTCTGTGTCTCTTGAATACAGCTTAATAGGAGAAATTGAATCTTGTGATTATCATAAAAGAAACAATTCAATTTCCATTAATACAAATATGTGCTGGAGGATGGATGCCACTTCTTGGTTCCCGGTTGCCCAGCTAGCTTAGACCCTAAATAATCACATAGAAACTCTATTTCTTAACTCACTGTTTGGCCCATTAGCTCTAGCTTCTTATTGGCTAATCTCTTACATATTAATTTAATCCATTTCTATTAATTTGTGTATTACCATGTGACAGAGAATTACAGGTAAACATCCCAGTCTCTGTTTCTAGCTGCTCCATTGCTTCTCTCTGACTCTGCCCTCTTTCTCCCAGCATACAGCTTTCCTGCATAGTTCTGTACTGCCCTTGCCATAGGCTCAAAGCAGTTCCTTATTCATTAATGTTAATCACAGCATACAGAGGTAAATCCCAAATCAAATATGTTCTCTCCACTTTTTTTCCATGATTTAGAAGATGTTTTCATTGTGAATCTTACCCTGATTAGTGGTAAATTATTTGTACCTTTCTTTGGGGGAGTAAATAACAGATGTCTAATTGGACATAAGTTATTGTCAATAGAAAGAATGCAGTCCATATGAGGCAAATCTAGTTACTTCCTGTGCTCAAAGAGGTCACAGACCCTAGAGGGGAACCTACTGATGTTATTTTTCTAAACCAATATTACTTATAACTTTAGCCCAAATACTTAACTTATATTTAGTGATAAGTTTGGATCTCATTACACATGAGAGACATTCTGTTTTGAAGAAGATAACAATTGCAAAGGTCTAACATTGGTTAAAACACAGAGAATAATTCATCCTGGGTTGCATAGCCCCAAGGGTAAATTTTTAACCAAACTTCTTTATGTAATTCTCAGGTCAAATTATGAAAAAAAATACGAGAAATGTATAAAAAACAGAAAACCAGGATGTGTGATGCTAGCTTGTATTTTAGAGCATTGTCAGTGAAGCTGCTCCAATAAAACACCAATAGTCAGGGTTGCTGACATTAGACCTGAATAAGGAGAAAACCAGTTAATACAACAAATTAAATGGGGAAAATTTCCTACAATCTCACCTATAGATGAAGAGCTACCTGTAATCAATTGCAGCTAAAGTTTTTTTTTTTTTCTAGGTCTGAGGCTAGTGTGGAAGGTCCTTCTCTAAATGTGCTGCTTTCATTGGTTAATGAGTACAGAAACTGCCCTGACCTGTTTATAGGATAGAACTTAGGTAGGCAGGAAGAATTAAACAGAATGCTGGGAGGAAGAAAGCAGAGTCAGAGAGACACCATGGATCTGCCAGAGAGAGATGCTGGGAATTTTACCCGGTAAGCCACTGCCATGTGGTGATACACAGATTAATAGAAATGGGTTAAATTAAGATGTATGAATTAGCCAATAAGAAACTAGAGCTTATGGGCCAAGCAGTGATTTTATTAATACAGATTCTGTGTGGCTATTTCAGGGCTGAGCTAGCAGGGCAGCCAGATGAACAAGCAGCCTATCTGTAACATGAGGCCTCTCACAGATTATTCCATCACAAGTGTTCAGTCTTAAAATTATGTTTATTACTAAATGGATCCAGAAAATTTAGTGAGTGTGTGTGTTTATAAAACAATAATAATTAAATAAAATCAGGTGGTCATGAGTCTCAGAGGGAGTGAGGGCCATGGGAGGAACTGGAGGGGAGGGGAAGGGATAGAATTATTGTAAAAGAAAGTATTCATGTGTGAAATTCTCAAAGCTAAAATTTTGTATTCATGATATATAGAATTTTACATTTAACCATCAGCCTGATTGAATTTCTGGAAAATAAAGAAATGTATTTATTCACTTATCAAATAATTTGCTTTGTTTTTATATGTGTTTGTGTGTGTGCATGTATGTATGTGTGTACAAGTATTTATGGAGTCCTTGCAAGTGTATGTGGAATTAGAGGTAGGAATTTGATGTAAGATTTCATCCTTGATTGCTCCTCACCTGTGTGTTTAAGACAGAGTCACCTGCTGAGCCTTGGAATCATCAGTCTGTGTAAGCTGACTGCACAATTAGCTGTAGAGATCTGCTTACCTCAGGACCTCGTTGTCAGGACTATAAACATGTCCTTCCTAATGGCAGCTCTCACAGCTTTCTGGTCATCCAAATGTAAGGCCACATCATTCACAGTGGCAACTGGATCAACTGAGCCACCTCCCTCCCTAGTCCTGAGATTTATTTGCTTCAAACCTGTTGAATTAAGCATTTTTATAGGCATTGAAAAGCAGCTCCGAGTCAAACATTTCTTCTGATGGCCGTTTTCTTTCCTTCTCTTTTAACTTTATGTTTCCTTCAGCTGTTGTTATTAATATTTAACCACAATATTGCTGTTGCTAATTTTTTACATTAAATGTATTATGCCATTTTCAGGCTTTTATCTAACAGTTTATAATTAACCAAATTTGGAAAGTATGGGACACAAAATAATTTTTAATATGTGTGTGGTTAAATATAGCTAAAATTTAATGAGCAAATAAAGTAAATATATCTAAAAAAACAGTTGTGGCAGTGCTTTTCTGCATTTATTTTGTCTGTTGTTTTTTAAGGTACATTCCTAAGTTTAACTTTGTATTATCATTTTAACTGTTCAGATTTATCAGATATACCTTTAATTGCTATAGTTGTATGCTACCCCAAATTTTAAAACTTTCTAAATGTATACATGAGGTGTACCATAGCTAATAGTTTTCAGAACTGGATTCAGAGGCTAGTGTTCTGCCTTACCCTACTGAAGATTCAGAAGTGAAAGACATTAAGGCTTCAGATTTAATCATAACCCAAATATATCAATATAACAGTCAAAGTCAGATGTCATATTGCCTGCTATTTCATCCTTATTGTCCCTACTTGCATATTGTATTCTCTATTGCTTACCTCTGTCTCTTCCCCTGAGAAACAGCCAAGATCACATGATGTTTTTCAACATAACTAGACAACAACAACGACAACAAAACCCATCACATAAAATGGTCTGTGTGAGATAAGACAATAGTGCTTATTGAATTAATTTAATCACCATACATTACTCACATTTTTTTATTTTTAGACACTGCTTCATTTTTTCTTATGTCTTGACCTGTTTACTCTTCCTCCTCCCCTCCCATCCCCTCTCCCTTCCTACTCTCCCCTCAATCAACTCCTCCTCTTTTTTTTTAGATTAAAGAGAGGCATGCCACCCATGGGTATCAACAAAACCTGGTGTATAAAGTTGCCCTAAGACCAAGCTAGGCTTAGTATTTAGTTAAGGCTGGGCAAGGCAATCTTGTATGAATAAATTTCCAACATCCACCCAAAGCTTAAGGATAGCCCATGCTCCCTCTGATAGTAGTCCCACAAATAGACCTAGCTACACAAATGTCATATATATCTATATGTATATAATCTATATCTATGATATAAATAAATCCTATGTACTCACTAATAAGTGGATATTAGCTGTAAATCAAAATAACCAATTTGCAATTTACACACCCAGAATGCCTAGGAAACAACGATAGCCCATGGGGGACACATGGATCTCCCTAGGAAGGAGTTCTTCTCAGTGGACTAAGGTCATGTGAGGATGGGAACATGAGAGATCCAAGGGTTAGATGGAAGAGAATACTGAAAGAGATGTTGGGAAAGGGGAGAATTTAGGGTTCAGGCAGAAATCTGGTACAAAGGAAACTTCCAGAAATCTAAAAGGATGACTCCAGCATAGCCTCCTAGCAATAGTTGATTCATAGCATGATTTGGTTTTTCCTGTGATCAGATTGGTGAAAACCCAAAATATAATTAAAGATCCTTCATCCAGCATCTGACAGAAACAGAGGCAGAGATCCAGAACCAAAAATTAGGCCCAATTTGGGGGATCTTTCTGAAAGAAAAGACAAAAGATTGTAAGAGCCTGAGGAGTCGACATGACAAGAAAACCCACAGAAACAATGAACCCGGGTTCATTGGAACTCTGAACCAACAACCAGGGAGTCTGATTCAATGTTATTGAAGACATTTATTAACTTATTTCTAAGGGAGTATCACAGAAAGTGCTGGATGTTACATTAGAAATCTCAGTAGTGTAAAAAATGGAAGTGTTGGGGGAAGGATAGAGTAAGCCAGGGGAAGTGTTTTATACTTGACATAACTTAAAAACATCACAATATCTTGATGTATATAAATCACGTAAGAGTTCAGTTTCTCCACTGCACAGTACTTCCAATAAATTCTAAAATTTTTATTTCTATGGTGTCTAATTAACAGATTTTTTATTTAAAGAATAATGAAAAAATCTGTTGTATAATTTGTTCGAAATTTATCCGTATCACCATTGTCTATTCATAAATCCATTCAGTTGCTATTTATGGGGAACCTGTAAACCGGTCAGTAATCACTCAACATGGCTGCACCATAACTACACTTATTTCTTTACGATGTAGCAGTTTCCTCTAAACACTCCATAGTAAGGAAAGGCTCCGTAAAGCTCAGGAAGTAACTAGTTAAAGATTTCACTTCAGAAACAAAGTGGGAAACATCCATGATTCTGAAAACGGAGAACTCACAACTCTCAAAAAATTCCTGAAGCTAACAAGTTTACACAATATGCCTAACCAAAGCTATTAAAGAAATAAACGCCTATTAGGAGAAGAGACACCTGACCCATCTGTGTTACTGGAATTAACTGTCATGTCAAGCTGTCTGAAAGTCCTGAAGAGATCTCCAAGGTGCAACAGCCAGAAAATTCTGAGCACACTTAAAGTGTCAGCTGTAATTATTATTAATCCTCACCCACACCACGTTAGTTAAATAAATATAAGCTCATTGATTCAGCAAGATGGACTTCTTTAACCCTTTAATTTTGAGATTATAATAAAATTAAATCACTCCTTTCTCATTTAATCTTTTAAAACCTCTCATATATTACCACCCATCTTCTTCAAATTTATTTGGACTTTATTAACTGTAACTGCAAAAGCATCAGTTGCCTGTGATTCTTCATGAAGGGTTGAATACTCCTGGTATTTTTCCCACCCAGTTTGGCCAGGTAGACTTTAAGGAAATTGTAACTTAAGGAAGTCATTGGGTCTCATCTCAGGTAATTATTTATGTCACAATTGCTCAAAAAAAAGTATCAAACAACACTTTGAGGGGTAGTGTCTAGAGTGCCACTATTTTACAGTACAGATTCTTAAAAAAACATAAAGTACTTCAGGATTTTTAATATAAACCCTCTTGCTACAAATTTTTAACTGTGCACCAGTCTCTAATTCAAAGGGATGGTCAGAGAAATTTGTGTTTTGTGTATTAATGTGCAAATCTACACATAATATCATTTATAATGTGTAAAAATACTTTTCAGATATGAATTAAATCTTATTTATTAATCTAGTTGAAAATTAGTAAGAGTTCTTCATGTTAGCGTACAGAGTGTAGAGTTATGATTATTCATGCAGATTGGATGAGCATATGCTAAGATCATCATGTTCTATCACATGCCACATTTTGTCATCTTCCTGAATTAGAAAATAAGAGATGAACTTGTTATTTCATTTCACTTTGTCATAAGCTTTTAACATTTGCTACTTAGTTAAGATGGAAAGGTCAAAAAAATGACAGCGCTCACAGAGTTTGTCATACGGTGAGCTGTGCCATGAAACTGGGTACATACATCCTATAAAGAGAAGATACGTTCAACTTATAGATGACCTGGAGGCACATATACTAAATTCATAAAAATATCCACATATATAATGACATTCAGAACACATTTGATAAAATGTAAAATAAAAACAAATACAAATTAGAATTAACCAAATTCAGAATATATAATTTTATGGCTATTTTAGATTCAACTACAATGTAGTTTGTTTAATTCATGACTGATATAAATCCAATAGGTTCAATACATAAAAGAAAACATCAAGGTCATGTATGGAAGTATGGAGTTCAGGAAGATCGAGATTTTCCTACATAATAATCCCTGGGCAAAAAATAAATAAATAAATCAGGCAGGGCACAGGATACATAAAATCAAGCCTAGGTTCATGCCCAACTGAAAATCAAAGTTTGAGCTTAAATATACATTCTGTCTTGGACAATTTACTTGGTCAGCTGAAAACTAGATAATAGTATATTCAGATGATTGCAGTACTCTGAAGAATTCCACAAAGCAGCAGGCAGAGACATACATTACACAGAAAGACAACAGGTAACGTAGGCAGAGATTTTAGTTCTAGAACTCCTGGTTAGGACAAGAAAGGCTACTGGTCACCTTGGAGCAATGAAAAGATCATGGTGAACACTTTTATGGAATTTTCTGAAAACAATATGCTACCAAACACCCTGATTTTATAGATTTAGCTCCAGAAGTATTATAGAACAAATGTGGCTTTTAAGCTTATTATACAATGATAGAATGTCAGAGTACATTATAGGAAATTATCACAAATAGCATATAATTATTATCTGGTGAAGCAAAACTACATGAATCTTTAGGGACATATGAAACTGAGAAAATATATATAATAAAAATTCATTCTTTTGCATTTAATAGATGGTGTAGGTCGTCCTTCTGTATTTGTGTTGATTTCATTGGTTGAATAAAGATACTGCTTTGGCCTTTTGATAGGGCAGCTCTTAGGTGGGTGGAGTAGACAGAAGAGAATGCTGGAAAGAAGGGAAGTGTTGCAGACACCATGATCCTCCTGCGGGAGATAGACGGACACTGGTTAGACTCATCCCGGCAAGCCACAGTCAAGTGGCAATACAGATTATTAGAAATGGGTTAAGCTAATATGTGATAGTTAGCCAATAAGAGGCTAGAGATAATGGGCCAGACTGTAATTTAAATTAATACAATTTCCGTGTGGTTATTTCCGAGGCTAAGCTAGCCTGGTGGCTGGACACAGCCTACTCCTTCATACAACAAAGAGAAAGTGAAAACAAAGTAGGGTGGGTAGGAAATTGGGATGCACATGCAGTATAGGAAAACATGATCAAAATATAGTGTCTGAAAATAATTTTATTAAAATAAAAAGTAAGAAAGAAAAGAGGCTCATGAAAAATACCTATCAGTAGAGGATTTGCTTAGTTTGGCCAAGACTCTAAGTTCGGGCAATCATTACAATAAAAATAAAAACTAATATCAGATAATATCTCACCAAATCATATTGAGCAAATAAAACTAAACAAAAAATAAAAAGAAATATTGTAAACATTCTGATAAATACAGCATATATAAAATCCACATGGTGCTATTATTCTGCAAAATAATGTGGCATCAAATTTGTTTTTAATGCAGGAAAAGTTAATATGGCAACATCAATGTTAAAAAGCAATAGAAGAGGTTAGAAAACAGAGAGGAAGGACTAAACACAGGAAAGACAATCCAAGTTAAACTACTTAAAGAACTATTGTGGAAAAATGAAAACATGATTATGAACAAAAACTAATCACACTCTAGGAAAAGTGCAAATTAGATTATATATTTCTGATTCTGAAGTCGTGGAGGTAAAAGTGGTGGTGGTAAAAATCTTCCTGAGACATAATATAACTTCAGATTCCTCCTCCTGGAGGGTGGGATTTCCTCTTCAGTACCAAACGAAGGGAAAGATGATTACCACTAAGGTAGGTATATAGAATATGAGGCATAGCAGGAACATCAAAGAAGAAGGACCTTAGAAGGATAACACCTTAAAAGAGCGAGAGGATTGAATTAAAATTTTCATGCTGAATGCTTAATATGATTATTTCCTCCTGGCACCAACCTTCATCTCTGATAACATCCCAAAATCCTTAAAATTGGAGGCCAAATCCAAGAACCTTACACGGCATCGTGAACAAATCATGCTGTAAGCATTACTGCAGAACTGTCTCTGAGTCTATTCAAACTAAGACGTTCAGATTAACCATGCAATGTTACGAGTTTTGAAAAAACTCAAGTTCTGTTCCACATTTGGAGTTTTAGAATGCAATTCAGTGCTAATGGGAGGCTGAGAATCAATAGATCCTTAGGAACAAATTAAAATGAAAATCAGTGATATAGGCAAAGAGAAATGCAATTATACCAAGACTTCTGTTTACAATGCTTATTAGTAAGAGTAATGAAAACAGCAGTAATCTTAAGACCTCAAACTTTCTGTGTAATGCAAAAGTGAACTTTCAGACTGGTTGCAGAACAGTCAATTTCTTAGCCACAGATGTGGTAGTGCATGCTTGTAATCCCAGAACTCTGGAGGCTGAGGAAAGAGAATCATCGTGGATACAAGACCAACATGCCATATTTAATACCTTACAGGAAACGAAGCTGCTTCAAAATGTAAGAGAAAATAGGAAAATAATTTATGGCACATAATTCAAATTAAAGAAGCTGCTTCTAAAATGGAAAAACCCAGACAAAATACACATTTATTTTAGAAGAAACTACCAGATATAGCAGGCTATGTATGGATTCTATTTTGGTTAAGTGCATTAGTATTTTAATTCAAAACTTAGTTTAATTTACTTTTATAAACTAAAATATGCATTAAGAAGATAAATGAGTGAAAAAGACAAATGAATGGCCCCCCCGCAAGAGTGCTAAGTGCAGAAGAGAGCTTGCTGTACAAGAATGAGGATCTGAGTTCAGATCCTCAGCGTCCAAATAAAATTCAGAAATACCTAGAAGAGGTTAGGGTTGGACAGAGCCATGATGTTATAGACAGAGCCATGACTTGCAAGCCATCCAGCCCAGCTAATAGTCAGCAACAACAGAAAAGGCAGAAATCCACAGCAAAACACCAGTCTTCCTCTACAATTGCACACACCATTGGGACATACACAGACATTCACATCACACACACACACACACACACACACACACACACACATTGTTGTTTGTGACCATATACAAACAGTACTCTCTCAATAATCTCTATGCTTGACTAAAAATAAGCATAATATCTTTATGAGTTGAAATTTGAAACCCTGAATGAAAATCTCTAAGATTTTCATTTCATAACTGGACCAAACCACTGAGGAAAGCATCTTTTAAAGTGTTATAAATATCTCCAACCTCAAGTGATAAGCAAAATCATTAAACTTTATTATGTTAGAAATATAAAGTTTGAGTAATTTAATTTACTTTAAATGATAACCTTCATGTTACAAAAGGACAAAAAGGAAAAATTGGTTTGAAAGTGTAGCCTGTAAATTTGAATTGTTTGTTAGGTGACTGACCGGCTTGTACTAAATTTCAAAACGTAATTAAATGTGTAGTCCAATGGAGAAAAGATGTGTTCCTTTGAGGTTTGAGATTAAATAAGAAGGAAAAGGTAAAAGAATACAGAGTTTTCAGAATAGTACAAAGGTCCAGGACATTTATAAATGTAACGAGTTGAAGAACATTAAGACCCCAGGAGAAATTCACATAATCAAATATTGCAATGAAGTACTGCTTTCAAAACACTGAATTTGTACATTAATACCATTTCTAAAATTGTTGAGAAGATGATTGGAAGGAAGAATGACAAAGTAACATCATTCATCAACTTATTTGGATGATGTAAATATCTCATTTCGAAAGGAAAAAGGTATTGCCTTTTAAAAATGTAAAGATTAATTTCATTATGACATTTATATCATATTGATATTTTTACTCCTGGGAAATTATGGAGAAATAAAAGATCAATAGAAAGTCAAAGAACACAATTCATATTTGAAATAAATTGTAGAATTCTAGAATGATTATCTCAAAATTATATTTATGCTAGATTTTTAATATGTTCAAATACCTGGCTAGGGGGTAGCTATCAGGATTATTTTTTCTCAACTTGAGAAGTAGTTTCTCTATTGATCTTCCCTAATTTGAAAGGGAGAATCATTCTATTATTTCATTAGTTGTTGTAAAATCACAGAATATATAAATATATTTCAAACTAAGTCTGGGCCTAAGTTCAAGTTTGTGTAAAATTACAAATGTAAATTTTATCTTTTGAGAATACAAGTAAACCTGCAACTATTTAGAGCATGCACTCATATTATATTAGTGAATGTGAACATGTATCAACAAGAACCTGACAGAGTCTTTATAATACAATTTCTTACAGGAATACAGTCTATATAGATTATAATTTTGTATTCATAAATACAGCATATGAAAATAAATTACAAATCACATAAAAACAAAAAGGCATTGCAAGAAAGGAAACAAATATAAATGTTTGATTTGTGCACACTGCAGAATTTACACAAATTCATTATCATATAAATAGCTTGCATATATAATCCTCCATCCGTTAATTCTGATTAATGCAAGAGTAAAAATTAAGATTAATAGAGGTTGCTGTGAGAGATTTGCTGCATGTTGTATCGGCAGCAATTCTCAACATGTTTATGTTGCTTTCTGAGAAACTTTGTGCATTATATTAGTGATTTACAATATCTGCTTGTATGTGTTTTTATAGACTGCTAAGCTCTGTAAAATACCTCTTTTATTCTTAACTTTTGAAGTTTATGTTTTGCCAGTTGTGAATCTTTAATTTTGCTGATCATAGAAGAATGAATTAAAAACTATGTGGAACATTCAAAGACAAAATTAAATATGCAAATATTCATTACACTGTCCCTTAGTCTACAGTTATCCTGTCATTTTTCTCATTAATATAATTTATAATATTTTATCCCATTAAATTAGTCCTTTGTGAATATGATGAGCATTTGCCCTACATATTTCATGCACTGGCAGTTTAACAATGGAGATAAGTTCAAGAAAACTAATTCATTCATCAGATTCAGGATTATTTTCCACTTGCAAAATATATGTAAAGAAGTAATTGCAATGAATAGCATTGTAAAGGTAAATCGGTGGTATTATAGGAATCTAGAGGAACTGCCCTGGAAAATATGTCACTAAGTGCTCATTCAGAGATTAGTTAAGGTCAGGATTCTTTTGTGTCTGTATGGATTCTGAGGAAAATAGAAAGTTGTATGTAAATTATAAACTTGGCCAGAGAACAGGTCATGTCTGTGTGACCTGAAGTAGTAAAGTCTGCTCAAACTGAATGCTTGAGTTCATACCACCGGAATTTAGTCCTGGGATTTTAATACACATGAATTTTCAAATGCTTGTTCATTCAGACCTGAAGGAGTATAAACACATCTATGAGAATGGACAGATACTGGAACATTTTTTTCTTTTTTTAAAAATTTATTTATTTATTAAAGATTTCTGCCTCCTCCCCGCCACCGCCTCCCATTTCCCTCCCCCTCCCCCGATCAAGTCCTCCTCCCTCATCAGCCCAAAGAGCAATCAGGGTTCCCTGCCCTGTGGGAAGTCCAAGGACCACCCACCTCCGTCCGGGTCTAGTAAGGTGAGCATCCAAACTGCCTCCCACAAAGCCAGTACGTGCAGTAGGATCAAAAACCCATTGCCATTGATCTTGAGTTCTCAGTAGTCCTCATTGTCCACTATGATCAGCGAGCCCGGTTTTATCACATGTTTTTTCAGACCCGGACCAGCTGGCCTTGGTGAGTTCCCGATAGAACAACCCCATTGTCTCAGTGTGTGGGTGGAACATTTTAAACAGAAAATTCAACCTTAGTATGTGTGTAGGCTAATAATCAACTGAGTTGATTTTCTTTAGATGTTTTTGGAGATTCTGATACATTAGTACATAAAGTAACTGAGGCAACCTACATGAAAACATTGTCTTGAAGAGTGATAAAGTAAATTAAATCAACAAATGATTCCACTATTAAAAGCTAATTATTTGGTTGAATAGGAACTCAGATATTTCCTAATTTTTATCACATAATATTCTCTCAATAGCTAATTAATTTATTTATAAGTGACAATATGTTTATAAATTCTCTCAGTAATATTGACTTCATTTTATTCATTTCCTCATTATTTTCCAGATCTTCTTTCATGCATATTTGTATTATTTAAAAGATTGTTCTCTACACAATAATATTTTAAATGGTCAATAATTTGAACTAATTTAAGATAACTCTAGAAGGAAATAAAACAGAATATAATTTCACAATGAGGATAACTGCCTGTTTTCTTTCTTGCAATATTTTATTAAATTTTATTGAAAAAAATCATGCAATATATTCTGAGCTTGGTTTTTTATCTCTCACAAAATCCCAGGCTCTCTCTCTCTCTTGTTCTCACTCTCTCTAACAAACAGGCAACAAGTAAATACAACCATGTTTTTAAATACAAGAAATATGATAACCCCTCACATATAAACACATTTCTATAAAAACACAAAATTGGAAGCCATAATAAATGAATGAACAAACAGCAAGTAGTTATTACAGGAATCCATCCATCAACATGCCTCGTTTATTGGATGCTGAAAAATAAACATATGGCTTTCTTCATGGTAGGTGAGCAGCCCACCAATGAAGTTACATGTACATTTTTGCATGCTAAAAGCCCAAGATCAAGGAACATTGTATTTTTAGCCTCTTTTAGGCACCATTATTTGTTTTAATGAATTTGTTCAGCACCTGTCACTACATGTGCAAGAGAGAGAGAGAGAAAGAATGCATGATGAGAGATGAATGTCATAGTGTGAGCCAAAAGAGAACCATCCTTTAATAAGAATCCTTTATTCAATGAACTTAGTTGCCGCCCACCGCGGCCCCGGTCTGCACTCTATGCGCTAGACCCCAGTTCGCGAGCTTCAGGATAAGGGCTGGAAGTTGAAAATACACAGAGACAGACCGACACACAGACCTTCAAACACTGATACAAAAGCCCCTCTTAAGTAGCACCATGTAGGCTTAAATACACTGCAGTCAATGGCCAACAGGTGAAAATCCAATCCTCTGATCCTCTAAGCTAGGCACAGCTTCTAGTAACTTCAATTAGAAGGTTCTAGGAGGAAAGAGCAGCTGAAGGCCAGGACTCATTAATCCCAACACTTAGTGTGGTTTCATTAAGAATATCGTAATATTTTCAAAGGGCATTAACTGTAATAACCTAATCACCTTCTACTGAGCATCCTGAATTTAGATTGCTATAGCCATGCACAGTGGGACACATGGGAGATATGGTTCAACAAGGGAGCTCTAAGAGTCAAACAAATTCACAAGCGCAGTAGCAATCTAAAGGTAATAATTCACGATTTTGTCCCGTAACTTGCTATAACATTAGTTTGGCAACACTAGTCTTCATTCGGAGGGAAACAGGAATCTGTCCAGGTTATCATTTTGTTTTTTAGGTAAAAGAGACCTTGGAAAATGTGTGATGTCATTTCAATGTGGGGAAAAGAGGAAACACATATACACACATACAAAACATGTATGTCTATATAAAATATATTAGTTTCTCCTATAGCTTATAACTGCCTCATTCTTTATTATTGTTGGCAATAACTCCTCATTTTTTATTCCATTTTTTCCACACCAGACTTATTTTATGTTAGATAAGAAAGAATACAATTATTAGATTTGTCATCTCTTGACTATTTGTTCTACTTTCACTCTATGTCTGTGATTCTGTGAAAAAATTGATCAAAATCATCTTGGGGTTTGGAGTTATTAGGTCTACACATCAAGGTCACAATCCATCACTGGATGCAGGCATTACAAGAACACAAAAAATTCAGCTACAGATAGAAGCTATGGATGAACTGTGCTGACTTTCCCACTGGTTCAATGTCTAGTAGCTCTGGACCAACTATCTAGAAATGGATCTCCCTATGTCAAATAATAACCAAGAGAGTCTCTAAGAGACATTCCCAAAGCCAATTTGAAACAGATACTTTGTCCATCAAGTGTTTCTTCTCAGATCTCTGAGATGGTATCAAGTTCACAAATATATATTATTAGGATATTAGTCAAATAAAGAACTTTGCACAACTCAGTACATACAACTTGATAAAAACTCAGTATTTAAACATTTGAAGTGATCGGGAGTTAGGAAAACATGATAAATTATAATATTTCATTTGCAAAAGCAAGATATTTATTTATACTATAGTTCACTAAAGGCTTTTTCTGTTCTTCAGGTTTTTGTTACTCATTGTTGTTTGAAAATGTATCTCTTGTAAATACCTTTCTTAGAAGAAATAACAATAACCCTACAGGAAATTTCTAACCAAATTACTAGCTTCAGTAAAAAATATCTTGATACAACTTTATTGCTGAAGATTTCCATTAAAAATTAATAACATTATTAACTGGCTAGCCTCTTTGGTTATTCTGGTATTCAGTTTGTCAGTTATTAAGTATCTGTGCATTTTAAATTTTAAATAATACTTATTACTTGGGAATTATTGACATATCTGCATCTATATAATAGTGTCTGTTTAAGTTTTTCTTACACTCTTATTAATAGGTTTCTACCTTCAGTTTTAATAATAGATGAAATGTTATATTTTTTTCATGTTCTTAAAACTAAATTGTGCTTTTAGAATGTTATTAAAACCATATTTATAAATTTCATTTCTCAAGATGCACATGTAAAGTCATTACTTTTTTTAAATAAAAATCTGTGTGACTAAAATTCCCAAGTCAATGTAAATAAATTATTCATTTTTTAACTGTCAGACACAACTGTTTTCCCTACACCATTCTTGAAGGTGGCCTCAGGAATGACACATTCATTATTGTCCAAAAAATATGCATATTTAGTAGACGTTTGGAGACATTACTCACCTTGGGTATTGATCTTTATTGAAATGGTAATCATGTCTGAGGTAATACTTATTTTGCATGAAGATATTTTGCAATATTCCAGTAGTCAAGAAGTACCTTAAGCATCAGTGTCCAAGTGTGCAGTTTTATCCTTAGCTAGAGTTAAGAAAACATAAATAAACATGGATAAGTTTGTCCATGAAAGTAGCTTAAAAATAAAGTGACTTGTTAGGTCATTTGTGAGTCTATCAAGTTAAAGTTGTTTAGTCTCTCATGACTTCTGTCAAGTTAAAATTTAGTCTAAGAAAATTCAGTCGACAAAATATATTCTCTTCCTGGTTTATATTTACTTTCAAAACAAAAATTCAAACAAAAATTGTTTTGTGATTTAAATATTGAATTACATATACCTCTAATTTCTGTATATATCTTTCTCTCAAAGGGGATATTCTGAGTAATGCTTTTACATTGTTGACTTCATTAATGTGAAATCATGAAAATTAAGAATTTTCATTTTGTCAGAAATTTTATTGTTACTATAACAGAACACATTTAATTTAAGCAAGGAAAAACAACTAAATAAAACAAGAAATCTTATTCAATTTCTATTCTTGCTATGTAAATCTCTGTCACAAAAAAATAGAAAGAAAATAAGGAAATAACCACAGTCCTGCCTTTATGAACTTAGATTCAGAAGTATGTGAGTGAATATTAGAATAAATATAGATTAGAAAGCAAAGTATGTTTAAGGAAGAAAAATGTACACAGTGTCTGGAGAGAGGATAGTTTTTGAAGTCATGACTGATATAGTGAAGCTTCAGGGATATATACAATATATCTCAGTGAATATGACTGGAAATAGGACTTTTGTAGCTACCATACACATAATTGTATTTTTTCATAAGGATCCTAGTCTGTGTAGCCACTTTTCAGAAACAGAAATAAAGTGCTTTAAATACTTACAGTAGCCCAGATCAATTATGACTTTCTTACAAATCTTCTGGTGAATGAGTTTTTCTTTATTAATAAGTAGATGTACAATTTATGTAATACATGGCATGTATAAATTAAGAGCTTCTGTTTGAAATATTGCCTCAGCATAGGGAGCTAGCTCAGTCAGTAGAAAGCTTACCTCATAAATTTGAGAACGTGGGTTCAATTCCCAAAACCTACATATGGAGATCCACTCTTGTTTTTCTTTTTAACAATATTTATATTATTTTTTGAGATTTTCCTGCAATGTATTTTTTTAAAAAAAAAAAAACATGAAATCCTAGGAATATATGTAACCCTATTGGCCAGAGACTCAGAAAGAGGCAACAATCCCTGGTACTGGGATTATTTGCTAACAAAAAAAAAAATGTCTAGTTTGATATGGTTCCTCTTTGCAAGCCTTGTTTCATTAAAATTATGTTTGTGTATGTATCTGGACATGTTTTAGAAAACCTATGGACTAGTATATTTCCATATGGCTTCATCAAAAGGTCCTTAGCATCAATTATTTCCTGTAATCCCAGTATTGGGAAATCAGGTAGAGGGAGGTAACCCGTGATTGGCTGGACAACCACCTTAACTCTGGTGAGTCTCAGACCATTGAGGCTTCATATCATAAAAACCAAGGTGATAACTACTATGTAACCATGTCTGAGATTGACTGCTGACCTGCATATGTGCACAAACACAGAAAAAAAACGGTAAAATAAAATCTACATCTCATATTATGCCCACATTCTCTAAAGGACGGCTGTTTTATACTTAACATTTAGATAAAAATTACCTGTGGAAAGGCCCAGGCCCCTAAAGATTCAGTGAGTCCATAGGCCTAGCACAATTCCAAGCAGACTGGCTCTGGTTTCAGAGCTAAAGAAAGAAACACACCCTCAAAATGGGACCAGAACCAAGGGAAGAGACAATTTGTCCCAGAACCAAGAGCTGGAGAAATGTCCCCAGATGCTGAAAACCAGAAAAAAAAAAGAACACACTAACCTATTAGATTCCTAGCATACCAAGGATATTTGCACTGGTCCAAAATTTAGAGTCAAAAAGATACAGCTAACCAAAGAAAGAATCATAGTTTAGCCCCAGAATCAAAGCCATCTCTGCCCCGACACAAAACCAACCAATTCCTGAGCAGTGAAAACAGACCAATTGTTTAGGTCTTGATGTGCTTGGCATTTTTCCCTCAGGCCTGGAAATACCCTTACTTCAAAGAGGGTAGCCAATCCTAAACCTGGAAGTCTGGTATTTCCCTCACCAAGCCTTTTCCCCTATATAAACCTCTTCTTTACACTACTCAGGGTCTCTCCTGCACTGTTCCTGTTGCTTCCACTGCTTAGGACAAATGGAGGGACCAGAGTCAGCTTGCAATAAAATCTCTTTGCTTTGCATTGGATACGGTCTCATGGTGATATATCTGGAATCTGGATATTGGGCGTAACAATCTTTAATGTAGGTTTTATATCTGTTTCATAAACTATACCTAAAAATTAATGTATATAAAATAATTGTAGTAATTTATTAACTTATTCTTCTTTTAAAGAGTCACGTCAACCAGCCGGTGGTGATGCATGCCTTTAAACCCAGAACTCAGGAGGCAGAAGCAGGCAGATCTCTGTGAGTTTGAGGCCAGCCTGGTCTACAAGAGCTAGTTCCAGGAGAGGATCTAATAAAGATACAGAGAAACCCCTCGAAAAACCAAAACCAACCAACCAAACAAACAAATAACTCACTTTGTTATAATGAACTCACAAATAAAAACATGATGCAGCTGCATTAAGGTACCAATTCACATACTTGTCCAACCCAAGCTTTATACATCCAAATATAGTTAAAATGCACATTTTGAAACTATTGAACTCCACTTGAGGCTATCAGTTTCACTATCAGTTACATTTTTTTAATATTATTTATTATGCATACAATATTCTGTCTGTGTGCATGTCTGCAGGCCAGAAGAGGGCACCAGACCTCTTTACAGATGGTTGTGAGCCACCATGTGGTTGCTGGGAATTGAACTCAGGACCTTTGGAAGAACAGGCAATGCTCTTAACCACTGAGCCATCTGTCCAGCCCCATCAATTACAATTTTTTACGCACTTATCTACCACCGAAAGAGAAAATAAAGATAGGAATAAAGGCAAAATGACATGTGAGTTGTGAGAGAGAATATAAAGAGAAAACATCTAGCTAATTGTATTACTATTTTTTGGTTTCTTCTTCTTGTTATTGTTCTTCTTGTTGTTGTTCTTCTTGTTGTTGTTCTTGTTGTTCTTCTTGTTGTTCTTCTTGTTCTTGTTCTTGTTCTTCTTGTTCTTGTTCTTCTTGTTCTTCTTCTTGTTCTTCTTCTTCTTGTTCTTCTTCTTGTTCTTGTTCTTCTTCTTCTTGTTCTTCTTGTTCTTGTTCTTGTTCTTCTTCTTCTTCTTCTTGTTCTTCTTCTTCTTCTTCTTCTTCTTCTTCTTCTTCTTGTTCTTCTTCTTCTTCTTCTTCTTCTTCTTCTTCTTCTTCTTCTTCTTCTTCTTCTTCTTCTTCTTCTTCTTCTTCTTCTTCTTCTTCTTCTTCTTCTTCTTCTCTCCTCTCTCTCTGTCTCTGTGTATATGAATGTGTTAGTGTTTATTGTTTTATCTGCTCTTTCTTTTTATTTTTTATTTTATATTATTATTACTTTGGTTTTTTGAGACAGGGTTTCTCTGTGGCTTTGGAACCTGTCCTGGAACTAGTTCTTATAAACCATGCTGGTCTCGAACTCACAGATCTGCCTGTATCTGCCTCCTAAGTGCTGGGATTAAAAGCATGTGCCACCACCGCCTGGCTTATTTGCTCTTTATTTTATGTGTGTATGTGTGTGTGTGTGTGTGTGTGTGTGTGTGTGTGTGTGTGTAATGGATAAAATATTCTGTTTGCGTGTATGCCTGCAGGCTAGAAGAGGACACCAAGCAACTGCCTAACTTAGGTCCCTTTAAGTTATGGATATATTAGTGTAAACATTGTTTCATTAAACTTTTTAAGAATATTTTCTTACATACTTTATGTTCTTAAATGCTTTTTAGCTCTGTGATAATGTGCTTACTTCCATTTTTAGTATGAGAGCAAACAGACAAAGTGTAGGTAAGTCAACATCGGTCACAGTTTGTTAGATGGCATGGTACTGGTAAGACAGCTGGTTATGGGAGCCTTTGATAGTTCTGTGCATCCTACTTGTCCCCTGCCCTTGCATACTCCCTTGCTCAAAGTCCACTGTCACTTCTTATTCTATACACACCACCCACAAAACTCCATTAACACTAGTGTAGTTCTAAATTTTTTGTTTACCTGAGTGGTGTGTTTTACAGACTTTTTTTTTTAATCAGATAAAATGTACTTGTTTCCACTTGTTTAACCAGAGCCCTGAACTAATGAATAACCACATTAAGGTTATTTAAAGGTCTTTAAATATTTGACAACAATATGGAATAATTTGAAAATTTGTTGATATTTTGCTTTTACTTAAAAATATTAGTAGAATACTCTGTAATGAGTTTAACCACATTTTTATTGTAAACAAATCCCTTTAACCTGTGCATGTAAAACCATTTACTAAGTGAAGTCTTTAATCAAGAAGGAAACACTCTGGAAAGCTGGCACCATATTAAGTACATCCCATGGCCTGGAGAGATGGCTCAGCAGTTAAGAGCACTTGATCCTTTCCAGAGGATCCGGATTCAGTTCCCAGCCTCCACAACAAGGCTTCCAACCACCCATAACTTCAGTTTCAGAGGATCTGATTCCCTCTTTACTGACATCCTAAGGGGCCAGGAAAGAAGGCAGTTCAAAGACACGCCTAGAAACAAAACATCTATACCCTTTTTGGAAAAAGAAATAAAGAAAAAGAAGGGCTGATAATTAATTAGCATCAAAATCTCTATTTTTCTGTTTGTCAGCACCAAGCCAAAAGACTCTAAAGTCACATGTTCTTTGTCCACTTTCAAAATTTCTGGAGAGATACAATTACCTCTACAGTAGCTTGCCCAGCTTCTCGGATGGATTTAAACCTTCAAAGTCCTTTAGACTGATTTGCACCTGTGCTTCTTTTATAGCTTTTGCTCTGTGTGAGAGAACTAAAACTGAGCAATTCTTTTTGTTTAATATAAAACATTACCTAAAAAATCCAGTGTCTCAGAAATATCTTTCTATGACTGTATTTTCAGGCTATGAAGTCAGGAGTTAAAATATGTCAGGTGAGTTTGATACTATAAATATATTCAGCCTCCTCCAAAGATATAAGGATTGGGTAGGTCTTACAAGAAAGTGGATAAAGAGAATTAACAAATTAATGAAATTCCTTGTTTACTTTTGTAATTTTTCTCCATGATATTCATACATGCCCCTCGGTAACTGACCTGTTAAGCTTCTATTTCTTTATTTGGAAAGCACAATGTTTCAGGTTCTTACACTTTTGACTTGTAAATAATGACAGCTGACTGCAGTGGCACAGGCTCAAATACCAGAATTTTCATAGCATCTGAGGAGAGACTTGTTTTGTCTGCAACTGGTCTTAAACAATGAAAATCCTCAGTTGTTTCTGGTGTCACGGAGAATAATGTTTTTAGAAAACAGTCAGAAGTCTTGGTGAAATTTATATATAGCACATATTGAAATATTCTCCAACCACTTCTGATTTTTGTCTACATGTCTAGCAGTATATCAGAAATATACAACTTCTACATAACTCAGTTTTCTTAACAGTAAATTGAGTGAAAAATGATCTAATTTAAGTGATTGAAGAAGTAATATGTGAGTTAACTATAATGGTAAATATGAGATCAATGGAGCTATGATTATTAATTTAATTACATGCATATTCCCTTAAATTAAGGGCACAAAGTCTCCATAATATTAATAACAAAACTGGCAAATAAGAATGGATAACATTATTTACTATTATTATTATTATTATTATTATTATTATTGAGTTTATAATTTTGTTAAAACTCTTTTAGAAACAACATTTCTAATCCTCCAAATAACCAATTTGTATTTTGTTTCAAATTCATGGTCTCTTTTTTTGATCAATTGTTATTTCACACATATATAAACACATTTATGTGTATACATAGATGTATATGTATACATATATTCATAAATATAACCTGTTCTAATATTTGGGGATTTGAACACAACCTAAGTATTCCCTCAGGTCTCAGAATTGGATGTCTATGGCAAGTGAGAATCTGATTGTAAAAACATTTAACTCAAGTATGTTACCTCTGAAGCTTCTTGATTTTTTCATGCAAAGGGAAAAATGAAGTGAATGGGGTGCAGGGGAAAGGAAGAAGAAGGGGAAGAATAAGGAGAAAAAAGAAAGAAAGGGAAAGAAGTAGAAGAAGTGTAAGGAGAATAAGGGGTCATCTCCACAAGGTTTGTAGCTTTCACAGACATAGCTAGGAAATTGTATATCAAAATCACAAAAATAGCAGGTAAAACCTGACAAAGCAGCACTCTCAAACAGGTAGTCCGAATCAGAATGAGCCAGCATTTAAGGGAAATACCTGACTTTCCAAACCATTAGAAAAAGTTATTAAACATCCCTGAATCCTGGATTCACCCATTCTCACTAGGTAATCTCTTTTGTGATAGCCAGTTTTGGGGATGCCCAGATACGTTAGTTAGCAAAGGTGGGGCATGCTGCCTTCCTGCTCGGTGTCTGTCTTCCATAGAAATTTCTATGTGGTCTGTTAGTAGGTAATTTTGTGGGGTTGACACTATGTAAATTTGACTGTTGGAAAAAAGTGAATGTTATAGTTCTAAGGCCTCGTGGTGAGGGGAATGGAGCAATGTCATTCGACTGCCCATGCAGAAGTTACATTGCTGAGGTATTTTGGGAATGAATTCTATTTTGAAGGGAAGAATCATGGCTTCACAAGGTTTTTGCAGATATGACAGTGACTTTTCCAAAAGATAAGTGTTCCTGCAACTCTGCAAAATGGGTGCCCCACAAGTTATCCACTTGTGAGTCTGCCTTTATGAATCTGTCAGCAATGTATCTTCTCTAGAGTGTTGTGGGCTCCAACATTCTATCTGTATAATGTTACTTGTGTGTATGTTTTCAGGACTGGATGTTTGGCACTGGACAACCAATTTGAGTGGTGTTCCTTTAGTCAGACTATTTCTCCCACTCCTATCTTTCAGTGGCCTATAGTTCCTATGACAGTTGAGGGCTTGCAGGCTTTTCTCTATCCAGTTTGACATGGTCATTGATGTTATCCTTGTTCAACTCAGGTTGCTGTTGTCATGTTGATGAAATCTTATGGATGTAGCTTCTGACATTGCTAGCAGATTCTCACAGCAGATTCCCAGATTCTTGGGTTCTTACAATTCTACTTCTCCTCTTCTGAAATGCTCTGTGAACCTTATTTCAGAGAGAAAGATAAATGTAGAAGAAGGTTATAGGAGGTTATACAGGAATAGCAGGATATGAAGTGATCTGATTATCAAAATGGGGAAATTGAGTACATTTAGGGAAGTAAATATAGGAGAAGAAGAGTGGTAGGTAAAATAGTATGAAGTGTACATTAGAAAGACAAGAGGAATCATGCTATAAACTATTTACACAAAAATCTATAATGTAAGTGTTTGCAAGTATAAATGTACATATAAACGTTTTAGTAAACTTTTAAAATCTTGTTTATGATGCTCCCTCCAAAATCCACTTAACAAAACCCCATTTTAAGAAAAGAGAAGCCAGGCGGTGGTGGCACATGCCTTTAATCCCACTCGGGAGGCAGAGGCAGGCGATCTCTGTGAGTTCGAGGCCAGCCTGGTTTACAAGAGCTAGTTCCAAGACAGAAACCAAAAAGCTACGGAGAAACCCTGTCTCGAAAAATCAAAAAAAAAAAAAAAAAAAAAAAAAAAGAAGAAGAAGACATGAGAAACCTCTTTTAAGTTGTTAATCTGCACTGGCTAAGACTCTCTCAAAACACACAGCACACCGTTCTCGAATTTGGTGGAGTAAGATATGATTTTAAAAATATTTTTATTAAATGTTTGATTTTTTACATATATGCAATGTAGTATCTTCATATTCATCTCCCACTATATCTCTCCAAATGTTCCTAGGACTATTCATCTGATCTCTTAGATTCATGTCTTTTACTGATGTTATTAATAATCCTAAATTCAATTAGTGATTTCTCTTAAAAGTAGTATTCATGCTCAGTCTACTTTTGAGCCTTTTTAGATCATGTGTTAGATGTATAGTTAATAATCTAGGAAATATATTGGTGTATCTGAAACTATGGTTCACAGGACACAATACATTTCATCATTCTTTAATAAGAAAAGGAATTATTTTTATATATTTCATCCTCTAATAAATTTATTATAATGTTATAATATAATCATGAAATAACCAGAAAAAAGATATTTCATAGAGCAAGGAACTTGGCTGGCATATTTATTTGATGCTTATTGTTAAATAAAAGCTGGACCATCAACAAAGTTCCTGGGAAAACAGAGAAAAGGAAATCAAGAATAAAACATTAAGAAAAAAGAAAAACTGAGAAATATTGTGAAAGTAGTCAGTGGGGAAGGAGTAAGATAAACATAGGAGTAACAGACTGTGGATGTTGTATTCGTGTATTTTTAAGAGTAGTTGTATATACATATATATGTGTGTGTGTGTATTAATAATGAAAAAAGCCATGGATTCATAAAAGAAGGCATGTATTACAGGGTATTGAGGGAGGAGAAGAAGGGGAGAAAAGATAAAATTATATTAAAATCTCAAAAAATAAAAATAATTAAATGAAGAACCAGTCTTTATAAACCCATGAGACATTGTTAGTGATGCAATTGTCAGACCACAGAGCAAGTAATTGTGAGGATGTTCTGAAAACAGCAGTTCCTTTTAGGTAGGAGTTCTATGTGGATCATACCTGCGATCACTGTAGGGATGATTATGGGAATCTTAAGTTTTGTTAATGATCGGCAGTGCCTGTACTCAAGATGCAAGTCTTTATTTTCCTTCTACATCCTTAGTGCATCAAAGGAGATATCCATGACTGGAGAACTGGAATTTCCAACAAGCAATGCATTTTCCCCATTGATATCAGCTCCAGCATTTCTTTTGTAAATCTTAATAATATCCTCTTATGCCTTCAGTACTTGGTGGTGAGAAATGTTTGGCAGTGACATTTTCACTGTTTGTGTTGGGATGAGCTCTTACACGGGCATATATTACATGCTTGAAAAGAAAAGCTTCCATAAACATTTTGACATTTGATTGAGTTGACTAAATTTAAAACTATGACTTATTAAAATAACCTCTGGAGCCAGATTTCTCTTTAAATGCAGTGTTAAGAAATCTGTGGTTATAACTGCCAATGTTCCTTCTAGATGAATAACACATACTTCTTATGATGATTACCAGAAATCTCTATTATATCCTCTCTCTCCCTCCCTCCCTCCTTCTCACTCCTTCCTTCTTTCTCCTTCTCTTTTTGTGTGTGTTTTTCCACAATGAACATTGATTATTGTACTGTTAATAATCAAAGTAGAGAAGAATAAGTTGTTAGTAAACATTGACTATAGTACTGTAAAAATAATTCAAAAACACTCCTGAATTTTTTATCCCCATATTATTATGTAAGTTTGAGTTGTTTATGAATAAGATATACATCTGTGCTCCCTGAATCCAAACATTTTAGAAACCAACAGGATGGAGAGTCCAAAAAGAATTGTTCAGGATTCTCTTTTGCCTCAGACACAATGCCTTTCAGAATACTTACCGTTTGATTTCGTTTTCTCATGTATTTCTCAATTTTCTTGGAGAGCTAGTATGTACATTTTCTACAACTTAGGTAAGTGGAAAGCTAATTGGAAGCCATCTCTAATATAAAATCTAACATTAGTGTGCAAACTATTTCACAAAAATGTTTGCACACACATTGCTTATGAAGTTCATATACAATAAGTCATTTGAACAGATAATCCTTCAGCTACACTTGATTGGGACAGGACATAGAAATATTTTCTTTGTTACTAACAGAAAATTATTACAGATTTATGAAAGACAGTGGTTTTATCTTCTAAGTACCAAAACTGCTAAGTTTTCTTTCAAACAACAGGTAATACCATTCCTGAAAATAATAGCAAAATGCCCCCCAAAACTTCTTGTTACCTAGCCTCTATTGGTCTGTGGATTATAGCATGATTATGCTTTACTTAATAGCTAATGACCACTAATAAGTTAGTACATAACATGTTTGCATTCTGTCTTCAGGATAAGCTACTCAGGATGATTTTTTTTTTCATTTTCCATCTATTTGTAAAGAAGAGATTGTTTTGCAGCTATACTGTGGACAGGTGGGGATGAGACCAGGAGAAATAACGCAGAGGAGGGGGCTATGGACTGAGAATGTATGGGGGAGAGATGGCTGACAAGTGTAAAAACAATGTCAAAATTATAAAAATTAATTCAAACATGTCGAAAATTTATACTTAAAAATAAAGTGATTACAATAAAAAAACTATCTAAAGTTTCAGAAAATATATGTAGGATTGCAAAACTGAACCTGGATGAACACTTTAGAATAATGTTCATAAAGAAAGGAATTGTGGTGTGTTCACACTTATGTTATAATAGGATTTGTGTACTGGCTTTTGGTGATCCTCCAATCCTTGTATCTATAATTTAATATAAAGCCCTTCATTTGTGATTAGCATGACCCTAATTACATTTTAAACAGCAGTGTAGAGCTACAATTTAGAAAATATTATCCTCATAGTAGGCTTTAAAAATAACTTTGATATAAGTTTGGGTAGGACTCAGTTTCCCAGGTTTTTATTGTCTACTTCTTCTCTCCTCTCCTCTCCTCTCCTCTCCTCTCCTCTCCTCTCCTCTCCTCTCCTCTCCTCTCCTCTCCTCTCCTCTCCTCTCCTCTCCTCTCCTCTTTTCTACTCTCTCTCTCTCTCCTCTCCTCTTTTCTACTCTCTCTCTCTCTCTCTCTCCTCTCCTCTTTTCTACTCTCTCTCTCTCTCTCTCTCTCTCTCTCTCTCTCTCTCTCTCTCTCTCTCTCTCGTCTTTTTATCCCTTTTTATTTTTAAAACAATCTTTTTTTCTCATTAAACTTGTTTTAATGGGTCTCAAAATTCTGTGACAGACTTTTGGTCAACTTATTTCCATTAAAAAGTACTGATTTTGAAAACTAATAACTTAAAACTGCCACTTACACACAAAAAAATGGTCCACAAAACATTCTCCTTTCCTTCTGAAGGTTTTACATTGCATTGTTATCATTAACCGGTCTTTTACTATTAAACTTAATTGGCCAATTGAGACAAACAGTTCTGAGACAGTTCTTCCACCACTGATTAAGAATGGGGTGGCAGGTGTTAGGAATAATATTCATTTAGCCTTCTGAGCTTTCTGGGAAGACTTGGTGACCTTGCCATCTCCAGCAGCCTTCTTGTCCACAGCTTTGATGACACCCACAGCAACTGTCTGCCTCATGTCACGAACAGAAAAACGACCCAGTGGAGGATAGTCAGAGAAGCTCTCAACACACATGGGCTGGCTATGTGAGCTGTGTGACAATCTAGTACAGGAGCATAGCCAGCACTAATGGGGCCTGGGTGGTTCAGGATAATCACCTGAGCAGTGAAGCCAGCAGCTTCCATTGGTGGGTCATTTTTGCTGTCACCAGCAACGTTGCCACGTCTAACATCTTTGACAGACACGTTCTTCACATTGAAGCCCACGTTGTCCCCAGGAAGAGCGTCACTCAAAGCTTCATGGTGCATTTCAACAGACTTTACTTCTGTTGTCACATAGACTCGAGCGAAGATCACCACCATGCCAGGTTTTAAAACACCGGTGTCCACTCGGCCCATAGGGACAGTCCCAGTGCCACCAATTTTATAGACATCCTGGAGAGGCAGTTGCAGAGGCTTGTCAGTTGGACGAGTTGGTGGCAGGATACAATCCAAAGCTTCCATCAGGGTGGTCCCACTGGAACTACCATCTTTGCGAGTGATTTTCCAACCCCTGAACCAAAGCATATTAGCACTTGGTTCCAGCATGTTGTCACCATTCCAACCAGAAATTGGCACAAATGCTACTGTGTCAGGGTTGTAGCCAATTTTCTTAATGTAGGTGCTGACTTCCTTAACAATTTCCTCATATCTCTTCTGGCTGTAAGATGGCTCGGTGGAATCCGTTTTTTTTTTTAATTTATTTATTTATTAAAGATTTCTGTCTCTTCCCCGCCACTGCCTCCCATTTCCCTCCCCCTCCCCCAATTAAGTCCCCCCCCCCAGCCCGAAAAGCAATCAGGGTTCCCTGTCCTGTGGGAAGTCCAAGGAACCCCCACCTCCATCCAGGTCTAGTAAGTTGAGCATCCAAACTGCCTAGGCTCCCACAAAGCCAGTGCGTGCAGTAGGATCAGAAACCCATTGCCATTGTTCTTGAGTTCTCAGTAGTCCTCATTGTCCGCTATGTTCAGAGAGTCTGGTTTTATCCCAGGCTTTTCCAGACCCAGGCCAGCTGGCCTTGGTGGGTTCCCAATAGAACACCCCCATTGTCTCAGTGTGTGGGTGCACCCCTCGCGGTCCTGAGTTCCTTGCTCGTGCTCTCTCTCCTTCTGCTCCTGATTTGGACCTTGAGATTTCAGTCCTGTGCTCTAATGTGGGTCTCTGTCTCTGTCTCCTTTCATCGCTTGCTGAAGGTTAATATTCAGGAGGATGCCTATATGTTTTTCTTTGGGTTCTCCTTATTTAGCTTCTCTAGGATCACTAATTATAGGCTCAATGTCCTTGGTTTATGGCTAGAAACCAAATATGAGTGAGTACATCCCATGTTCCTCTTTTTGGGTCTGGCTTACCTCACTCAGGATAGTGTTTAGAAAGGTACAGGCTCTGATGGGTATAATCAAAGCATGGCACATAACTAACCTGGGCTCATAGGAGCTCACAGAATCTGGACCAAAATCCAGGGAACGTGCCTAGAACCAATTTAGGCCTTCTACATATGTGTGACAGTTGTGTAGCTGTGTCTCCTTGGGGGACTCCTAGCCGTGGGAACAGGGGCTGTCCCTATCACTTTGGCTGGAACTATTCATCATACTGGGTCACCCTTAAAATGAAGAAAGGTGCTTAGTCCTACCTCATCTTATTTGGTTCTTTTAACGAAACATTTTTTTTATAACTTGAGGGACCCTATAGAATTCTCACATTGCAAGAATCTCAGCGTTACCTCTACCCAATATACCTTGAGGAAGCAAAATCAGCTATCAGTGAGCACTGTGAACTTGGAAAACAACTGTTATCCAGTCTAACCTTCCTAAAAAATGGTGACAATAGATGGTTTCTTGTTGTTACCTTGAAAATCTCTAAAGTCAGAGAGCTCTATGAAACCCCGGTCTGAATTCTGGCACATGAAAATATGTGATAACGAAAAGTGCTGTTGGATAGGCAATCTGAACTGTTATGCAAACATACCTGGGCAAAAACAAAAACAAAGGTAAATATTGGATTTTGTCTTAAAGGCCTCTTAAACACACAGACAAGATTTTATTTTCTAGTAGAAAATAGCTATTCTTTAGTATTGTGGCAGTTCTATAAATTCTCTTACATTTTTTGAGTATGATTGGTATAAATGAATTAAAGAATTAAAATAATTTAGGGGAGGTTTCCATTTTTATTAATGCTAATGTAAATGCTACAGTGACTAAAATATTAGTACATATAAAGCCACTCTATAAATGGAATAAGCCAATCATAATGATTGATTGTATTTCACAGCAGTTTTAGTGGTTTTTAAGGACTGTCACCAGACTGACATTTGTTAAATAGCAACTAATGTATATCAAAATTGCTTCAATTTCAACAATATTTCACTGGGTTTTAAATTCTCAAGAAAAACATTCTATTTAATTAACAAATTTGCGCAGGATTCAAAATTTGAAGTGTAATTACTCTTTTGCCAAAATCCATATCAAATAAATAAAAATTCAAATAAAATAGCAAATATATTTTAATGGCAAGTTTATATATAAACTTCTTTACATACAAAGCATCATGTTCTCATTGTGATACTTGTCTTTAAGTGTAATGAATATTATGACATTGAATTTATTATAATGACCATTCTTCAAGAACTTTACAGTAAATTGGTAAAATGAGAATGAAACCATTTCAGCATAATAATCTTATAGAACAATACCTTGCACATACTAAGACCCAATCCATACTAATAGTCACTTTAAAATTGTAAAACTGCATGCAATATTGAAGTATTTAATCTGAAAATATAGAATATTAGAAACATGAACTTTTAAAATACAAGAAAAATTATTATTCAGGGATTTAACAACATATTTTATTCCAAGTATATTTCCAGGTTTAATTATTATTATTTTTTTAGTTCAAGAGCATATAGTTATTAAAGAGCTACTTTTGATTCAAACCCAATTTAAGACCTTCGGAAGATGTAATATTTTCTTAAAGATTCATCTTTATTTTTATTTAAATCTATATTGTGCATCTGAGTAGTCTTATGCATATGGAAGCCAGAGAGTGTTTCAGGTCCTCTAGAGCTGATGTTACAGGGATTTGTGAGATGCCATTCTCTGTAACAGCAACAAGTGTTGTTAATTACTGAGCCATTTCTACAGCCTCAGGAAACGTTTTAGAGTGACGTCTGGTAGTGTGGAAGGGATACTAAAAAATAGACAGAGTCCAAGTACTGAATTGAAAGTTTACTAAAATTTAAGAAGCTATGAACGTGTTAGAATTTGAGCCAATATCTACCAGCCATTAGGAGGCAGACGGAATTGAATAAATAAATATGGCATGCAAGATCATGTGAACAGTCCATATACAATACTGAAATGAAGAACATATGCTGCACTTCATTAAACTTCTGCTTTTAAATCTATGCATAATAAAAAGATACATGCTATGCTCGAATTTGCATTCTTCATAACCATCTTGAGAATTTTCAACTTTTATGTTCTGAGCTTTCTCTTAAATTATTCTCTGCCTTAAGTTTACATACCTGTGTGTTGCAAGGCACTGTTGCTATGACTGTAGATAGATGACAATCACAGAATTAAAAGCTAGAACTGGCCTCACTTCTTTGTCCAGCAGGGTAAAGATGCTTTTCTAAGAAAGAGCACACCAGTTGTTTAATAAGTACCAAAGGATCAGCTCTGGAAATATGCACTTACCAGTAACATTATATAGACTGAGAAGATTTTACTTGTGTGTTTAAGATTGTGTGTCTGTGTGTGTGTGTGTGTGTCACAAATTAAAGAGGCCATGAATTTGAAAGAAATCTGGGAGCATACATGTGACAGCTGAAAGAGAGAAAACAAAAAGGAGAGTTATCTAATTATATCTTCATCTCAGAAATTAGAAAGTAAACAAAAAAGTTTCTGAAGCTAGGCATGATGGGATATGCCTCTAATACCCTTACTCTAGAAAGAGTGACCGTCCTGTTCTACTTAGAAAGTTCTAGGCAACCTCTAGATGAGACTCTGACTCATTAAATATATCTTGAATACCTGCATTAACATTCTGAATGGCAGCAAATGTCTTTGCACATTACCATAATGTTATATCCATTTAATAATATTTCATATATTCACTTAAATTTCTGAAGTAGTATATCCAGTTTAATGATTACAGGGCTTAATTGAGACCAGAATTAGTGCATAATTTTAAAGCTATTCATCCATAGCTATAGAAAAGTCTCTGTATTTTATTATGCAGAAAATATCAAGAGAATCCTGGACTAAGAATAGATAACTCCAGGAGGTAGGAGCTAATAAAGTACTTAGGATATCTCTTTGGGCAATACAAATTCAAAAATAGTACAGTACAAATAATTTAGGAAGAATTATAATTCATTAATCCATTTGAAAGTGCTTATGTTGTATTTGGTTCAGAAAAGAAGTTATGTGAAATATATCTTAACTGAAATAACTTGTCAGAGAATAATAAGTTAATTTGTCAGTATTTGTTTTTTGGACCATGTCAATAAAGGGAAAAGGGGTACATCTCTGATATTATCAATGTTATTAGACTTGGAAAAAGTTTGTATATGATAAATAACACTATATATTGTAATTGAAGAACTTTCTTCTAATTTATTATAATGGGAGAATTTTACTCTATACTATATTCACTCTAATTTATAAGAGTTGGAGAACTTCACTACAATGAGAGAACTTCACTATATATTTATTGGATATTGATGGAGGAAGGTCATTGGCTAATAAAGAAACTGCCTTGGCCTAACTGATAGGGCAGAATTTAGATAGGCGGAGTAAACAGAAAAGAATGCTGGGAGGAAGAGGAAATGAGCTCAGAAATCATGCAGCTCCTCTCAGAGCCAGACTGATGAAGCAAGCCGCCAGGTCAGACATACTGAATCTTTCCCGGTAAGCACACCTAGTGGCGCTACACAGATTATTAGAAATGGGCTAAATTAATACGTGAGAATTAGCCTAGAAGAGGCTAGATATAATGGGCCAGGCAGTGTTTAAATGAATACAGTTTGTGTGTTGTTATTTTGGGGCATAAGCTAGCCAGGCAGCTGGGAGCAGGGTAGCAGGAATGCAACCCGCAGCTCCCTCAACAGGATATAATACATCAAATTTAAAGTATATACATTGGAGTACCTAAAATATCCATAGAGAGGAAACAAATGAGCATGAATCTGTAAGAGTCTACCTTTTTATAGAAAGTTTACAATAAAATGGAACCTATCTTAGAATAATGAAGTTTCCACATTGTGTTTGTTGGTCCAATTTTCAGTAATATAAAATCTATAAACCATACCTGCCTTATATGTGGCTATAGAGTATGCAATGAATACTTTTGATGGTAGGTATGGTTTTTATTTTATTTTGTTTTATTTATGTTTTTTTGAGACAGGGTTTCTCTGTGGTTTTGGAGCCTGTCCTGGAACTAGCTCTTGTAGACCAGGCTGGTCTCGAAACTCACAAGATCCGCCTGCCTCTGCCTCCCAAGTGCTGGGATTAAAGGCGTGCACCACCACTGCCCGGCTGGTTTTTATTTTAATTTATTTTATTTTATTGATATAATTGGTTAAAAAAGCTAGATTATATCTAAGTGAAGTCTATATTTTGTTTTCTGGCTGCCCATACCTGAATAATCACACTGTTCAGCTAAATTAGCTAAGGCTTCTTACTAACTAACTCTTACATCTTAAATTAACCCATTTCTATTAATCTGTTTAAATGCCAGTAGGCTGTGATTTATGGGTGCTGACATGTTACTCCTTTGGCAGCTATATGCCATCTCTTTGACTCTGCCTACTCTCTCTCTCTCTCTCTCTCTCTCTCTCTCTCTCTCTCTCTCTCTGTGTGTGTGTGTGTGTGTGTGTGTGTGTTCTGATTTCCCACTTGACTTCACTCTGTTAAGACATTGGCTAAAACTGCTTCTTTATTAACCAATGATAATAAACATATTCACAGCATACAAAGGGGAATCCCACATAATATCACCTTTTTTGTCTAAATAAAAAGGGAGGTTTTAAATTTAACATAGTAAAATTACACATACAAAACAGTTGTTAAGCAATAATTATAGTTAAAATGTTTAGTCCACTTACATTTGGCAAATTAAGGAAAATACATAATAATTTATCTTATCTTTGTGACTCTAAAGCTTTGTAACTAATTTATGTTTTATCATAACTAAGGAAAACTATCATTGTAATGATTTATTCTTCACCTCCATCAATGATTCCAGAAGGATATAATATTACCTAAGTAAACAGGAAGTGTATTGTAAGCAACTTCCAAAGTTCTACAATTGACAAGGACATCTTGCTGCCTAGACAGTCACCCAAAGTTTTCTGTAATGTTGGGGCATCCATTTTCAGTCTACAGGCCCATAATATCTGGCAGACTTTTCAGTGAAGCAATAAATCTCAAGATCTGTTCTGCTTTGTACTGGCAAAGTCCATCAGTTACTTTCTTCTATGTCCTGCAGAATGTCTGGCAGTTTCTTCTATGAAACAGGAACCCCGAAGTACCATCCCATCTTTTGGAAAGTTCAGCAATCACTTTTATGATGGTCCTGCGTGTCCAGTTCATACAACATGCCATAAAATAGTTTAGGGAAGAGCAAATTCTTGCCCAAATGACTAGTCTTGTCATATTGAAGGCAAATTCCTTTATAAATTTCTTCAATGCCCATCAACCTCTCTGGCATAATTGGTATTACAGAAGCAGACATGTCTTACTGTTGAGAAAACTCCAAACTCTTAGACTCCTTTAATGGCCAAATTTCATGGTTTTTGAATTGTTGAAAATTATCTATCTAACTGCATTCCTAGCATCATTAGTGGCAGGAAGGGGATGGTCCTGCTTCAGTTGAGGTTTATACTGATGTCATGGCTCCTGCTACTGCCTAAGGCCATGAAGATAGGAGTTTGGACCAGTAGCTGAGGCCATGATGTTATAGAAGGGTTTTACTGCAGTTGGAGCTGTGCAGATCTGAGTGTCCTGTGATACTCCCCTGGAACTTATTGACATCTGGGCCTGCCTAAGACCATGTCTGGATCAAGTCCCTGCAGCAGCCAGTGCTTCTGTTGCTATTCCTGTGTCTGTTTTCACTGAAGGTTGTGTTATGTCCAGGGTCTAGATCACCACTTTAGTGTCTGAGGGCCATCCTGCAGTGCTGGATGTTTAATGCTGATATGAGTGCTCATCACTGCTACTTGGCATGCATCTGAGTTCAGGAAGATACAGAAGACCAGGTCTGGGTCCATGGTCTTACTATAGCCACAGTCTGTGTTGATGTCCTTGGGCCATGTAGCCACGAAAGGCCATAAGAATATCTATGTTCTGAGATGATATCTGTGGCCATGATGGGGACAAGGGATAGGCTACAGCCAGGCACATGCCCTTCTTGGTTACCTGCGCTGCCATTTAGGGCTATGCAATTTTCTGGCCCTAAATGCTGCAAAAGTACATGTCTGGGTCCATGAACCTACCATAGTCATGTTCTATATCAATGCCTGTATCTCCTGTTACTACTGAAAGGTATGCAAATGCTTGGGGTCTGGCCAACACATGAGTCCATATTGGTACCTGAGGGTTGTGTTTCTGCCCAGGGTCACATAGATTGGGATGGCCTGTGCTGCAACCCAGGGCCATCCTGATGTTCAGGTCTGAGTTGTGACTTAAAGCCATGTCTGGTGTGTTGCTGCACTGGAGATATGAGAAAGACTTGTGAGTGAAGTACTTTTTGTTTGTTGGTTTTTGTTCTTTTTCTTTTCTTTTTGTTTAATTTTAAATTAATATATCCCTATTTGAATTTTTTAATTAATTTCTACTTCATTTTCTTAAATTTGTATTTTTTAGTTTTCCTTTGGTGGAGGACACTACAAGTGTGACGGACAGATAAAGAAGAACTGGCAAATGAGTGTGATTAGGGTTCGTGATGTGAAATTCCCAAAGAATCAATAAAAACATATCAAAACACATGTCAGGAGTCTCCGAATACAATAAAAAGGAAAAAGAAATCAGAAAGAGACTTCTATTCACAATAATTTCTAACAATTCTAGTAACGTATGCAACATTAAAGCAATCTGTTGAAAGACCACTTCAATGAAATTTTAAACTGAAGAAAGATATTGAAGATTTCAATAGAAAATGAAAATATACTGTGCATATAGACTGGAAAAATTGACATTGCAAATATCACAATAGTACCAAAAGCAATATGGAGATTCAATACAAACACTGTCAGATTTCCATGACATTTTTCATAAAACTATATATCAATTCTACACTTCATAGTAAACACAAAGATTCTAAAGAGTCTAACACTCCTAAGCAGAAAATTATGCTGGAGTTTTCAAAAACTAAGGACAACAGGCAGAAAAAAAAAGGTGGCCAACAAAACTACTATTTCTTGTGGATTTATTGCTATTCAATAAAATCTGAAAGTTTAGAAGGACATTAATGTGTCTCTCTGTGTTTTGACAGAATATTCACATAAGTTACTTAAAAAATATATTTTGTCAGTTATTCTTGTTTGCTTTTAGTCATTTTGCATCCCCTACTATTTAGCCTTTCTTTTTCTTCTTTTACAAGTTAGATTCTCATGCACCAATTTATAAATAAATACATATGATTGGCTTGATTCTATGTATAAGGATGACTCATTTTCTTTTTTTCTTTCTGAGATTATGTGACCTTAATATTATACACTCCAGCTACATTATTTTTTGAAAATTTTATGATTGCACGTTTCTTTAGAGCTGATTAGTATTCATATATATTCATGCATGCACACACAAACATACACACACACATGCACACACATATGTGTATTCACAATTTGTGTCTTCTTCTTTTTCTGTACCTGCTGTGTGACAGGGCAAGCTATTCATATTTGACCCCCTAGGACGAAGAACAGAAAGCAAAAACAGAAAAGAAAATAATCAACCATTTAAAAGAATAAACTGTGAATTATTTAAAAAAACAGAATATTTACGTTCAATTTTGAATACCTATTCATCTGTTGATGAAAGGATGTTGACTGTTATCATTTGCAATAGTAAATAAGGCAGCAATAACTTGTATGCTATGGCTGGAATTCTCTGGGTATATGCCTAGGAGTAAATTAGCAGGATCATATGTTTGTTCTCCTCTTAAGTTTTGAAAGAAGAAGTTCTAAGAAGTATATAAAATTAAGTATTTTTATAGTTCTGACATTCATAGATTTTTTCATTTTTAGTGGTGAACATGAGTTTAAATAAATATTCCATAGTGAAAATGTAAAGTTCTTTGTGTAGCTCCACAGCTTCCCTTTGAATAGCTGCTCTAACCATACAGGAGTTCATTGAGTTGTATAATCTTTGAATCTGATTAATTTCAGTGTGTGATATGTTTTATTTGCTACATTTTGTAACGAATTTAAAATAAAAAAATCTATAAAAATAAAATAAAAGCACTAAACTTTTAGAATCAGAGACCTAATGTCACAAAGTCAAAAAATAGCTTCCTTAGTCCAAAATGCTGGAAGTAAAAGAATGTGTCATCATATCCAGAAGTATAACAATTTTAATAAAATCAGATTCCCACAAAATCATCTTGCACAACATGTACACAAGTCTGTGCAGTTATGTTACATGAATGTTTTCAAATACAATAATCACGAGTCCTCATTCCCAAATGAAATTCAAAAAGTAGTCTTTTACTACTCTTATTCTTATAAGCACTGAGGATTCCTGAGTCCCCCAAAAAACTTGAATATTATACTTTATTGCAAGTTTTGAAGGCTCATCTACCCTGAATCTTCTAACCTTTCTTAACTACTTATACAAACTAACTGCAATATACTTAGTAGCAAATTTTGTTAGACTTTACCACTGATGAAACAGAAATCTACTAATGATTTTACAAAACAGAGAAGTTTTAATTATTTTTCGTTCATTGTTTCACGTGCCAGTTTGTGCCTTCTCTTGTTTCTGGGCTTGTGGTGTGACAGTGCACAGCTGGTTTTTTTTTTTTGTTGTTGTTTGTTTGTTTGTTTTATCTTTTATCATATTTGATCATCTAGGAAGAAATAAAAAGAAAACAAAAAACAGAGCAGAGAAAACAAACCATTCAAAAGCATAATCCAGTGACTTATATTTCATCTACACAGCCTTAAAATTACTTTATACTACCTGCAACCTAACCTATTGTACTAAAATCAGACAAGACCTTCATTCATTGACTAGGTCAATGCTCAAATAACCCAATTCTCTCCTAATGATTGGAGAACAAATTGGATCCAAGTCTCAAATTGTGAACCTTTTAAAACAGTGGTAGGTGGTAGTTTCAGATCATATTTATAATGTGCCTCAATGGTCTACTAAATAAAAAAGAAAAAAAAACATTAAATTTGAATATTGTTAAGTTGGTAATATGTGATTGAAATTGTTTTTGTTCAAAAATAAGAATTTTTAAAGCACCTTTTAAATGAGACAAAATGACAGTAAAAATTTATTATCTAATTTATGTTCCTTACTCATGTGATTCTCCTCAACTTTTCTTACTAGGGGAAACAATATGCTGAAATAGTCAGGAGCATTACACTTACTAAAAACTTACTCATTGAGTCCATCCCATCTTTTAATAACTGTAAATAGAAGGGAATAATGTCATGAAAACATGGGGAGCATGGCCAACTGAGAAAAGTGATGAAACTCAAATGGATATTTGATTATCTAAAAGTCATTCTATTTTCAACTATTTTTAATTTTTAAAATTTTTAGCTTTATTCCTCCTATTTAAAGAAATTATATGTATAAGACTACTAAAGTATATTAAATAAGAATGATTTTTGTAAGCATAAATCACCACCCAAAAGAGCAAATTATAAGAATAGTCTCTATTAGTAAGAAAAGGTTTATTCCTGCCATTATCAGGAAAAAAAGAAAATTTCAATTTAGGAAAAAAAATCCCTTCTTTGGAAAGCTAAAATGCCAAAGAAAAATCATATGTAGAAAAATATATCATGGTAGTAAAGACGCCTAGTTTACCCTCAGATACTCTTACACAGTTTTATTTAATTCTGTGTTTCACAATTACTTTTATATGCTTTTTTAATGCATATTATTGATTACTCTAAAGGCATCTTGTATAGCAATTTTGATAAAAGAACATTCTTTATTTTTTCTTTATTGAAAATAGATTTTTTTTACTGACATACAGCCTAATTTTGATTTCTGCTACTTCTACTTTCTCCAAGTTCCTCCTTACCTCCCTTCCTATTGGATTTGTTCTCTTTTTGTATTCCATTAGAAAGCAACCATGCTTGTTATAGTTAAAAATAAAATATAATAAAATAAGATAAACTAAATTTTTGGAATTAGACAAAACAACCCAATGGAAGGAAAAAGCATAAAGTAAGGCAAAAGAAATAAAAGCCCACTTGATCACAAATTCAGGAATTCCACAAAAATACTATACCGATAGTGAAAATATATTCAAAAAGAACCTGGTACAGACAGACACATGCAGGCTCTGCACATACTGTCTCAGTCTTTGTGAATGCATATGTCATGGACCACCATGTGCTTATTTAGAGGTTCTTGTGTTCTTGGTGTCCTCCAATCCCTCTGGCTCTTACTTTCTCTCGTCTCAGTGTCTTCACTATTCCATGAACCTTGAGGGGAGGTGGTTGATGAAGACATCTGGTTTAAAGCTGAAAGGCTCCCATCTCTGCATAATGTTTGACTGGAGGTCTCTCTATTTGTTCCCATCTGCTGCAGGAGAAAAGGGAGGAAGTATTCCGAGTTGAAAATAAAATTTAGGCAGATATTCTAAAATCCCTCTGATTGGACCATATATGAAAAAGTTGTAGTAACTAAGTTTTTCTCAATATATTCAAATTGACTAAAGAAATGTCAAGCATAATGATTTTCTTAGAAATTAAAAACAACTTTATAACATTTTCCCAAGCAAGATGGCACAAAATTTGAATAGATGATTTTTTTTTTGCTCAAAATTCAGCCGGAAATTTTAAAGAACCACAAAGCAAAAGTCACAGGAAACAAAAAGTCAAGTCTTGAATAAAAGATAAAAGATTGTGTGTGTTGCATGGATTATTGAAGATACTGGCTGGAAAACTGAGGAGGGCTTAATGTATTGAAAACTAAAAAGTGGGTGTCTAGAGCAAGTAAGGAATGCTGAGAGTGGAAGAAATATTCTTTTGAGAAATTTATGCCAATTTGATTATGCAGTTCTAAATGTTCATCCATAAAACTATGAACATGTAAATACAAAGATTGAGCAATTTGTATTTATGTACTTAAGAGTAAAGATGTGTGTATACATACATAAATGTATGTCACAACAATAAATTTGAGAAGAGTCCATGAATTTGAAAGAGAGCAAGGAGAGTTGTAGAGGAGGATTTGGAGAGAGGAAAGGGAAGGTGAAAAATCTCCAATTATAATCTGAGTGAGAGAGGGGGGGGGATAGAAAATATCTGTTTGCCTTGGTGAGTTCCCAATAGAACATCCCCATTGTCTCAGTGTGTGGGTGCACCCCTCGCGGTCCTGAGTTCCATGCTCGTGCTCTCTCTCCTTCTGCTCCTGATTTGGACCTTGAGATTTCAGTCCTGTGCTCCAATTTGGGTCTCTGTCTCCTTTCATCGCAAGGCCAGCTGGCCTGGGTCTGGAAAAGCCTGGGATAAAACCGGACTCTCTGAACATAGCGGACAATGAGGACTACTGACAACTCAAGAACAATGGCAATTGGTTTCTGATCCTACTGCACGCACTGGCTTTGTGGGAGCCTAGGCAGTTTGGATGCTCAACTTACTAGACCTGGATGGAGGTGGGGGTTCCTTGAACTTCCCACAGGACAGGGAACCCTGATTGCTTTTCGGGCTGGGGGGAGACTTAATTGGGGGAGGGGGAGGGTAATGGGAGGCGGTGGCGGGGAAGAGACAGAAATCTTTAATAAATAAATAAATTAATAAAAAAAGAAAATATCTGTTTGTTTTTATTAGCAAATAAAATATAAGATACAAAATTTTAGAGCAAAATGTCACTCGTTATCAAAGAAAGAGCAGTCACTTCAAACATGATCACTGGAACAGAGGGTATGCTTAACCTATGAAGGTTCTTAGAGAATCCATCTTAAACATGACAGAGCTAAAAGTAATTATAAGGGCAAAATTAGCCTGAATGAGTTTTAATTATTTACCTACTATGATAGCCCATAAAACTTATGAAGTGCTACTGTTACTATCTACTGTTCTCATCAGAGCTGAGTCTGGACATGTATCTTTATTGTGAACCTCCAAAAAAGAGACATTAAAAACAAGTTACTTTCAGTACTTTTAAGTAATTATATAAGCAAAATAGTGAATCATCTAAAATGCATACAATTATAGGCCACATGAATATAGATAGGCATCTTGAATACAAAATAGAAATATTTTTAGATAAATTTCACATGGCTGTATTTTATTTTCTTATTATGTTACCTGTGAAACAAAACTTCTCTGAAGGCTAAACTAACCAATAAATATTGAAGAGAGTATAAAAATGAAAGACTTTTTTTTTAATTTGAGAAAGAAAAAAAACCAAGTAGAACACAGGGTTTCAAAAACTTTTCAAATAAGAAAAGCTTCACATCACATCACTATTTCATGTTGATGTCCAGATATATTTTAAATTAATTTCAGCCATTTAGTAGGGAAGAGAAAAAGAGTGTACTGTAACTTAAAAGGAGGTGTAAAGAGACAAATATATAAGGAAAAAGAGGGGTCATGGAAAATTAAAACCAAGGTTGTTTGATGAAGGTTTAAAGAATCATATTATGTTATATTTGCCAAAAATGTTCTATGCATAAAGTGTATGTGCACACCCACACAGAACAGCAGAATGTGTGTGTGCGTGCGTGCGTGTGTGTGTGTGTGTGTGTGTGTGTGTGTGTGTGAAGTTGTGTGGAATGACAATGCTCCCCATAAGAATCATATGCCATCACAAATGTCAGCACCAGACACTAGAAGCTTCTTTTTAGAAGACATGATCAGGGTAACCCAAGTAATTCCCAATGCAATGTTTTCTATTGCAGTTGCCCTTGTCTGCCTCTGAAAGGTTGAAGTTAAGGTCCAATTGTTGAAGACACCACACATGTAAGACACAGAACTTGGAATGTGCAAGCTGGGTCAAGCCTGAATGCTTCCTTCCTGTGTTTTAATTTTCATTGCAGCAAATAATGTGATAAGAGCTGGCAAAAGTGGGAAGCAATTAATAGCCCTAAACCACAGCAGTGATTAGCATGGTAACCAAGCCATAAGGGAGCAATACGTGGCAGTCACATGTAGTGCGGGAAGGAACAGGTGGCTGACTAATTGGACTTAAGCACACTCCACAGGAAGAAAACTATGCCTGGTCCTAAAAATCAACTTCTTGGTTCTAGTGTAGTCATGAACCTTCATAAAATGATCCAATATCTAAATGTAATCTAATCTTCCCATTTGTAATATTACTAATCATAATTCTGTGCTACATTCCAAATCATATCCTTATATCCTCAGAGAGCTCTAGCTACTACCCCTCATCAAAAACCTTCTCTTTATTGCAATGGATATCATTACAGAAAGTCATAACTGGACTTAATTCAGAGATCAGTGGATCGTGGTGAATCTAGTCCCAATGGATGCATACGTACACAACAGTCACTGAACTTTTGTCTCAGATGACATTGCTGAGGAGAGTGTAGAATGCTTGGAAGAGACAGAATACCAAGAAAACCAGCTATGACATAATTTGTCCTAGAAATGACTGCATAAACAAAATGAGGTGATGGTAATATTAATAGACATGGAAATAAAATGGAAGGAGGATAATTCCATGGCATGAATCACCATACAAAGAACTCTGTAACTAATGACTACCAGAAGATGGATAATTAGTCTTTCCCAGTGATGTACCCCATTTTTGCTTATCTAGTAAAACCGATCAGTCTTGAAACCATGTACACATAAACTACAGAAATGAACTTAGCAGGATAAATTTATACTTCTCTGAACATATAAATATATGTATGTGTGAAGCAATAATGAAGAAAAGGATGTCATATTGAGAGGGGCAGCATGAAAGGAATTGAGGGAGGGGGCCTCACAGGATCTGGAGGGAGAAAACGGAAGATGGAAAGTGATGTCATTCTATTTTAATTAAAATATTTAAAAGTATTTTTTAAGTAGTGGAAGAAATAGCTCTAAATCATTAGAGTGGGAAGTATGTAACTTTACGTTAACAGCAAGTGTCTCCTATAAATAGTATAAGATCTATACTAGGACTTATAATTTTGAATTATCTACAACCATTATATCAAATAATATTTAATACATACTGAATGTATTAAATCATGTCATAAATGAGGTGTCATAAATTTCAATCACAGTTTTTAACTATTCTCTTTCAAAAAGAAAGCTCCCAATTGTATTTATATTAAGTATTTTGCACAATATTAGATGTTAGAAATCTAAACTGAGTAGCTTTTTTCTTATCTATATGGAAAGGGAAATAAAGGGCAGAACTCATTTTTGAAATGAGAGAAAAACAATGAAGTATGGGCTACAGGTATGTATATGTGAAAATGTACTCAATGAGAGGCTTCTCTGTACTGCTCCTGATTTTGCCATAAGAACATTTTTTGGGGGGTGGGGGGCGCGGAACTTGATCTACTAGTGTTCATAGATCCTCTCCCAGACAGGAAGCAAAGGTTTCACGCTATAGGCAAAGGTAACTCTCTATTGCAATTTCTTTCATTCTGTCTACATCTTCCACCAGGCTCTTAGATAAATTTTAAAATATTCCTTTTTCAAAGACTGTATCATAACTTGCACTTAAACTGAAGAACTTTCTAGTTACAGAGACAAACTAAGGATGCATTGTAACTTGTCAGATGATACAATCTACATTAAATAAGAGACATTTTAGTTCACATCTACTGTGAAATATTGTTTTCCTTTTACTAAAAATAGTTTATTTTTCTCTTACATAATTTATCCTAATTAATGGTTAGTGTACCTTGGCTCCTCCCAGTTGTTTCCCACCTCCCCTCCCATGAAGATCTAATTCCTTTCTGATTCTCATTAGAAAATTACACGTTTATAAGGGATAGTAATAAATTAGGATATGATAAAGCAAGAGCTAACACATTGGAAATGGACAAAAGGGACAAGGAAATGAGATGAAATAAAAGCATAAAAAATAGCGACCAACTCTTTCCCACACCATGGGATCCCATACGAATACTAAACGGGAAGCCATAATATATATAGCGTTGCGCATTCCCTGTACACGCTGCTCAGTGTCTCTGAGGTCATGTGAATCACGGAGATCACGTGTGTGTTGATCATGCTGATTTAGAAGGTCATGCTTTCCTGATGCCTCACTCTCTTTCTGCTACCTCTAATATGAAAATTTTTCCTTCCAGAAATAAATAATAGAATGTAAAACGTGATTTGCAATTTACACAAATATATAATGAGCACAATTGTTTGTGCACATGTGGAGGGATTTGAGTTTAGGAAAGGAAAAGCATACTAGATCCATGTTAGGTACTGAGTGGTGCCTTTGGGAAGGAGCTAAACTCACTGCTCTTTTTCTGCTCAACAGTGAAAAGGCAAAATTATATATAAGCATGTGATCCCATAATAAACAGTCTTGTGTCAAATTTCATAGTAAGTTCTGTTTTAAATGTTCATCTAAAACAAGGTTTTATTATTGCTGTGTTAGATTAATTAATTTCAAGCTATAATTATATATTATAATTAAAATGTAAAAAAGTAAGAGTTTGCTTATCTGACACAATTTCAATGTTTGCTTTTATTATTTTCACGTGTTATATGATTACGATGAATAATTTACATAGCTCATAACTCATACAGTTTGTATAAATGCCAACCTGTCCAAGTTTAACAATTTTAAGCAATTTGTGGAAAAAAAACAAGCATTGCAACTATATAATAAAATTTTCCTACTGCAGTAATTCCATTTGTTTGGAGTCTGACATTCATGAATAACTGATATGAATCTATTGCGCCACTGACCTGGAGATTGTTTCTGGAGGTGTGACTCGGCAGCAGAGCACGGGCCAGCATGAGTGAGAAGACTTTGGGCTTCGTAGCACTGAAAGGAGTAAAGTATATCCTGTAGTCAAGAAAATAAATAAACATTAAATTAATTAATTAATTAAACAATCTGGTCTATCTCTATGAATGGAGAAATTAAACTACCATCCAATTGCCAAGAAAACACATATTCCAAGGAACACAAACGATACAATAAAGGCATGGATCAATCAGGCATCAATGACAAAAGAAGAAAAGAGAGATACATATTGTGAACAAATATCTAGAACATGGACACATAAAGATAGATGCCTACCATAATACATGCTGATATCTCTATCAGTCCCTCTAGCCTGTTCCATTTATTAGATGATTTTAACCTCATTGCTAGGAAGCAAAGTTGTAAGACTCATTTCAAACTCAAATAATTATGACCCCAAAATGTAAAATGGTGAAATAATATATGAAATTCAAAGAAAGTTTATAGGACCAAATCTTTAGAAACAACTTACAGTTTATTTTTAATTATTTCTCTTTTAGCTTATTCTTCTGTAATACAATGCATCCCCAACACAGCTTCTCTACCGTCCTCTCCTTCCAGTACCCCTGCAACTTCTGCCCCCCAGATTCTCTACTCCTCCCTTTCCCTTTAGAAAAGATCACGGTTCCCAAGGATATCAACCGAACATAACAAAACACAATACAATAATATTAAGCATAAACCCTTATATCAAGGCCTGATGGAGCAACAAAGTAGGAAGAAAATGGTCCCAAAAGCAGGCAACAGAGTTCTAGATACCCCAATAACTACCTCTGTTTGGAGTCCCTTCCTCTCAGAAAACCAAGCTAAACAAACCGGACATATATGCAGAGGACTTAGGGCAGACCCATGGAAGTCATATGATTGCTGATTCAGTTTATGTAGTCCTGTAGGCTATGGTTCCTATGATCCTTCCTCTGTTTTTTTTTTTCAGGGTTCCCCAAGTTCTACCTAAAATTTGACTGTTGGTTTCCCGCATCTGCTCCCATCAGGTGCCAGAGGAATCTTTTCTGATTCTAGGCAAAGACCAAGGAGGAGAGCAGAATATCCCTCGGAATCATTTCATTGACTTGGTTTGAGTCATATTTGATTCTGCTCCAGGTTTCTGAGCCATCTTTCTTCCACTCTGCGTCATTCAGGTAGTGTTGGGCACGGGCTCCTTCTCCTGGAATGGGCATCAAGTTTTTCTCTCTCACAAACTATGAGCCCCCGTTGCCCCAGCCCATCTTTCAGGCAGGGAGGGTTGTGAGTAGTAGGCTTTATGTCTGGATTGTTGTTTCACTCCCAGTGGATAACTTGTCTCGTTAGAGAAGATAGTCAGTTCAAACTTTGTATCTTCCATTACTAGAAGTCCTAAGGAGGATCACCTTCATAGGTTCCAGGAAGATTCTACTGGAATAATTTTCCACATCACCTTCCAAATGCCACCTATTCTAGTCGTATCTCCCCATACCCTTTCCTACCTGTTCCTCACCCACGTGATCACTCCTGTTTCCAGAACCATCCAATCCACCAGTATAAAATATTCCATTTCTCTTTCTCCATGAGATCCATAAGTTCTCCTTAGAGACCTCCTTGTTACTTAACATATCTAGGTCTGTGTATTGGCACATGATTACCCTTTACTAAACAGCTAACATTCACATGTAAGTGCGTAATACCAAGCTTTTCTTTCCGGGTCTAAACTGACTTGCTTATCATGATTTTATTTCATTTCCATCCACTTGCCTGCAAATTTCATGATGTCATTGTTTTTAACAGTAGAGTAATTCTCCATTGTGTAAATATCCCACATTTTCTTTATCCATTCTTTGGTGGAAGGACACCCAGGTTTTACCAAATTTTAGGAAATGAGTTGAGCTAGCATCCTTCTGACAGGATGAAGCATCTTTTGGGTATAGGATTAAAAGGGTCCTACTTACAGTTATATCGTCATAACTATATAAACTATATAACTAAGTTTCTGTAAACTTATAGTTTAAAGAAAGGAATTTTTGAAACAAATCATTTTCCTACACTGAGATATAGTAAATTTCTGTGTATATTTTCCTTTTTATTTATCTTTCTTTTATTCGTTTCTTTGAGAATTTGGGTATTGTTTATCAAGAAAAATATGGTGTGATTTAAATTCCAGTGAGATTCCTGATAAATAGTCCTAGCTTAAGGTGAATTATTCCATTTCTTCTCTCTCTTTTTGGGAATGCTGGAAACTCGATGCCTCCCTGAAGCGATAAGTGACACACTGAAGGTAAACTTTCCCATGTGATAGGAATATGAAGCAAGACTGAGAAACTTCTTGAAGAGTAGCAATACCACTGCTCCAGAGTATGGGTGTGCAACGTCAAATTAGAGAAAAACAAAAGCTGTTTGATTGTAAATGAAATGAAACAATACACATTATATCTTTTTATATTACTTAACTTCTATGGTTTGATTTTAATATTGATGCAATAATAGGAAAGCCACTATAATTGAATCAAATTTTAAATAGCAGCTTCCATTGGGGAGTAAACCCGTTTTGGTTTATTGATAGTTTTGACAATGAGAACAAATGTTCTTTTGTCTGAACTGTTTTACTATTTCTTCTGTAGTAGCTGTTGTGGAAACCCAGCTGGTATGTGCAATTGTTTCCAGTGATGTAAAAAACCTGTTTTCCATTGGTCAGTGAAAGACACTTCCCCTATGACAATTCCAGTCATAAACCATTTTAATTGTTTTAACCAGAACTGTTAGGAAAGTACACCAGCATTGTCTTAATTTATGATTGTACTGTCTGTATTATCCTAATGCTAAAGAATACCATTCCACAACAGGAGAGCATCCTCCTTTCTCTCATATTGATGTCTCAATCACTCCTTCAATCCCACATTTATGTGATGAATTTAATAACTGAAAAATGCATGTATGTGTGTTTCCAGTGTTCCACATGTATAATTATCGAAATCCTATGGATAACCTTCAATATTTTTATTTATCTTCTAGTCATTGAGTTTCATGAACAAGCTAAACTCTGTTTCAGAATTAGAGCCTATTTGCTAATTTTCAATGTTAGATCTAACTTGCAAGTTTAGATTCTATGGCTTGCTTTTCTCTGGTAAATACATAAAAGAAAGCATCTGAAGGATGAAGGCAAAGAGAGAAGCATGAACTAAGAGGAAGATTAACGTAAAAGCAAAAATTCTGCTTTTTTTTTCTATCTCTGAATATCAAAGAAATACAATCAAAACCCCATTTTCAGTCCTATTCTTACTAAGTCAATCTAGGCATAACATGTTGATTTTCCATGTCTTAGCCTTTCATTATGAAAGAAGTGAACTAGCTGGTTTATGCAGTAGAAAAAATGCATTTTCAAAAGACTTTAGTCAACTATGGCTTCAAGAAAAATATAGAACGCACAGGACTATTAAATTAAGGAACTTGCAAAACACATAGTAGAATACAAATGAAAGTGACGTCATGAAAAGCTGGTGGCCGTCATATACAAGTCAGAAGACAGTTTTAGGGAAGAGTATATTTGAAATTCACTGAAGTACTACAGCAGGGAAAACATCATCAACCATTTCCAAAACATTAAAAGATTAATTTTCTTTTTCTTATGACTATTGGCATATTATGTTTTGTAATTGGGTCACACGTGAAGCCAGACTAGGAGTAAAGGATAATTCCGGAAGTTGATGAGAAAACATACCTTTCAGCCATCTTGCTTTCAGCTTATCTGGACCTGACACTTGCGGCTGTGTGCGATGCGTGTTGTGCCAGCCAAAATGATTTTCATAAGGACACAGTTGTGTTGTCAGTTTCATTCCAAACTGAGGTCTTGGCTACAAAAGATTATTTCTTCCTGAAAATGCACCACTCCATTCCGCAGTATTTATATTTGATTTTGTTGAACATTTGGTTTCCGGTGTTGATTGGAAAATTCTTTGACAATAATTTTTAAGCTTACTGAAGAAGGAACTAGAAATACTGCATAAATAGAACACTAATAAGTTCATCTACTTTGGCTGAACTGCAGAATAATTTTCCTAATTAGATAAATATACTTATTCGTGCATTTCTCTACGTTTGATGATCCTGTTCATATGGGCAGTTGCATAACATGATTGCACGCAGATTTTTTTTTTTAATTTTTCAGGATTTTTCTTGTTCTTCTCAATCTCTTTCACACGAATGCAAATGTGTTTGCTCTTGCTTGCAAACATTTTGTGTAGTGTTTGTAATTTCCTAGTGTATAACAATTGCATATAATTAACACAAGAAGACATGTGTTTTTATGCAAAGTAAGAAAGTAACAAAATATGTATGGATCATTGTTTATTGATTAATCTAATCATATTATAATAAAGTTAACCATAGATTTGCATGACTAATTGATTAAAATATAATTTCTAATTAGATAATATTGACATTGCCAAAAATGCTCCTTAAAGACAACAAATAAGTCATTATTCCGTAAAACAAATTTGAAAGATATATTAATTTTATATATAATGAATTCTTTTCCTGATAATCAGAACAAAGAGTTAGAAATTCCATTATGTTGTTTATAATTCTATCAAAAATCTAAGAAGTATCAAATGCTAAAGTAAAAATGTGAATAGAAAGTATATTATTCTTTGAAAAAGAAACAAAATTAATTTTAAAATTAATAGTTAAGGTCAGTGAAAGACATACATAAGAACAGCATTTTCTATTTAGAAAATTGCATTTCTTACTTCTGAAATGTTTTTAGAGTATTGGAGTATATATATGGTCTTTCAGGTAAGCATTGTTTTCTTCTCTATATGACTTCAACCATAACAGGACACTCAATAATAAAAAAGAAATGCTTGAGGAAAATTTAAATAAAAAAGAAGAAATATATTTTTCCTGATTGATTTTTAGTATATGATGGCTTAAGAGAACTTTTTATTGTTATTGCTAATGGCCATGTTTCAAACCATGAGATAGAGTTATCTCTAGGATAAAAATGCAACATAAGGAAATATTAAGGATGAAATGCTCAAAAACCCATTAAGTCAATAACAAAAAGAAAGAATAAAAAGATGCATTATATGTAGGTATATACTTATTTTATTAATCTAAGAAAAAGAAAAAAGAGAACACAAAATAAAAGTCAAAGGCAAGAAGTTTAGTAGAAGGGAATGAGAAAGAAAGGATAACAGTGTGCTATAAATTTAGAGGGGAGTAAAATTAATGATGAAATTTTAGTAGCTAAGGTACTCAACTAATATTTGTCTTTCAGGGGGAAAAACGAGAGAAAAGATCTAGACATTTGTAGAGCACTGGAGAGCAGACTAATTGCTTTTTATAAAAACTTGATAAGGAAATGGAGTGTTCATAGAATTAAAAATTGAACATAATGGAGTCCAGGTATAATTTGTAATACAATAATAAAATAGTTATAAGCACCTAAAATGTCTCCAAAAACGTATAGCACTGAAAGAAGAATAGTCTCAGTTTCAAAAACGCTAAGAGAATATATGAAGGAAATTATTGCAAGTATAAATCTACTCCCAGGAGACATCTCAATATTATAAAATATTTAAAAAAGAAATTGCGAGAGTTTTTGGCTACCTGGAAATTATTCATTGGATTACATCGGTATAAGTGTAATTCTAATTATTTTTATTAGGTAATTTCCTACTGCTTACATACAATAAAAGGCAACACATATTTTTCAACAAAAAAGCACAAACACAATTGAAAAAAAAAGTAAAAGGGACTGAGGAATGATTGACGAAGTAGGAGTGCTTGTTGTGAAAGCATCGGAAAATGAGTCTAAATAATGAATATTCTTGCAAAACCTGGGAATATATACAAGTATTTGTAGCCTCAGCACCAGGGTTGAGACAAGTGGGTCCTGGAAACTCAGTAAATAGACAACTCTGCCAACATGGTACCCATCAGGTTCAGTGAAAATTCCTGTCCCTAGAAAATAAAGTCTAGGGAGATAAAGAATGACACCCAGTTTTTGCATCAGCCCCAATAGGAATACACACACACACACACACACACACACACACACACACACACATTATTTATTCTCCACAGGCAGTCAGCAAATAAAGGGCAGATGTACCTGCATTTATGTCATTAAAAAATAGACCTCAAAAGGGAAGAAACTGAAGCAATGTTGAATTTAATATTGACAAGACCCTTTACAAAGTGGGCTTACAGAAGGAAATATGAAATGTGTGCATTAATAATACGTATCAAGTAGGGAAAACAACAGAATTAAGAGAAAAATAGAGAGTTACACGATGTTGCTGACTTTAACATTTTAATCACTGAGAGGAAAAATAGGCAAAGAAATAAGAAACATAATTTGAGTAACACTATACATAACAAGTAATATTAATTACGTAACAAATAAGAGGTTTATAAATGAAGGCTGAAGTAAAAATTTCTATAAAATTCAAAGAATAAAGACCAGGCTGTGGTGAATCAGTATACACATGACTGCACAAACCTCTATTTATTATGAAAACCCAGGTTTGAATGAGAGAACATTCAAAGCATACTAAAAGCCTCCTCACTCCCACACGTGCTATGGCATGCACTGCCTAAATACACACACAAACACATAAAAACATACACAATACATTATATTAAAACTTACAACAAAAAAATTATGCCAAGAAAGCTCCTTTGCAAAATGCATACTCTTAGAAGTAAATTAAATGTTACTGTACTTGGAGAGTCATGAAATTATTGTAAATTAGAACAAATATATCTTTTTAATATGAGTCAAAAAATAAAAATTTTAGAATAAAGCTATTAACATTGTGATGGGGGAAGGTCATTGGCTAATAAAGGAACTGCTTTGGCCCATTTCTATCTAGCCTCTTCTAGGCTAATTCTCACATATTAATTTAGCCCATTTCTAATCATCTGTGTAGTGCCCCTAGGTGCGCTTACCGGAAAGATTCTAGCCTATGTCCATCCTGGGTCGGAGATTCATTGCTTGCGTCTGCCTGGGAGCTAGGAGCATGGTGTCTCTCTGAGGCGTCTGCTCCCGAGAGGAGAGCTGTCAAGTCTGAGCTCACTTCCTCTTCCTCCCGGCATTCTGTTCTGTTTACTCCACCTACCTATGTCCTAACCAATAAAAAAGGGCCAAGGCAGTTCCTTTATTAGCCAATGACCTTCCCCCATCATTTCCCCTTTTTTGGTTTAAACAAAAAAAAAAAAAAAAGGCTTTAACTTTAACATAGCAAAATTACATATAACAAAACAGTTATCAAGTAAAAGTTACAATAATCTTTATCATAACTAAGGAAAACTATAACTGTAACTAACTATTCTTAACTTCATCAAAGACTCCAGAAAGATACAACACTACCAAAGCAAACAAGAAAAAGCAACTTTTAAAACTCTAGAAATGACAGAGACATCTCGCTGCCTGGACAGTCACCCAAAGTTCCTCTGTACCATTGGGGCATCCATCTTCAGCCTTCAGGCCCATGGTATCCAGCAGACATTTCCATAAAGAAGGAAAATCCAAAGTCAGTTCAGTCACTATTCTGTTGTGTCCTGCAGAATGTCTCGCAGACTCTTTCATGAATCAGGAACCCCTAAAGATCATCTCACCTTAGGCAAGTTCAGTAGTCCTCTCTCTGCGGGTTCTCTGTGTCCAGTTTATGCAATAGTCCAGGCAAGAGCAGTTTCTTGCCCAAATGTCTATCAAACTCCATAAAGATCCTCTTTGATGCCCATCTTCCTCTTGAAGTAGATTGGTGCTGCCAGGAGCAGAGTGTCTCATTGTCATGAAAAGTCCTCAGTTATTAAAACATTAAATGTCCTATTCTGTAATCTTTGAAAGACATGAAGAATGTCTATCTTATATATATATATATATATATATATATATATATATATATATATATATATATATATATATTAAAAATCTAACTAACATGACTACAAGCTTTACTATTATCGATGATTATCCATTAACAACCTATATTTCTTAATTATACATTACATTTTGATAATGAACTACACAATCACAATACCTTAATCAATATCGGAAATACATATACATATAACAAAATTGACCTTAAAATCCATACCAATGCAAATTATTCATACCTATATCAACATTGGAAATGTTAAATCTCGCTCTAAAATATAAAATATTAAGCCATTCTAATTGTATTGCTACAATACAATAAACAGATATACCATGAAATTTTTAAGTATATAAAGTCTATATTTTAAAGATTTACATTTTGAATAGGTATATTATATAATTTTTAATTGTCATGGAAATTGGAGACCATGCAGAAATACATTACTACAACAAAATAATAAAATATGTTTATATGTTTATAGTTTAAAATATAACATAAAGAATCAATATTAAGCAGACATACGTTATGAAAGCATGAAGAAATGTTCCAAAAATGATAGTCTTTTAATTATTATAAAGAGAAGAAACAATTTATATACCAAAACACTATCTATATAAATTCATCATAAATCAATAGTTTCAAGTGTAATAAAGCTGGATAGATCAGAGGTGGAATTGGAAGGACTCTTCTAACACACTGTATTTCCTGTATGAATTAGGAGACAAGTTCATATTCTAACAGTTGTCCAGGTAGAAAAATAAGGATGAAAAATCTTGACTCTAGATTCTGTTCAAAACAAATATAATAATAAAAATTTCAGGCAGTATCGAGGTCCAGCTGAGGTCAGTGACTACGAATTTGTATTGCTAACAGTCTTCTCAGTGGGTGATTTTCTCCAACAGTTTTACCTACCCAGTAGGAAGTCTGGAGAAATTTGATAGTGAATCAGTCACAAAAGGAAAGTAAGAAATCAGAAGTGTAAACAAGTGTACAGATACTTTTTCTAGGGTCATTAAAATACCCTAGAGCACTGGTTCACGACCTTTCTATTGCTATGATTATTCAATACAGTTCTTTATGTTGTGGCCCCGATCATATAATTATTTTCATTGCGACTTCATAATTATACTTTTGCTACTTTTGTGAATTGTAATGAACGTATCTGGTATGCAGGATATCTGATACGGATACAATCCTCTTTTGAAAGAATCTTATGATTCCCAAAGAATCACGGCCCACAGCTTGAGAACCACTGCCCCAAATTATCATATATTTATTAAACATATTGAGTGGTCTGTAAAATAAACTATGGTTATAAACGGCAGAGATTATAAGAGATAAAGAAGTCAAAGATAAGTTTGGACATCTAAGCACAAGGATTATCACAAGTAGTACTCTGGTAAAACGTACCTTGAACTGGAGATCTTATGTAAATTAGGAATGGATTTTAATTCTTGTGCTGACATTTGTAAATTGTTGAGCCAAGTCCCTTTTCCATCCTTTCAAAAACCAGTGTTCTCCTTTAAACATGAGGGGCTTGAACTGTTCTCACTCCTCTGCTGACTTAAAAAGTCATACATTTCTCCGGGCGGTGGTGGCACACGCCTTTAATCTCAGCACTCGGGAGGCAGAGGCAGGCGGATCTCTGTGAGTTTGAGGCCAGCCTGGTCTACAAGAGCTAGTTCCAGGACAGGAACCTAAAAGCTACGGAGAAACCCTGTCTCGAAAAAAAAAAAAAGTCATACATTTCAAGATGTGGTTGCTTATGTGGCTAGAAATTCTTAATAAAATTTAATCCTGCCAAAAGTACACAGACAATAATGGAATGTGAAAAAAAGTTTGATTTCTGACTATAATTACGAAGAGCTAATAGTTTAATTTTAATTATATATAGTCTCTCATCAAAATCTTTTAATTTGGAACCTAACTGTTGTCAAGAATAAATGTTTATATCTCTATATAAGAAAAATGTAGAATGCACGAATACTTACTACTTTCTTAATGATTTTATTATATTAAATAGGACTATTATTCCCTTCATTATCTAAATTTTCGGACTTCCTCTTTTCTTCCTATGGAGTTTATTCCATCAAAAATATATAGCTCTTATTACTGGGAGTAAAAAAATGAAAACCAAATTACTTTTGGATCCAATTCTTCTAAAACCTATACAACAAATATTAAACAAGCCATAATGTTTATAAACAAGTGAGGATGACATTAAAAATATAAGTACTTCATGCTTAATACTTTTTCTGGCACTTGGAGATGTAACTCAGTAAGTCACAAATGTGATATTTTGATCACAGTTCAAAATAAAAACATTTGCTTGGTTCAAATGACAAAATTAAATCATCATAAGTAAAGTTTCTGTCTAAAATCTTTTAAATTTTGCAAAAATGAATTTAGCCTTAATTATCTGTTTATTATGAAGGTGAAACATGAAAAGAACTCTGGGAAATGCTTTGGTACAAGTGAAATTCAGATTTAATGTTGTCTTCATATTACATGACAGCTAAGAGAGATGGAAATAGCAGGTATAAAGTGGTAAAATTATTTACATTCATATACATGTGTATGTATTATATAAACATACATATATGACATATATGGTGTGTGCAGTAAATTTTTCCAGCAATCAGTATTTTGTTTAATGCCTGATTCTCTCCAAATGAGAAACCAAATATGTAATAAAGAAATTCACATGCATCAATCACCTATGAAAACTTAACATTCATGTACATTTAATATTACCTATGGAACATGTAATACAATGCACTTACTCATACATATATGGCCTATTTTCCAGTCTCTTTTGCCCCATTACTTAGCTAGATAATAGTGAATACTGTGTAATAAATTTTGAGAGAAATATTCACTGGTTGAAGTGTTGCACCTGAACCACTTGGAACTGTGATCCGGCAAGGGTCTGGGATTAAAAACCAAACAGATGCATGGGTCCCCCTTGAAACAAGATGCCAGTTTTATTGTGTTCCAGGGCAGCTTATATAGGGCTTTCCCTGACTAATAGCTACTCTCTAGCTCTCGGGACTTTTCAGCTGTTAGCCCACCAGAAATAATTTCCTTGCCATCAGAAGCTCATGAGGGTCTCATGTCCACAGCAGCTGCAAGCACAGGAAAACAAGCCATTTACTCGACAGGCAAAGAGACAGAAAATTCAGGACCAAGGTTCCACAGTCCCAACAATTGAAGCAATTTTTTTCTTGTTGTTATCTTGGAGGAAATCTCCCTTGATAACCTAGAGCAGAAGTGATCTCTCTCTCTCTTTTTTTTTTTTTTTTAGCAAAAACAATCTACAAAAGTGTAAATTCCAATAAACAAAACCTGTGTTCCCCCATAAAAGACTTTGCCAGAGTAATAGAGATTAAGATGCAAATATTATATGCAGATTGGCATATGATAACCTTATGTGTTCACTCTATTATCTGTATTTAATGTTCAGAATCAAAACCTGTATGATATATTATAACAATAAGGTGTTACAGTTTCATGAGGTTAAAGAATAGAATATTTCTGACATACTTCTCAAGTTACAAAGCTTAGTTAACTTGTTGGTTGGTGGTGACACACGCCTTTAAACCCAGCACTGAGAAGGCAGAGACAGGAAGGTCGTTGTGAGTTCAAGACCAGCCTGGTCTACAGGGTTGATTCCAATACAAGCTCCAAAGCTACAGGGAAATCCTGTCTTGAAAAAAAGAAAAAAACAAAAATGAAAAACAAACAACAAACAAATAAACAAAACTTAGTTAACTCTTGATTATAACTTCATTGCTTTACAGAAAAAATTAAACTTTCATGGTTTCAATCACCTGGAAGGATATTTGCATCCATCAAGCTTTTGTTACCTGCTGATAAAATTGTACCTTAATACTATTTTTTTCCTCACCCATAACATATTCAAATTGCTTTAAAAGTCTTATTTAAAGTACTTGAAAACTGTTTGTTTTAATTAGAAATTATTGATATCAATTGAAGCATAAAATAGAACATATTATTGACATTATGTGTTAGCAAATCAAAGTAACATGAGTTTCCATTCTAATGTACATTATGGTAAGATTTAAAATCAAAACATCAATTTTCAAGGACAAAATGTATGTGTATATGATATATACATGCTATATAACAAACACACAGATATATGCCATTGTGGTGTACTTTTTCTAGAAGTGGTTTCACAACCACTTTTCTTTGCTTTGGTATACAAAAAAATAAAGACATCATTTTATAAGCAGAAAAATCTTGATTTCTCATCATTACAGTGTTTTGGAAAGTATTCAGAAATACTTATTCAATTCTGAACGTAGATTTGACTTTTGTCTTCATTTTTGTTTCATATTTATGTATAACAAAGATAAGTTTCTATTATAGGATTTCAACTACTTCAGCTGTTTAACAATGAATCAATGACCTCTTAGAATTCAAAGGTTTTCACATTGCTGTTTCAATTGAACATAATAAGAGAATACAATAAACTAAAGAAAACAACATGCCCTGACTACCACTTTAATCAAAGGTCTGATCAACACTGAAGAGGCTACTTCCAAGGACAGATGGCTGCAGGAGAGCTCATCCAAGATATCCAAACAGATGTCTGTCCTGAGGTCATCCGACTGCAGATTAGAAAATGTGCAAATGTTAATCCAGATCTGAGCTACATGGCCTTATTTTCAGCAAAATTGGATTGAATAAATAACCTAATTTTGAATGTTTGTTTTCAAGAAGTCACAGCTTTTTCTAAATTGAAGGCTGGAATAGTTATTATTATACAACACATAATCTACCATTAACGTTTTAAAATGCTCAAGAACAGTTTGCACACTGTTTTGCTACATTCAAACATTTTCTATAGAGAACATTAAAAACATTCTTTTTGGTCAAATTTATGTTAGTTATAACATAAAAATTGTACACAGAACTCAAAGTGGCCAATATTTCATGCACAGGGTTTCACATGATCAAGACAGCCAAAGTTTCATCATGGAAGAAAGAGATGACTAATACCCAACTCTTAGTCAGAAGGTAGTGACATTTAATGACTGCTCAAGGAGGAAGTGTTGTACGAGGAGGAGGTCCTTTGTTTGTCCTTGACGCCCAGATAGCTTACATCCAAAATAACCACACAGAAACTGTATTCATTAAAATACTGCTTGGTCATTAGCTCTAACTTCTTATTGGCCAGCTCTTACATCTTAGTTTAACCCATTTCTATTGACTGTGCCTTCCTGGCAAGATTCTAACCAGCATTCATCTCATGCAGAGTGTCTCTCACTCTGCCCTTCTTCCCAGCATTCAGTGCTGTCTTTGCCACCTCCCTAAGTTCTTCCCTATCAGACCAAGCAGTTTCCTTATTGATTAACCAATGAAAGCAACACACAAACAGAAGGAACTCCTACACCAAGGAGCTGGTAAGATTTCTTCAGGAGTGTGTCTCCTGAAATGTTCCATTAGATGGTTCTGCACCAATGTACACACAGGCAGCACTAAGTGGACTCAGAGAGTTGAAGAAAATCAAACAGTACACCTGAAGATGGGAGGGAAAAGTTCAGAAGGGACCAAGGAAGTATAGGAAGGATAAAAATATGGATTTTAAAAATACATATTGTATGCTTATATGCAATTCTCCATAAAAATTAGTTAATTATGACTATTTAGAAAAATAGAGCATTTGCTCAATTATTGTTAACTTTCTGATTTCAGTATTTGAGTGGCTATTTAGTAAAGTTTTATCTGTTTGTTATATATAAACCAACCAAAATTTGTGTTATCATAAATATTCAACTATATTGAATCTTTAGACATTTTATTTTCTATTCAAAAACTACTTATGGAAATCTGATATATGCCAGTAGAATTTCCTATTAACTATCAAGGTCACCACTAACTATTAGACATAAGGCAGAGAAAGTGAGTTGGGGTGCTTTGTATCGCAATGTAATGGTAGAGTCTATAACAACCACAACTGATATGAATGTGACTGAAAAAATATTTTGAGAGACATTTGTAATACATATTTTACATGGTATATAAACGCACATACATGACAATAATTCAATGTTTTGAGTTATTCAGAATAGTTCAGGTCTACAGATTTACCCTTACATTTCTTCACTTATCCTCTGAGCTAAATCTCTAATCTTTGGTTGCATTTTTTTTGTGTGTAATGTCAATATAACCTATAAAACAATAACACAAATGATTTCTTTCAGTATCTTAAACAAAGTGATGAGTTCTGAACATGATTTATTTTCTTTTCTTATCTAAAATGTCTTATTCTAAACTAAAGCTCTAAAATTGAATATTTTATTCAGAATTTAAAAAATAGGGTAATTTAGATACACAATGTCAAATTATAGTTATTTACTTCAGCCACATTCTTGGAATTTTATCTTTAATCTTAACAAAATTCTCTCGGTTTAATGACATTAATATGACACAGAACATAGGAAAAGAGTGAGTCAAAGCACATATGATGGCTTATTATGATTCATGTTTTGCTTTTTTCAGAGTGTTATGTTAATTATTTCTAGTTCATGCACCAGTGGTTTCAAACCACTTCTAAATAGTATTTTGATAAATAAAAGTCTGTGCAGCACACAAGCATTACTTACTAGTCACTATTCTTTATGCCAATAATTTGCATATCATTTACATTCTATTAATTATTATAAGTAAGCTACATAAGATTCAATTAAAATTTTTCACTTAAAAAAGAAAATGTTAATGAAGAATAAGTGTAGTTCCTAAGGATAGTTTTAAAAAACTCATTTTTTTCTATGTTTTTGATTAAAATGTTTCTTTTTGATTACAACTGCTTAAACAAACTTTAAAAATTTCTACAGAACACAATATTCTAGCAATTTCATTTCCTATTTTACATTGGAAAACTATTTTTGAAATTTATTTGTCAAACATATCTAATAAATAATTAATAACTGAATTAAATAAAGGTTACATTTGAAGAGTTAGGTTGACATACAATTATGATGCAACAATCATTGTTAAATTTAAGATCTTTTTGTAGAATTAATCAAAAGAGACAGATAAGATTATGTAGATTTTTAGAACATTAGCAGAAAATTGAAAGGACTTATATAGAATCAAATTAAAATCTTTTGCAAATTAAAAACTTCATTTTGGAATAGTATCAGCAGCTCCTATTAAGAAATAGTAAGGGTGGTTGGACAGGGGAGCACGGAACCACAATTCTTAGTTAAGGGAGCCACTTTAGGTTTGGCAAGAGACCTGACCCTAGAGGGGCTCCCAGGAGCCCAAGGCAATGTCCCCAGTTAGTTCCTTGGGCAGCTGAGGATAGGGAACCTGAAATGACCCTATCCTAGAGCAATACTGACGAATATCTTGCATATCATCATAGAAACTTCATCTGGTGATGGATGGAGATAGAGACAGAGACCCACACTGGAGCACTGGACTGAGCTCCCAAGGTTCCAATGAGGAGCAGAAGGAGGGAGAACATGAGCAAAGAAGTCGGGACCACGAGGGGTGCACCCACCCACTGAGACAGTGGAGCTGATCTATTGGGAGCTCACCAAAACCAGCTGGACTGTGACTGAAAAAGCATGGGATAAAACTGGACTCTCTGAACATGGCGAACAATGAGGGCTGTTGAGACGCAAAGGACAATGGCACGGGGTTTTGATCCTACATAATGTGCTGGCTTTGTGGGAGCCTAGCCAGTTTGGATGTTCACCTTCCTAGATATGGACGGAGGAGGGAGGACCTAGGACTTACCACAGGGCAGAAAACCCTGACTGCTCTTTGGACTGGAGAGGGAGGGGGAAAGGAGTGGGGGGAGGGGGAGAAGGGTGGGAGGAGGGGTAGGGAAATGGGAGACTGGGAGGAGGTGGAAACTTGTTTTTTTTTTTCTCCTTTTCTCAATAAAAAAATAAAAATAAAAAAAGAGAAATAGTAAGGGTGGAAAATATTTGAGATCATTAAATATGCAATGGCCTATATGTATAAAAAATGTTAAAAGGAAGGAGTTTAAAGGATTTCATAGAGGGTGAGACTACATTAAGTCTCATAGAATATTTGAGTTCAATTCACAGTTCCCACATCAGATGACTAGCAACTGCATGTAAATTCAGCCACAGAGATACCTGAACTAACAAGTACAAATCTGTTGAATTGCAAGTTCCTCCAAAATTAAAACATTCCATCCTGCAAAGAAGCTTTTTCAGACAAAAAGTAAATGAGGCAAAATAATATTAGGAATCCCTGAAAATGACCAGATTCACTGGGCACCTCACTTCTCTAATAAGTAATAAAGATGCTGAGAATAAATCTTAGGCAAGTCAAGCTGCAAAGTCCAAGACATGTCTACTGTCTAGGAGAAACAGGGATGAGTGATCTGGGAAAAGCAGACAAACCAAGCCACCTGGAAAAACACACTCGCCAACCTGTTGAGTCCAACTACTGCCAACAGTCTGTGCAGTGTTCGCCAAGTTTCCCACTTTTATGAGCTGGCACACAAACTGAGGTGGGCAGTGGTGATGTAGTGTCTTTAATCATGTTTGCTTTGTAGACAATTCTCGCCAATATGATGGAGGAAGGTCATTGGTTAAATAAAAAGAAACTGCTTGGTCCTCATTGGTTAGAAGATAGGTGGGAGGAGTAAACAGAACAGAACGCTGGGAGGAAGAGGAAGTGAGCTCAGACTCAACAGCTCTCCTCTCGGGAGCAGACGCCTCAGAGAGACGCCATGCTCCCCGCTCCCGGGAAGATGCACGCAATGAAGCAAGCCGCCAGGTTAGCTCACAGATTATTAGAGATGGGTTGATCGGGATATCAGAATTAGCCAGTAAGGGCTAGAGCTAAAGGGCCAAGCAGTGTTTAAATGGATACAATTTGTGTGTTGTTATTTCAGGGCATAAGCTAGCCAGGCAGCTGGGGTGCTGGGGACGCAGCCCCGCCACCTATATTACTACACCAATATTCATGCTAGAAACTCCAGGAAAACTCAGGCTTCGCCAAATTGGACTTTGGTGGTATCCATACTTTGGTCTGTTTTGAATTTCTTATCTAGGATGAGTAATTGTGTGTGTGTGTGTGTGTGTGTGTGTGTGTGTGTGTGTGTGTGCACGTGCAGTACATGTGTGCATGCATATTTGTTTGTTTGTATGTTTGTGTGTTTGAGGCCTCCCCATGAAAGACCTGTCACACAGTTGTCATCCCACATACAAACTCTCACTATGTATGCATAATTATAAGCAGTGAAATCAAATCTAAATTTTCACAAGGGAATCCATCATTTTTGCGTGCTAATTAAAACAAGAATAAAGAAGGATGTATATAGGAGCAGGGAAGTATATATCCTAATTAAGGGAGTCATTTTAGGGTTGGCAAGAGCCTTGACTCTAGAGGGGTTCCCAGGTGTCCAGAGAGATGTCCCCAAATAGGTCCTTGGGCAACTGAGGAGAGAGAGCCTAAAATGGCCCAATCCTATAGTCATACTAATGAATATCTTGCATATCACCATAGAACCTTCATCTGGCAATGGATGGAGATAGAGACAGAGACCCACACTGGAGCACCGGAATGAGCTCCCAAGGTCCAAATGAGGAACACAAGGAGGGAGAACATGAGCAAGGAAGTCAGGACCACGAGGGGTGCACCCACCCACGGAAACAGTGGGGCTGATCTATTGGGAGCTCACCAAGGCCAGCTGGACTGTGACTGAAAAAGCATGGGATAAAACAGGACTCTCTGAATATGGTGGACGATGAAGACTACTGAGAAGCCAAGGACAATGGCACTGGGTTTTTATCCTACTGCATGTACTGGCTTTGTGGGAGCCTAGCCTGTTTGGATGCTCACCTTCCAGGACCTGGATGGAGGGGAGAGGACTTTGGACTGCCCACAGGGCAGGGAACCCTGACTGCTCTTTGGACTGGAGAGGGAGGGGAAGGGGGAGGGGAGTGGGGAGGGGAAAGTGGGGGGAGGAGGAGAGAAAAGGGAGGCGGGGAGGAGGTGGAAATTTTTAATAAAAAAAAATTTACAAAAACAAGAATAAAATTTCTTATAACAGAAAGTGCTGAGTTCTATTATTTTTATGCATGAAAGGATAGAATTAGAGAATAAGATAGACGATAGGTAGATTAGATAGACGATATGTAAATAGATGGGTAAATAGATGCATACATACATACATATGGGTTCAAAAGTCTAGTTGCCAATTGCATACATGTATCTCTGTATATGCAGCTGCATGTGTGTCTGTGTATGCATTGCGGAAGCCAGAGATTGATGCTGACTGTGCGCTTCAATCTCTCTCCACCTGAGATTTTTGAGCCAGTTTCTTCCTGATATAGCACCTTACTTATCGAGCTAGAGTGTCTGCCCAGTGTCCTTCATGGATCCTCCTTTCTCCATCTGAAACTGTGATAGTACTAAAGACATGAGCCACAGCAAAGTACTGTCCATAAAGTTGCTGGAATTTCAAACTCAGGTTCTTAGGTTGATACAGCAAACATTTTCTTTTGTGAATAAATGCATGTGGAATTCACAATACTTTAAATAGTCATAAGCATATATGACTGAACTTATGTGGCAAACTAAATAAACAGCCATTAAAAAATAAGCGCTTTCAGGTTTTTTCTCAATATTTTATGCCTTTCCTTTGTATATGAATGCACAGAAAATAAGTTCGTGGAGGAGAAGGTGGTTCATTCTGTTTCAGTGCCCAACTTATCTCTCAGGAGGTGAGCGTGGGAGTCACTGAAGATAATCTCACTTATTATTTCTGTAAGTCAGTGAGCGACCAAAAACAACAGATCTCTGTCAAATACACCATGTTCGCCAGGAGAGACGAACTGATTTTGTTCTCTCACCAGGGCTATTTGTGCTAGATATGGATGATGGTCACAGGTGGTCTGATTCGGTCTTGTCCTATTTTAGTCGAAAAACAGCTTTTCACACATAGAACAATTCACATCTATTTATCTCTGAAGATGAGATGTCCTTGTGTTTGTGACCAAACTGAAGTCACCTTTCTTTTTATCTTGATCAAATCATCTCATAAATAGACCTTGGAAAGATAGTTCATACTCAAAGTGGGAAAATGTCACCTTTGTTCTGTAAACAGCAGAAAGTGAGGTGTGGATGTAGTCTTTGATCCGCAGTTACTATACATTTACCTTCCAATTTCTATTTTCAAAACTTGAAAGAAATTCTACAAATGGCTTGTGCTAAATTTTTGAAGCAATTTTGGTAAGTTCCCAATACAACAGAAATGATATATATATATATATATATATATATATATATATATATATATATATATATATATAGTATAACCTTCAGTTATATTATTAATATAAAATATACTATCAAATTTTATTAACAAATACATATCATCAAATAATGTATTACTCAAATATTAGAATTTTAAGTGTGTCACGTAAAGCAATTTAGGATATTTCCAGTTAAAGTAGTATAAAAAGAACACATCAAAGTTATAAAAATAGTCTTTTAGCTGTAGGGTCAGAAATTTTCAGCTTCATAGATGGCATCGATGTATGTTATTAAGAATAGAAGAAATTGAAATGAAAGTACATTCCCACTGGCTTCTTTGTGCCGGGAATGGGTACAGTAATTTCACAACATTCTTATAAAACTTCCCTATTAGCATTAGCTGTTTGTTTGCCCTTCGCTTGCTCTATTCGGATTCTGATGACTAATAACCTAACTGAGAGAACTCTCTCCTAAAGACAGATACTAGTCAACAACCTTTTAATAGCCAGTACTGAGGGCCAAACTTCTCTGTGACTTTTCCAGTAAGGGTATAATATGTCAAAACATATAAATGAAGTCGAAGGCAGGCACATATTTCTTCTTTGTTATTCCTCATTCATATTTCCTTGAGCTCTGCTAATTTACAGGATTTTGTCAGTCCATCTTGTATAATTATGTTCAAATCAACCCATCTTTTAGGCATCTCAAAATTAAATTATGTTCAAATAGATTTTAAATGAGAATCCAACCTGTTCGTATTTTATGGTATTCTGATTAGACAGAACATTAACTGAAATATGAATATAATATTAATATATGTAATATATGAATAATATTTTAAGATGGCTTGTACAGATCATTGTCCTTCAGAATTATGGTGTGCTTTATTTCTTTTGAAGATGTTTTGAATTGTGTATATTTCATAAGCATAATAATTTTTTTATTTAATTAAGTAATTTCTATCTCATAAAAGCACAGCAAGAAATGGAAATGGCTGCTATAATAACAAACAAGCTGAAGACAGAGCTCCATGTGTGTTAATTGTTTCTGGTGCCACAGTAAAACATCCCTTGACTAAATTTATCATTTAGTGGTCCTTTTCATGGAATTTAAGAAATTTTATTTTTTGTGAGTATTTTCAAAAAGTCAAAAGTACTGATAAGATTTTTCTGATAACATTTTCTAGAAGAGACATACTTTGGAATTATAATTATGTCGTTCCAATATTTTTTAATTTATTCTTCTCATTCATATAATAAATCCTGAGCATTTCCTTCTCTCCCTCTACTCTATTTCCCCCTACCACTTACTATTTCCCCCAGAGCAACTGCTCCTCACTGCCTTCAGAAAAGAGCCCTATTCTCCTGGTATCCTCGAACCCTCTGCCTCCTAAAATTCTTCATCCCCCTCTTGCTCCGGTTTTCATGAGCTCTGCTTAATGTTTGGGTGTGGGTCTCTGTACCTAATCTCACCACCTGCCAGAGGAAGCTTCTCTGGTGGTGGTGGGGTTAGGCATTGATTTATGAGTATAACAGGATATTATTATGATTCATTTCAATGACTTTTTTTTATCATGTTTGGTTCTATTCTAGGCCTCTGAGTTTTCCAGTTTCTGGTTCCTGACTTTCCAGGCACTGTTGGGCATAAGGATTTATTCTTGTGGCTTGGGCCTCATCTTAGTACAGGCATTGGTTGGCCACTTTCACAAGTTCTGAGCCCAGAGCAAGACAGCTATTGGTTTAAGGTTTAAGGGTTGGTGCCCCATATTTCACTACCTGGAGACATGCCAGGAAAACCTATGAGGCTGACGCTAGTAATGACTTTTAGCTATTGAGGATATGGAGTTTGAACAAGCCATCTTCTGTAACCTGGCAAGGTTCCTTCTGATATGTCATGCCAATTTTTCAAATTTATAATTATTGTAAAATATTATTCTTTACAATACTTTGAAATATAGCTTACAAATGTCTTACATATTTATTTTTCAAACTATTAAGAAACTATTAAAATGATTATCTTAGTTACAACTTTTCATAAATAAATGAAATTCTGCTACTAGCATCAGAAAGATGATGTTCCTATTTATGTTCATGTCTATCAGTCACATTTTCCTATCCTTTAGTAGTTGGCAGTCATTTATATAAGTCTAAAATTAATTTTCAATATTCATGAACTTAATTTTTTAATCCAAGCATATGAATTTACATAGTCTAAAATTTATATATTATAGAGCACTTTGCTAAACTCAAAACAGGTGTTATCTTTCTTAATACACATAATTACCCTAGTTTATGAATGTATTTTGCTTTAAAATATTTTCATTTATTATGCATGATTCATTTGCACTGTTAGGGATTAAACTAAATACATATTTATAAGTTCCAGCATATGTTGTTTCCTTTATTCATCAGTTTCAACAATGCATTACATTACATTTTCTTAGCTCTTTCATGTTCATATCCTGTAAAGTGCATTTTGTACCAGCGATATGTATAAAGTGCATTTTGTACCAGAGATATGCTGAAATGCAATTTTGATACTCTTCCAATGACTATTTCAATACACATTTGTCAAAAATTGGTATTTGCTACAGTACTAACTTTGTATTTCATTTCATTCAATAATGTTTTGGAAGCAACTGATTAAATTATGATGTATGATGCACTCAGTAAGTCTCGAATAATGCATAAAACAAGCTTCCGTTTTTGTAATTGTGTTCTAATAAAATATATTTTTAACAAAAAATATGTGCTTGAGTGACTTCATATATATATATATATATGTATATATATATATATGAATATATATATGGATTACTATAATAAGAAAAAATTATAGTGCAGAAAAATTTACTGCCTGTGTTAGTCAAAAACAGATTATCTTCAATTGCTTTGAATAATATAAAATATAGGTGAGAGGAAATGTTCCGAAATTGACCAATGTTTTGACTTACTTAAGACAAAATGGTGTAGAAACTAATTATTCTCACATTTTTCCTATATATATTTTTTTTTTTTGAGAGAAGTTGCTTGAGCTTGACTCAAGGTGCTCCACTCTCTACTATAGCCTCAGTCTCTTGTTTTCAGTTTTTATCAGGTCAGTCTTGTTAATCTGTCTGGCTATCTTTGAAGTCACTCTTTATCCCAGATAGTTCGTAAACCTCTCTCCTACTTCAGCTGCCATGAATATTGATACTAGTGGTATATACACACCAGGCTCACTTTTCTTACCATGATTTCTTTAATTTTCAAGTCAATTGCTTTGTCTTACTTCTGTCAGCTTCCAACTGTCCACTTCTCAGATGTTAAGAACAGAGATAACAGAGGATAAGATAAAGGACATAACTGTCATTAAATTGCTGAAAAAGTCTCCAAGAGTACTTATGTGAATTCTCTGAAAAATACTAAAACTTGTAACGTGTTCTGAAGATATTCCCACATGACAGAATATTCCAGGCACAATTAAAAATGTGAGTTATTGGCTTGGGCTCCATTGTGCTATGTCAATGTTGATAACATTTTACACCTTCTAGAGTCTTACTCAATTTCCATGAATCGTCATACAATTCTCCATAAATTTAAATTTTGATTTATTTTTTCTTGTTCCATTAGTTTTACAGAGTTCTAAAGGTTAAATACATGGAAAATTTTATTACTTCATTTATGTGGTGTGTGTGTGTGTGTGTGTGTGTGTGTGACACATATTGAGGTCATAGGACAATTCAAATTAATAAGTTCTCCCCTTTCCACAATGTAGATCCTGAAATCAAATTGGGGTTGTTGCTGAGCCATCTTGTAGGTATTCCATGACCTGTACTTTTTAACTGAAAAGAATCTTCCATCCACTGTAAATCTACTTTATTTTTTAAAGGAAAAACAGTTATGTCATTGCCAATTTGCCTTTGCAAATTGCCAGTTCTATGGGTGGGATGATATAGACTCCCACTACTGAGGCGTCAATATTCATGAGTGAGATTGGCCGGTAATTCTCTTTCTTGGTTGAGTCTTTGTGTGGTTTTGGTATCCAGGTGACTGTAGCTTCATAAAAGGAATTTGGCAATGACTCTTCTGTTTCTATATTGTGAAATACATTAAGGAGTATAGGTATTAGGTCTTCTTGGAAGTTCTGGTAGAATTCTGCATTGAAACCATCTGGTCCTGGGGCCATCTTAGGGTTGGCAAGAGACTTGGACCTAGAGGGGCTCCCAGGTTCCCAGGGCGATGTCCCCAGTTAGTTCCTGGGGCAGCTGAGGATAGGGAACCTGAAATGACCCTATCCTATAGCCATACTGATGAATATCTTGCATATCACCATAGAACCTTCATCAGGCGATGGTTGGAGATAGAGACAGAGACCCACACTGGAGCACCGGACTGAGCTCCCAAGGTCCCAATGAGGAGTAGAAGGAGGGAGAACTTGAGCAAAGAAGTCAGGACCACAAGGGGTGCGCCCACCCACGGAGACAGTGGGGCTGATCTATTGGGAGCTCACTAAGGCCAGCTGGACTGGGACTGAAAAAGCATGGGATAAAACCGGACTCTCTGAATATGGCGGACAATGAGGGCTGCTGAGAAGCCAAGGACAATGACACTGGGTCTTGATCCTACTTCATGTTCTGGCTTTGTGGGAGCCTAGCCAGTTTGGATGTTCACCTTCCTAGACCAGGACGGAGGGGGGAGGACTTTGAATTTTCCACAGGCAGGGAACCCTGACTGCTCTTCAGACTGGAGAGGGAGGGGGAGAGGAGGGGGGAGGGGGAGAGGACTGGGGGGAGGAGGGAAGAGTGGGGGGAGGGGGAGGGAAATGGGAGGCTGGGAGGAGGCGGAAATGTTTTTTTCAAATAAAAAAATAATAAAAAAATAAAGTAATCATAATAAATAAACCTTTAAAAAAAGAAATAGAGGCTGAAGAAGCTGTAAGAAAGGGTAGTCCCATCTGACTATTTGTGACTGCAGATTCTTGAACACATAGGAAAGTTTTAAGAAGCAAATTGAGTAGTCTGGTCAAATTGATTTTGAAAGCCCCTCTTAACAGCTATAATCATTAGGTCATGAGTCCTTTTTCTTGCGGCTTTACATAAAAGATCAAGAGCCAAGGGTCTTTCCACATGGAATAATTCATGAAGAATAGCCAATAACTCGGGTTTAGATGGAGACCAGCCTATGATACTAGTAGGGAATCAAGAAAAACTTCGAAACCCAGTGTCATTTTAAAGGATAAGATTTCTTTGTTTTCTTTGTCTAAATTGTAAAAGTGGTGATAGTGTACAGATAATTTTAATATCAATGAAGGTATCTTTTTTTCTTTTTGGGTACATATAATTACACATTTTCTATAGAGACTTTAAAATGGCTAAGATGAAACCAGTCAAAATATATAAATGATAGAAAAATAAAATAACACTTCTCTTAATTTTCTTTATACTATATTGATATGGGATTCTTCTCTGTATGCTGTGATTGCCATTAATGACTAAAGAAAACTGATAGGGTAGAACAGAGCTAGGTGAGGAAAACTCAACTGAATGGTGGGAAGAGGAAGGCAGAGTCAAGAGAAGCTATGGAGCAGCTGCCAGAGACTGACATGCTGAAACTTTGCTGGTAAGCCACTGCCACATAACAATATACAGATTAATGGAGATGGGTTAATTCTAGATGTAAGAGCTAGCTAACAATACGCTTAAGTAATTGGCCAAGCAGTGACTTAATTAATACAGTTTCTGTGTGGTTATTTTGGGAGTCTGGGTGGCCAGGAAACAAAAGCATAGAGTGGCCGGGGATACACTAGCAGCCTCCTTTCAATAAATTGGCTTATACAACACTATAGATTTTTTAATCGAAAATAAGGAATATGCTATGCTATATTTTAAATCAATTAAAAGTAGTAGTGGGGAAATAATCAGTATAGATTACTGATTTTTGTTATCAAATTAAGCACAGTTTTATCATAGTGTCTATCTGTTTTGTTATTTATTGATTTTTGTTGAGCTCTACTTTTTCTCTGTTCTACTCCCTAACTCTCCCCTCCCCTTCAACCCTCTCTCAATGTTCCCATGCTTCCAATTTACTCAGGTGATTTTGTCTTTTTCTACTTCCCATGTCGATTAGATCAATATATATCTCTCATAGAGTCCTCATTGTTGTCTAGATTCTCTGGGGTTGTGATTTGTAGGCTAATTTTCTTTGCTTTATGTTGAAAAACAACGTATGAGTGAGTACATATGATAATTGTCTTTCTGGGTCTGGATTACCACATCCAAAATAATGTTTTCCAGCTCCATCTGTTTGCCTGCAAATTTTACGATGTCATTATTTTTTCTGCTGTGTAGTACTCCATTGTGTAAATGTGCCACATTTTCCTTATCCATTCTTCAGTCAAGGGGCATTTAGGTTGTTTCCAGGTTCTGACGATGACAAGCACTGCTGCTATGAACATAGCGGAGCACATGTCCTTGTTGCACAGTTGAGTATCCTTTGGATATATACCCAAATGTGGTATTTCTGGATCTTGAGGAAGGTTGTTTCTTAATTTTCTGAGAAATTGCCACATTGATAATCAAATGGGCTGAACCAGCTTGCACTCCCACCAGCAGTGCAGGAGTGTTCCCTCTACCCCACAACCTCTCCAACATAAGTTGTCATCTGTGTTTTTGATCTTGGACATTCTTTCAGGGGTAAAATGGACTCTCAGAGTTGTTTTGATTTGCATTTCTCTGATAACTAAGGATGTTGAGCATTTCCTTAAGTGTCTTTCAGCCATTTTAGAGTCCTCTGTTGAGAGTTCTCTGTTTTCTATTGGATTATTTTTTTCTTTTGATGACTAATTTCTTGAGTTCTTTGTATATTTTGGAAATCAGACCTCTATTTTATAGGGAGTTGGTGAAGATATTTTCCCATTCTGTAGGCTGTTTTGTCTTATTTACTATGTCCTTTGCTTTACAGAAGCTTTTCAGTTTTAGGAGGCCCATTTATTACTCGTTTATTTCAATGTCTGTGCTACTGGGGTTATATTTAGAAAGTGAGCTCCTGTGCCAATGAATTAAAATGCACTTCTCACTTTCTCTTCTATGAGCTTCAGTGTGACAAGCTTTATGTTGATATTTTTTAATCCATTTAGACTTGAGTTTTGCACATGGTGATAGATATGGATCTATTTTCAAACCTCCCAGCTTTTGCTTTGCTCCCATGGAGTTGGCTGTCTCAGGCCCGCTCTGGTCTAGGTTGATGGCTCAGACCTAATTCTGTAAATGTGTCTGGTTCCTGTCTTCTGCCTTGAAGGTCCCAGACTCAGGTGTGCCAGAACCCTCAGAGCTTTCTGGTTCCTGCCAGCTCCATCAGAGGTCCCAGACTGATTTCCAGACTTGCAGAGGTCCTGGATCATGCCTAGTTGTGGTCCCAGATTTACACCCAGATTAACAGGGGTCCTGACTTAGGTCTACTTTCTTTAAGGTCTCAGATTCATGCCCAATTCTGCAGAGCTTTCTGACTCTGACCCACACACTCAGCAGCTGCTCTCCTGTACCTGCTCCTGTGAAGTTTGCTTTCTCATGTCTGCTCCCATCCAGGTCGCTGATTCAGTCCTGCTTCTGTGGAGTTCACTGCCCTTGTGGCTTTATTTTGAACTCTATTTCTTTTCTTTTTAATTTTTGTTTTCTTGAGACTAGGTTTCTGTGTATCTTTGGCTGTCCAGGCACTCACTCTTTAGACCAGGTTGCTATAGTGTCTTTCTTTACTCTTCTGTGCTTTGCCAAATGAAAAGAATTTATATTTACATAAAATCTTAAACACAGATGTTTATAGCAGCTTTATTCATAATTGCCAAAATATGGAAGCAACCAACAGTCCTGCAATGAATAAATAAACCATAGTAAATCTAGCATGGAACTATTATTGCAGTGATAAAAGTAAATCATGTACTATACACAAAAAGACAACAGTGGGACTCAAATGTATGTATCTGAGTTGAAAACACAAATCTTAGAAAGTTATATGTTGCCAATGAAGGATAAAGCTATGTAGCCAATAAAATTTAGTAAAAAAAAAAAAAACATTTTCTATGGTTGGAGGATCACAGAAATTTAGACCACAGAGGACATTTACGGTCATAAAAATATTATTTCACAAGACGTGGAGAGATAGATATAATAATAACTTGTATGAAGAGTTTCAAATTAATAACAGTATGAATTAACTCTGAACCCTGAGCCTTTGTTGATTATGCATGTTCATTGACTATAATTATTGTATTTCCTTAGTATGAATGCTGGCATTGAGGGAGATACTTCATGTACCTTTAATATTTTATGTAAGGCTACAACACTCTAAATGAAAATATAGTCTTAATTTACTTGACTATATATGAAAAACATATTTAAAAAATCTAAAGCCATAAAGAGAAAAGCTTTTTTTCTCTTGTTGTGAGGTCAAGCCAGATATTAAATATGTTGAACTTTTCAGACCCCCTTTATTTAGTGGGACAGTTATATTTTATTTTATATTTTCTTTAGTGGGAAAGTTATATTTTCATTTGGGTCATTCTTTTGTTTGTTTGGCTTATAGCCATTTTAACATGTATTTTAAAATGTGTTTATGGGCTGAGGAGTGAACTGGACTGAGCTCATGAGCTTTATGTTGCTCTGGGTATTTTCCATGCTATATTTTGTATGACAGTAAGGACAGTGAGCACTGGTAGGTGTCATAAGGGTCCTATAAAAGAGGAGATGATTCTCACAAACACAACTGATGCTGATAAACTGGAATATGATAGATGACATGCTACTTTCTATTTGAGCTGTGAACTGTTGAGTTATATTGGATAGGTTTAATCAGAGAGATATAATATACTCATCTTGGTGCTACTTCCCTGATTGTTTCTATGGGATGTCTTACTGCTTGCTTTCCCTTAAGAAGTCAGTTTAGCACTTTTGCAGTTCTTGAAAAAAGGAAAAAGCAATAACAATGGCAAAGCTACAAGAGCTAGCATAGATGACAGTGACAGTTTAGATAATGACACTGTGTGCTCAACTCATCTGAGCTAAGAATGTTCTATTGTCAGGAGAGATAATTCACTATAGTTCTGTGCTAACATAACTGAGGCATAGTGATGAAATATGGAATGCATAATATAAATTGTAAATGGAATGTATAATATAAATTTTCCTTTGTCAAAGGAAAAATCACAAGAAAGAAATTCCCTAACCTCATGATGCAATCATATATAAATTTTATCTACTTTAAGAATCTTCAAAGAGTAAAACATATTCATACTTAGATCATAACCTTTAGTTAGATTTCTTCTATATTCTTTTAATTAATTTTCAGAAAAAAAACTAACCAAGATAATGGTAGAATGATAATGATGACAAAATAATTGTGTGCTATCTTAAAAACAATTTAATTTGATTGAATTTGCAATCAGTTTGAATATCATATCTTAATCAATGTCAAGCATATTCTGCTATTAAGATGCAGAAAAAAATTCAGTTTAAAATTTGGTATTTTTCTCATCATATTGAACTGCATGAAAAATAAAAAGTACTGTTAAAACAATAGTGTGATTATAATGATGAAGAGTTCACAACATTTTCCTTAAAAATTGACATTAGAACATCGAAGAAAAGAGGATAGACAAGGATTATTAAATAGCTTCCACAAAATGGACCCCTAATAGATGAAGTAGGGGGTGTCTGTTTTGCTTGCTTTGGGGACCCTTTACTTCATATTGATTGCCTTATCCAATCTAAATATGAGTGATTGTGATTAGTCTTATTGAATTTTATGTTCCAGGTTCCTTGGAAGGCCTGCACTTTTCTGAGGGGAAATGGAGGAGGAATGGATCTTGGAGAGAGGGGAGGTAAGGGAGGGAACTGGAAGGAGAGGCTGCAGTCAGGATTGTATTGTGTTGTATGAGAGAATAAATAAAAAGAAAATAAAAACATATTGTGTAAGAATATAGGAAATTTGAAATAACTGAGCACTGGCTATCCAACATAGCTTAAAGTATTCATGCTTCTCAGCTGTGGTAAGAATTTGTTTTCCTTGTGCACCAATTCTCACAAGTTTTTCTTCATTTCCACTGGTGACTTTATTCTATCTTGTTAAATGATCCATAATAATAATCCTAAATTCATAGTACTATAATCTGACCTAGTATTTTTATGGCACTTATGAAAGCATGAGTTTTTCATTTCTCTTCAATGCACTAAAGAACAACCAGAGACATGGAAAATGTCCAGATATTCCTTTTATTTATTTTTTATTTTTTTTAATTTATTTATTTATTAAGGATTTCTGCCTCCTCCCCGCAACCGCCTCCCATTTCCCTCTCCCTCCCCCGATCAAATCCCCCTCCCTCATCTGCTCATAGAGCAATCAGGGTTCCCTGACCTGTGGGAAGCCCAAGGACCGCCCAGCTCTATCCAGGTCTCCTAAGGTGAGCATCCAAACTGCCTAGGCTCCCCCAAAGCCAGTACGTGCAGTAGGATCAAAAACCCCTTGCCATTGTTCCTGAGTTCTCAGTATTCCTCATTGTCCTCTATGTTCAGCTAGTCCGGATTTATCCCATGCTTTTCCAGACCCAGGCCAGCTGGCCTTGGTGAGTTCCCGATAGAACATCCCCATTGTCTCAGTGTGTGGGTGCACCCCTCGCGGTCCTGAGGTCCTTGCTCGTGCTCTGAATGAGCTTATAATGCATGTTCCTAGAGAAGCTAAGTAAGAAGGTGAACCCAAAGACAAACACATAGGCATCCTCATGAATATTAACCTTCATCAGGCGATGAAAGGAGACAGAGACAGAGGAGCACGGGACAGAAATCTCAAGGTCCAAATCAGATATTCCTTTTAGAGTGAGTTCATTAAAGAGACCTCTTTTAGATTTCAGTGTTATTTATTGTCTGACAATATGTCGCTTTTCTTAATATTGAAGTTCATTTAAATATGAAAATCACATTTAACAAAACTATTTCCACTATAATTATAGTCAGAGTAAACAGACTTGCATAAGACAATTTACTATTATTGAGAAAAAAATTATATAAATTATATTAACCCCCCAAATTCATTATTACCCCTTAGGTATAGATGTTGCTATTTTTGTAAGTTTTTTCTCTTAAAATGCACATTTTAAGCCTCAAAATTTGGCCTTTTAAATTAATGGTAAAAATCACTTCATTTACAATTGAACAATATTTATGAAAATTGTGTTCTTATAAACTTAATTCACTTTGAGGAGTCAGTACTGCTACATGACATGTTACATTGATTCTCCACTGTTGAACAACAGAAACAAGCTGTTGAGTGAACCATTCTTTTCCCATCATCTGTTTCTTCAAAGCATAAAGCCAATTTTGTATTTAAGCTAGAAAATGGTCCTCGGGGCATGCCCATCTGTCTAAACAAATAAACGTGCTTCCAGTAGAGCTGTAGGGACAGGCTGCTCTTTAAACTGAAGTGATCGATGTGAATGTTTAAGAAATTATGAATTATTGAAAAGCACACTATTTTAATGCATTGCTTTTCATTCTTATAATCTCATTTTTGAGATGTGTTACTGACTTTGGAATATTTTTTTATTATTTTAAAAATAACATTAACATTAAATTGTTTCCAAGTTAAAGTATCTACAATCATGTAAAAGTTACATAAAAAGGCAATTGAGCTTTGCAAAAATAAAATTTTGATGTACATGGCTGAAGTAATGTATATTATAATGCCTAGTAAGTGAAAACAAATTTAAACTACATGCATTATATATTAACTAAAATGTATGCATCAGAAAAAATAGAAAAGCACAGTCATTGTATGGCTTCTTATTCAATTAAATAGAGCAGCAAGCCATTTATTAGTTTGTTTTGCTTTGGGTAGATCTGGAATTGAATAAAGTCCATTGCACAATTTATATAATCACGCTAACACTGGGCTTCACCTCTAATCCTAAAGATCATTATTCTATAGTGAAAAGTTTACTCTGCTAGCTGCCCATAAAATGAAAATGTTCTGTCATCATTTGATCTTATAAAGATGTTTTTTTCCTTAATTTTTTAAAACTTCTCTCTCACTCTCCCTTGTGAGAAATGATGCAGAAGGAAAACAAATTCTTACCACAGGTTGATAAGCATGAATACTTTAAGCTGTATTGGATAGCCAGTGGTCAGCTATTTCATTTCTCTTGTATTCTTATATAATATGTTTTTATTATCTTTTTATTTATTCTTCTCTCATACAACACAATACAATCCTGACTGCAGCCTCTCTTTGTGTTTGCTTCTCTCTCAGTGTGTGTGTGTGTAAGTCAATAGTCTAAGAAGAGACAGCATTGGAAGTTAGTGTATGTATTTAAGCAATTTTACATCCTCAGAGCACAGAATCTCTATTGGAAAACAACTTATGCTTACTAGCTTACTTTTACATTTTGTATAAAATCAATTAACAACAGTATTGAACTGGCTCTTCCCTTGCAATATTATACTTCTGGGATTTCTCATGTTTGAAGGAATTTAAGAAATATACTTTCTATCTTCTAAACAGTGACGATAAAGAACCTTCATTTCATTTTATTTCTATCTTCTCTTCCTTCATTTAATTAATTTATTAATTAATGGATCGATTAATTATTATTTATTTATTTCATCTTCCCCTTCCTGCTTAACACAGTAGTGCATTTCCCCATATCTAGGTGCATTTGTGTAAGAAAAACTGACCCCGTGGATTCAAAAGACTAGATGCATGAGAAAAAGCTTTTTAGAAGTTGTAGCTCAAAATAAAATAAGAAAATTTCCTTTTCTGTCATTTGATTAGAATGACAATCTTCACAATAACTTATTCAATAAGAAGCTTGAAAGTCTCTCCTGTTGATTTTAAGATGTTTTCTACACTTCCAGTACTATCAATACAATTTTTCTTTCACTGGCCCTTATTAGATATATCCATTTTTACCTTGCTATTTAAAATGTTCAGATCAATACAAACTTAGTGCTATAATATCCTGTTTTTCACTTTTTTTGGAGTATTTTTCTTTAAAACTTCCCTTCATGAAAATATCTTATTCAGCATCAAGAAATGTTCCCTTGGGTCTATTTTCAATTTTTTTGCTTTATAAATTCTTCCTTATAAAATACTTTTATTATGCTGAAGTATGAATTCTTTGGATTTTCTCTCTTTTTTTTAATATGGCATACACACCTTTTATTGTATGGATTTTACTCACATAATTTTTCTTTGATTTTTTTTAAATTTATTTATTTATTAAAGATTTCTGTCTCTTCCCCGCCACCGCCTCCCATTTCCCTCCCCCTCCCCCTTTTTTTAGGTCATATATTTTGATTAAAGATTATTACACTGTAAGGTTCTTTACTCATTGAGCTCAGCTCCTGCTTCTCTCTAGTAACTAAATGCAAACATTTACTTTGCTTGTATAGGCTCAATTCAGACATTTTCCCATTTGTCCTTTACTGTGCATCCTTGATTCTTGGAGTTCATTGAATAGAGAAGAAATTAATATTGCCCATTTGTAGTTTTCTGAGTCAACCCTTGTTTTGTAGATAGGATAAACGCCCTCTTTACTTTTTCACACTTTTCCCCATCTTTGTTCCTTAGGGTCTCATACCATCATTCTCAACGTACTTTAGAATTTACTGGTAGGCAACATGTTGCTTTCATTTCCTCTGTATTCACTTACAGAAATCTGTGGTCTCTGGTTGTTTTCCTCAGTATCATCAAATAAAAATTTGACTAAATTTCACTCTTTGTTTTCAGTGATTTTTTAAACTGTCACCTCTTGCAATTTTTTTGTCAATTATTAAATTACTTTTGTTATGTGTGCTCATGTTTGGATATTTGAATTTGAATTCAGTCAGTCAACATGTTAGCTTATATGCCAATATCATACTATTTTTATTACTATTCCTTGTGATATATCTTAAATATGAAATGATAATTGTGTCAGCGTTATATTATTAGATTAGGATTGTTTTAGCTAGCTGTAAATTTTGTGATTCCATACAATATGGATGTATTAGTTTTTTTTTCAATTTCTGTGAATATTTATTTGGGGATTTTTATTGGGATTGCACTGAATCTGTAAATGACTTTTGATACAATTGTCAATTTGAAAGTATTAACTCTACTAACTCTTTTTTGTTTGTTAGTTTGGTTTTTCAAGACAAGGTTTTTTTGTGTAGCCTTGGCTGTCTAGGAACTTCTCCTGTAGACCAGGCTGGCCTCAAACTTAAAGAGATCCTCCTGTCTCTGCCCCATGAATGCTGGAATTCAGAGTTTATGCTACACCTGCCTGGCAACTCTACCAGCCCTTAAATATGAGGTATATTACTTTTTATTAATGCATTTATTAGTGTTTGAGAGTGTCTGTTTTTTCAGGAATTTAAATTTTTTATAGTACATGTTCTTCACCTCCTTAGGTGTATTACAAGATATTTTATTTAAGGCTATTGTGAATGAGAATGTATGCATTATCTCTGCTTAGTATGTTTATTTGTTATTGGTGCATAGAAAAGCTATTTATTGGTGTAAGTTCATTCTATATCCTGCTATGTCTCTGCAAATTATTCATCATTTGGAGAATTTTCTTGGAGAATTTTTTCTGCAATATCTTTTCTATAATGTCCTGTCATCTGCAAACAGGGATAGTTTGATTCTTTTTTTTTATTATATCCTTTTAATTTCCTCCTCTTTTCCACTTTGCTCCAGCTAGTGTTCTGGGCATTATATATAAAAGGAGTTGAGAGAGGAAACAGCTGAACAATCTCATTCTTTGTTTCAGCATGCTTTCTAGCCTGTCTCATCAATTTCAGTGGGGTTGCTTTAAAATGTTTTCATTAAGTATAATGTTGACTATAAGTTTTGCTGTTTTGCTTTTGTAGCTTTTATTTTGTTGAGATATGTTCCCTGTACTTTTCCTTTATCTAGAAATTACTAAATTTCAATATTGCCTTCCAAAGTATTATCAGATAGATTCCTGTTTCATCTAATTATTATATCTTTGTGTATCTGCTAATATTTCATAGAAAATTATATTGAATGAATTAAACAAAAAGTCAAATTATATATCCGTTGTTCTAATAATGTGCTAGTGTCTTTAACTGTAGATACTGTCTCACCATTCCAAAATTATATAATATAAATAAATTAAATGCTCTTGACTTAATATGTTGTGCATGCATAAGAATGGTTATTGATTTAATTCATGCAAAAAGAATCTTTTGAATTTGTTAAACTACAGATTTAAAACTTAGTTTGATTATTGACAGTGCTTTCAAGAACTTTGGAGTAAAATGCTTCGGCTTGCAGTTGTGGAGGATGGAAAAATGGTTCTGCTGCTGAGATCATTAATATCATTTGCTGGTCCTCCAGCGAACCCAGGTTGTGTTTTTATTACCCATATGGCAGCTCACAAGCATCTCTAATTCTTATTACAGTACGTTTATTGCTCTCTTCTGGCTACCTGTGGTCCACACAGATATGTGTAGACCAAGCACTGCTACCCATAAAATAAAAAATAAATACAACAGGAAAGAACAGAAGAAATAAAGAATTTACTGCTTAAGATAACACATAATTGAGAAAGAGAATATGGGGAAATCAAGTTCATACTCACCTGGAAGCTTTATCCTTAAGGGGTAGTGGTCATACAGCTGGAAGATGCTATATACACTACTAGAGAAAAAGAAAAGTAATTATCAGTCTAATACTGCAGTGAACCATCTGATCTACAATAACAAACGACCTAGCAAGACATGTTCACTGATAAGATCATAGCATGAATATCAAACAAACAAAAAAATTTATTATGCATTTTTGGTCCACACCCCCAAAAGATGAAACCTATATCTATCCCACCAATTATCAGAGCCAATAATCTCTAAGTAAGCAGATTATTTGGCCCTTTGGAATAATCTACTCATCCTGCTATCTGGGCATAGTAACAATTTGACTAAAAATGACTTTTTGTTAATATATTTCTCAGTTCTCAGAAAAGCCTCTATTTGCAGTAGGTGGTGATTAATTCAGAGACCAGTGACAAGTAATCCTGAAAATAAAACAATACACAATTCTTATGTTTAAATGGAGCACCCATTTCAGATACTCTACTCCCAAAGCTCAGGGATTACTATGGAAGAGGAATAAAAACAGTTTAAGACCTAGAGATGGTAGAAGAGTTCAGGGAATGTATGTTTTCCAGATATAGCTGGATACATGCAGAGATGAGCTCCCAGAACTTAAGATAGCATGCACAAAACTGTGCAAACTTGAGACAAACTAAAAACAAACAAACAACAACAATTAAGCAGGGAAAGGGAGTGTATCTCTGAAACCCACTGCTAGCTAAGAGATATTGCCAATACTACTTCTGGAAGCAGAATCAGTTTTGTTTAAGGGTGTGTCTCATAATATGTCTATCACTAACTAGTAAAAGGTCACTTATCCAAGATTATATGTGAAACCCAAATAGTTATTTGTGAGTTACAAAAGGAAAGAGAGAGCGAAACAAGGAGTGAGAAGGTAAAAGAGGATGAATCTTGGGGGAGTTAGGTGAATATGATCAAAATAATTGTGTAAAATTCTCAGAGAACTGATATAAGTGAGAAAGGAAAATAGAATACTTGGTTTGGAAAAATAAAGTAGATATGTGTATTCTTAAAAACTTTTCAAGCTGCTGCCTAGTCTTATATATTTCAGATAACATATATTGTGATATATATTTTTATATATGATATATATTTATATACACACATATATCAATGTATCTTTACTAATTCAATATATTATGACTAAGATTGTATCATAACTTAACTGAGAGAGTAGAATATACCCTTATATTCATGTTTACATGTATTGTCATACTTGATGTTGACAATACCATAATATTATTCTGCTATTATCTTAGTCATTATGTAGTTCATATAAGTCTAATCACTACTTAGGGCTTTGGAAAGGAGAAATAAAATATATATAATATTCTAAAATTTACTAGTTTATTTTGTTCATATATTTCAACTTATCACAAACTGGTCATAGAAAGTCATAGATTGTTAGAAAGTTTCAGAATATTACAAGCATTATACTGAATTAATTTTATATTTAAATGGATCTATTGCTTTCCTTTAATACCCATAGCTTTAAACACCTTAAAATATGAGTAATTTTATTAATTTCCATGGATACAATATAGTAGGGCTTATGTTTTAATTTATTTTGTATCTTTACATTCCAACTTCAGAACATGTGAGCCAATTTTTATGCCTGTGATGATTTAGGCAATTTAGTTAATCTTAGATGAATATTTTACTGAGCAATTGTTAAGGTCTCATTTTATGTAGTAAATATACTTCTTGTATTTTTAATTAAAAAACTTTTCCATAGGTAAACTTTGATAGCTAATATATTTGAGAACATCAGCTGGATATGAAGGTGCATGTCTTTAAACACACAAATTTAGAGGCAGTGGGAGGAGGACCTTGATGAGTTTGAAGCCAGGTTAGCCTACATAGTGAGTTCCTGTACAGTGAGACCCCATGGAAAACAAAACAAAATAAATACATAAACCAAATAAATATAAGAGTGAATTTAATCAAATTATTATAAAATAGTTTAACAATCAAAATATAAATAGGCAGTAATCTGAAAGACTGCATTTTAAATATTGGTTGTTAAAAATACATTCTCAGAAAAGATATAACAAAATACAAAAACAAATTATGGAATCATGACAGCATGACAAAAATTTAATGTATGAAAGAGAGACTTTATGTTATAATAATAGTTAGATCACCAAGTAGCATCACACTTAAAATTGATTAATTTTATTTCTTCAAAACAGATTGTTAGTAAAATTCTGTCCATTTCAAAATTGGTATTGAAAGCAAATTCTTGGATTATACGTATTAAGAATAAAAAAAGACTTAACAATAAAAATGCTTATACATGTATACCTAGTCTCCTGTTAGCAGCATTGCTGTAATAAAGTACAATTTTATTAAACACTTAATTAATTGCCACATTATAATGATAGGGGACAAGTTATGAAAATGACTTATTAGAGTCCGAGCTTTGTTTGCTGTGTTAACTGAAAATGCAAGCTGAAGATATAGTCTAATTAAGAAAAATATCATTATGCAGTAGTTCGCATGGGTATAAAATATGGAAGCAAAAGTTGCAGGTGTAAGAGAAGAAGAAAATATCAGCATGCCAATGCTGGAGGAGAGTAAATCTAGCAAAGTACACTAAATTCAAAAAATGATTAGGATCACCAAATACTTAAGATTTTGAAACTGAAAATTGATTTGAATTAATTTTTAAATAATAATTGTTCTTAAGACATATTTTTAATAATTGCAAATCTGGAATGTTTTGAGGTGATTTGTTCACACAGCCCAGTAACGGGGAATATGGAACTTCTTCTTCTATCACCCCTGCTGTGCTAAGGGTTTTATGTGAACTGCTTTTAATTTCTATCTCGAAGTATTTTCATGTTCATTCTAGTTTTGTAAACAAAGTAAAAAAAAATTACATATATTTTTTAAAACTACCAGTCCCAAATCCAAATCACAAATAACTTATCAAGATGCCCTCATACAGAGAGATACATAGCTAGTGTTTATACCCACTGTCCTTTTTGTAGTGTTGGTATAGGTGGTTGTTAGGTTGTTTGTTTTGATGAGGTCTTACTATGTTGCCTAGTGTTATAACATAATCCACAAATTTAACATGCTCATTAATGTTCTCAATGCTGGGATGCATCACAATATGCAAGTTTCCCATTAATTTAAAAAAAAAGCCTGTAACAGTCAGTTTCTATGTCTGTGATAAATTCAGTGCCATGAATGCTGTCTTGTGTATAAACTATTTGTATTATTCCAATTGCTCTTCAGAAAAAAAATAAGTTTTGTACTGTGTTCAGTTATGTTATGGGTGAACATAAATACAGGAGAAACCAACAGGAAACTGTGTGGGGAAAATCTAAAATAAATGGCAGTGACTAAAGGAGAAATGAAGGAGGAAGTGCGTTAATTCATAAAAAGGAATATTTCAAATAAAAAATTCAAAATTAAATATAAGTGTCTAAATACACAATGTGTTCAGTTCCCCACTATTCAAGCATGCATTTTAATCACAAATAAATGGTCCTATACTTAATCAGTGTGGCAGTTTGCTGCAGGAGCTACTGCGGCCCAGATCCTTTAAGATACTAGCCCACTTGGGTGTGGTATCTTAAAGACTATGGACCACAGGAGCTTTGCAGCACCAGTTTCTCAGAAAATAGGGAATCAATCTACTTCAAGACCTAGCAATACCAATTTTGGGTATATACCCAAGGGATACACACTCATACACAAGGATATTTTCCCATATGTTTTCATAGCAGCATTCTTCAGAATAGCAAGAACCTGGAAACAACCTAGATGAGCCTCAACAGAAGAATGGATAAAGAAAAGGTGGTACATTTACACAATGGAGTATTACTCAAGGATAAAAAAACAACAACACATTTTGAAATTTGCGTGTAAATGGGTGAAACTAGGATAAAACCATCCTGAGTGAGGTAACCCAGACCCAGATAGACAAACATGGCATGTGCTCACTCATAACCTACAGTACATGATCCCAGAGAAGATAGGTAACAAGTAGAACCTAACAGAGACATACATAGATCCCACCTGGGAAGAGGAAACAGACAAGATCTCCTGAGAAAACTGGGAGTAGGGGGCAAGGAGAAGGGAGGGTGAAATGGGAGGGGCAGGGAAGAAGGGTAGGGAGCAAGATAACATGTTTGAATGGGTTGCTCAAGAAGGGAAAAGCACAGTAAAGGAGAAAAAAAGAAAGAGATACCTTGAGGGCTAACAAAAAACATGGCACTAGGAAATTCCCAGGAATCCACAAGGATGACCTCAGCTAAGACTCTAAGCAACAATGAAGAGGATGCCTAAACTGCCCTTCCCCTGTAATCAGACTGATGACTACCTTAATTGTCATCATAGACCTTCAACCAGCAACTGATGGCAGCAGATAGAGATCTACAGTTAAGTACTGGACCAACATAGTGGAGACCAGTCCAAGAAAGGGAAGAGCAGTAATACAAGCAAAGGGGACAAGATCATGATGGTAATACCCACATAATCAGCTCACCTGAGCTAGTGAGAACTTACTGACTCTAGAGTGGTAGTGGAAGAGCCTGCATAGGACCAAACTAGGTCCACTGAATGTGGGGGACAGTTGTGAGGGTGGTGCTACCTGTGAGACCACTGGCAGTAGGTGCAGGATTTATTTCTAGTGCTTAAACTGACGTCTTGGAGCACATTCTCTGGAGGGATATATTGCTTAACCTAGATATAGGGTGGAGGACCTTGGTCTTGCCTAGAAGAGAAGTTTCAGACTTTGTTGATTAGCCATGGAAAACCTTACTCTCTTTGTGAAGTAGATGGGATGTGCGGTGGAGAGAATGGTGGGGCAGAAGGAGGGGAGAGAGTGGGAATAGTGACAGATATGTAAAATAATAACAACAACAATAATAATAAAGCAAAAAAGTAAAAACAATTGAAAAAAGTTCCTATTCTTGAAAAAAAGTACTTTGAATATTGAAGTAAATAAATTCACTATTTAAATGAAAGATTTCACCATTTTCAATGAGGAAAACAATCAAACAAATAATAATTGTCAAACTGACAATCTGATGTGGGATTCCCCTCTGTATTTTGTAAAAACCATTGGTGAATAATGAAAACTGGTTTAGACTCATAGAGTATCTAGGCAGGGAAAACTAAATTTAATGATGGAAAAAAGGAGGTGGAGTGAGAGAAGCCATAGAGTCACTGCCAGAGACAGGTGTGCTGAAACTTTGCTGATAGGCCACAACCTCTTGGTAATGCAAAGATTAATAGAGATGGTTAAATTAAGATGTAAGAGTTAGCCAATAAGAAGCTAGAGCTAATGGGCCAAGCAGTGTTTTAAATAATATAGCTTCTGTGTGAATATTTCGGGGCTGAGCAGCCAGGAACCAAGAAGAGGCCTTATTACTACAACAAAATTTGACAAGAACTTCAAATTCTGAGATTTTGTGTGTGTGTCTGTTTTTGAGTAGTAAAGGACACTGAAAGAAGGTGCAAGCTTAAGAATGGGAGGAGATCTCTAAACTGCTGCCTTGTAGACATCATATATTTACACTATTGAACTTAAAGAAGCATGGCTGAGTGCACAACACTGTGTCCAGAATAACATCATAGATGAAGGTAGCTGTAATAAAGCCTCACTCATCCCTGCTAAGTAGGGAGGGCATTCTTTAGTCGTAGAGCCATTGGTATTGTCACATTGATCCTGTCCTGTTTCATGCTCAAATGAATAAGCTCTCACTCATGATCTTTCAGGCTATCCAAATTGAATTCAATGGGTTATGTCACTACATGAATGTGCATGAACATGAACATAAAAGTACACACACACATATACAAACTTACTGTCACATATGAACAATGAAAGCAGAAAAATAGACTTGGAATGGAGGGTTTTGTTGCTAAGGACAGGGAAGCAAGCGAATAATGTCAGCAAGTTTTCTCACAGAGTATTTTGTGTGTGTGTGTGTGTGTGTGTGTGTGTGTGTGTGTGTGTGTGTGTATGCCTGGGTGTATGTATGTATGCGTGTCTGTGTGAAATAGTGCAAGAATCCATGGATTCATAAAATATTTACCTTAATCAACATTATTTGTCTTATTAAGAGAGTTCTGTTATTTCATACACATGAATTTTATACAAAGTACTCATCTCATTCTGTGCATTTAAGCAACTATTCACCTAATACATAACTTTAAAACTTCCATTTGTCTATTTTCTATTTGACTGCTTTTGAATTTCTTAAGATTAATTTAATTTTCTATGAGTGTTTGTCTGCATGTATACATGTATACTGCATTTGTGTAATACCCACAGAAGTCCAATACAGTATCATATCTGGAACTAGAGTAACAGGCAACTGTGAGTTGCCATGTGGTGATGAGCACCAATCTGTATCCTCTGAGAGAGTGTTGACTTCTTTTTTAACTCATAAGTGGGAATTTGGAAAATACAGAAGATATTTCACATCACTTTCATAGGAACAGTAACATTTGTTCTCATATTTTAGTCTGTAATTACAAAGCTTTTTTTCTCTTTTAACCTCAGAGTTGATCCTAAACTTTAGAAATAATTATATCTATTTTTCATTAAAATGTTTCCTATATTGTTTGATCGTTTCCCCTTCCTCAGTGCCTCCAAGATCTTCCTCAACTCCCTACCCAACTAACTTTAAGTTCTTTCTCTCTACCCATGGTGGTTTGAAAAAGAATTGCCTGTGTGAGCTCATACATACATTTGAAGGTTTGCTCCCGAGTTGGTGAAACTATTTGTGAGGGATGAGGAGATGCAATCTTGTTGGAGGAGGTATATTATTCGGGGGGGGGGTGGCTTTAAACTTTTAGAACCAATAACAGGCCTAGTTTCTCTCACTTTCCTTCTCTCTCACTGTGGTTCTTTCTCTTTTTCCTCTCTCATGCTACTACCTTGAGATCCGAGGTCCATGTTTTCAGTCACTGCTCGAGCACCATGTTCGTCTCCTTCTTATAGATGATAATCATTGACTTCCTGTAAACCTGTGAAGAATTTCCCTTACATAATGCCTTCTTTTAAAAAGTTATCTTGGTTGAGGTTTCTCTTCACAGTGATAGAAATAAGACACACTGAAAAGAAAAGATAATAAAACAAAACACAAAATCAAATCAAAAGCCAATCAAAAATTAAAAAAAAATGAGCATCAAAACAAACAGGCAGAGACCAATATAACAACATATACCAAAAAGATTCAAAAAGTTTGAATCCCTTTGAGTTCATTTCTTTGGCCAACTACTGCTGGTCCTTCTTAGGTTTGTAATTGATATACAAACTGACATTCTGGTTTTATTTTTCCTTACCCAGTGTATATCATTTGCAGAGAGTTTCTCAGGGAGGGTTGAGATAGATTGTCCACTTTCCCTCTTAGGACAGGGACTATGTCTGTGTTAAACTTGTGTACATTTTGTGTGTGATGCCAAATTCTCTGTGGGCTCACCTGTATATTAGTTTCATTGTCCATGGAAGACAGTGCTTTCTTGAAATCATCAGTTACCTCAATCTTCCCACTCTTCTGAGCAGATATTTAAGCCTTGGGAAAAGATTGGTGGAACAATCCCATTTTAGAATGAGTGCTACAAAGTCTTTCAATTGTTGTCCAATGTTCGGTTTTAGGTTCTTGTATTAATTACCAAGTATGGCAAGAAAAACTTCTCTAATGATAAGTAGAATAAGGCACTGACCTATGGATATTGAAGTGTGTCATTAGTTATTTTTTTGTTGTGGTTGCTATATACTTTTAGCATAATGATAGTAATAGGTCTTTCCCTAGGCTCATGACCAATCTTGTTGCAGGTTCTTTACCAAATTATTCATGTCAGATGCATCTCCCTTCTCATGAAGTGGGCAAGAAATACAATAAAAAAGTATTAGTTTCTACCATTACAGTTTTGCCACACTTGCAACAATCCATTTCTTGCAGACAAGGTGCTTTTTAAGTCATAGTTTGGCAGATGGGTGTTATTAATGATTACCTTTCTCCTCCAGTAGCATGTAGAGTATCTTCCAGCACATGAACATTGGTAAAAGTGGCTAGGCTTTTAGTTAGGCATCAACTTGGCACATTTATGTTACATTACATAAAGAAGTATTGCCTTCAGCAATAGGAGATTTGTATCATGTTGTGGGGATATTTAATATATACATATACATATATATGAATGTGTATTTCTTGTGATATATTTTTCTAATGTTTGTAACATATATATATATATATATATATATATATATATATATAGCTATATAGAAAACACCAAAAATTCGTTGTATGCTTCATTGGAAATCATGTCTTCAAATTTTTAATACTATATAATTAATTTGAAGTTATATTTCAGATTATGAAGTGATTAAAATATGTGTATTTATAGTAAAATAATTGAAAAATACTAGGCAACCAGGGCAATGTCAATAGCGTATGGTGTTGAGAGAGACTTGGATCCCATTACCAACAACTCAAAGTGAGGTTTCCTTTTCCTGGCTGGGTTTTTCTTTAAATATGTGGCACATGTGCATTATTTTATCTTTAACTCCACCGAGTATCTATAGTAGTGTCTACATGTGTATGGATGGAGAAGTATTTGTCGGAATTATTAATTGGGGCCCCCTCATGGCCTGCATTCTTGAAGAATATTGACTTTCCCTTCACTAGCAGCAATCAACTGCCAATAACTTTTCAACTTCAGTTTGACTTAATTAGCTCATTCTCAATTCATGCTAGGATTTTGCCTGGTTGAATCTTTTGCAAGTCTTGTTCATGCACTAAATGTTCATGTGTGCACTGCCCCTGCAATGTCTGGAAAATACTCCCTTGCTGAATGTGTCAGATCATACAATCTTTAATCATTCACTCCTATGATGATTGATGAGCCATGTTTCAGGACCGAAGGGAATATGACATAGATGTCTTCTTTAAGGTTGGGTTTTAACTGTTCATTTTTCTCTTCATATTGACCAGGTGTGCCATGAGCTACATTTTTGGGGAGACGTATGGCACCCTTCTAGTTGTGGTGGGGTCATAAATTCCAGGGTAGGAGCATGAGGATTAGAATTATTAGGCAAAAGAAGCATATACATACATACATACATACATATATATATATATATATATATATATATATATATATATATTAGGAGAAATAAGAAACAGAATCATAGAACATTATTGGGAAGAAGTTCCAGTGAATATTGAAAAATCTCCTGTATTTAATTTCCATTTGTTAAATACCCTGAACCCCAAAAGGCAGGAGTAAGATAAAAACTTCATTAACATAATAGAAGGAATAAACAGAACAGTTGAAGGATTAGGGATGATGTTTGTAAGTTAAGCATTCTATTGTCATAACAAGACAAGTAAAACTCACACCTTAGACCAAAACATTTTGGCAAACCACTCCCTGTTTGGAATCCACAGTTATCTGCCTAAGGGAGTAGAAACCTAGTTGGATCCTAAGATTTAGTTTGAGGTAGAAACAGGTGTACTCCTTAATCCCTGAAATAGCAGGTCTGGCGCACGCCTTTAATCCCAGCACTCGGGAGGCAGAGGTAGGCGGATCTCTGTGAGTTCGAGACCAGCCTGGTCTACAGAGCTAGTTCCAGGACAGGCTCCAAAGCCACAGAGAAACCCTGTCTTGAAAAACCAAAAAAAGAAAAAAAGAAAAAAGAAAAAAAAAAGAAATAGCAGGTCTGGATATTAGCTACACCTGTTGACAATAACCTTGAAGGACCAGAAGTTCCAACTCTCTGACCTTTTGTCAAGGCAGAATGGACCCATACCTAAGGGCCCTGCCACACTTGTCTCTTTATTAACTGCAATATCCTTCCAAAGTACATTCTTTGATGAAGCCTGAGATATAAACTAGTCTCTGAGTTAATAACAAAAGTTACTATAAGACTTGTTTATCCATGTTTGTAGCTCCTTTGTTCATAATAAACACAAAATGTAAACAGCTGACATAGAGGTCAGATGAGGAATGTGATAATGAAAATATACACAATGGAAAACGAATAAAAAAAAAAGCAATGATTGTAAAAGAGGACCTGAATTTAAGAGAGAACAATAGCAGAATATAAGGAGCATTAGTGGACGATAAAGGAATGGGGAAATCATTTAATAATGTCATAATCTCAAAATACGTGCATGCAAGGGGATTTAAAGTGTGTTAATTCATAATGAGGATTAGATAGTTCACATTATTCATTAATATCTCTGTTTCTTATAACTTGATTTATGTTGTAGTTTGTATGTTATATAACATGCATACATGTTATTCCTAAATGTTTTTTTGTCAAATAATACTTGAAATTATATGTTTACTTAATGGCATATATAATTTGGGATTATATTAAACATAAAAGAAGACATATAATTTTTCACATTTCTTTTATAAGAGCCAAGAAACCATAGGAATGATTGATTGACTGAATATCTATATCCAAGTTATATTCATAAATTAAAGGGAGCTCTTTCAGAAGTATCTGTCATATCTACTTCCTTCTAGTGTTATCCTAATTATAAGTATTTGAAAAAGGATATTTTATTATATGATTCATATCCCTACTAGAAATGTTAATTTCCTGCTTCATGATTTTTGACATATGTGCTGTATTTTTGAGAATAATTCTGTATTAAATGTTAAAAATGTGTGAGTTACTTTCAGCTCTACCTAATGCTTAGCCATAAATTGGACATCTAAGTCAACCTTTCAACACACTGGGCACCCACATGGCAAAGAGGGGGAACCAACACTATGATACCAAATCCAGGGTAGAATGATGTCTAACATTGTCTTCCTAATATAACATAACTAATGTATTCTTCTTATGCCTTTGTTTTTTATTTTCTTTTATTGAAAAACTATTTTCTTACCTTATAATATATCCTGGTTATGGTTTTCTGTCCCTCTGTTCTTCCCAGTTCTTTCCAACCTTCCTTCCAATTCAGTCAAATTCTATTTCTATCACTCATTAGAAAATAAGCAGGTTTCTAAGGGATAATAATAAAAAATAAAATATAAAAAGATAAAAAAATGTCACATCAGAGGTGAACAAGATCAACAAACAGAAAGGAGATTGCCCAAGAGGAGAGACATGAATCAGAGGCCTAATCATTCATTCCCTCAGGTATTCCATAAGAACACTAAACTGGAAGCCACAATATATAACCAGAGGACCTGTTGCAGAACTATACAGGCTCTGTGCTTGATGCCTTATTCTCATTGAAGACATAAGAGCTTTCATCACGTTGATTTAGAGGGTCTTGTTGCTGTCCTCCATCTCCTCAAACTCAACATTCTTTCAGCCTCTTCTGCAGTGTTTGCTAAACTTAGTGGAGTGGTATTTGATGGCAGCATCCATTTAGGGCTTAGTGTTTCGACGGTCTCCCACTCTCTACATAATGACTTGCTGTGGATCTCTATATGTGTTCCTATCTGCTGTAGAAGGAGGCTTCTCTGATGATAACTTTGCAAGACATTGGTAAATGACTATAGCACAATGTCATGGGGAATTATTTTATGCTATGTACTTTTTAAGACCAGTGTTATCTAGCTTCTGATTCACACAAGCAGTGTTGGTGTGGGTTCTTTCTTTCTCATGGAGTAGGTTTTAAGTCGAACCAGATATTGGCTGGTTACTCCCATCACCTTTGTGCCATGTTTAACCAGGCCAGACAGGACACTACTGTGCATCATAGGATTTGTATCTGGCTTGGTGTTTACATTTATCTTTTCATGGTGTGCAGAGTACCTTCCTAAATCAAAGATATAGGTGTTGTCTTTAATACTGGGATTTTGGGCTCAGCTTGTGTATCTGTTATCACATTCAAAAGATTGAGCTAGTCAATATTCCATCAAGAAGACTGGAACGTTTCATGATATCTTATATCTCCATTAAAACTATAGGCAATTAATAGTAATGTGATGTAATGATATTTTCTTCAGAAGTCTTGAAATAGTGAAGCTACTGCACTCGTATACCCACACGCCTCACAACTGCCAGTCACTCCACTTGCATGGGATCCCATTTCCTCTTCTGGACTCTGTAGGCTAGACACATAGGCAGTGTAGGTGAGTACATGCATCAATTTATGTATACTACAATGAAATTAATAAGTATTTTTTAAAATAATTGAAAACTAAGGAGCAATGTTGTTAAACAGTTTTCACAAATGGAGCCATTACTAGAAGCACAGACATGAAATCCCAAATATACAGGAGGCTGAAGCAAGAAGATCGCAAATTCAAGTTTTAGTTAGCCTATAGATTGAGTTGAAGGTCAGTGGAGGCAATTCAGGTGATAGTCTATCTTGAAATTAAAAGTATAAAAAAGATTGTGCTTAAGATTCTTTGATAAACCACTTGGTCAAAAAGTGCAAATTCCTCGGTTGAATTACTAGTATCTCTATAAGTTGGCACTGCAACAAAAACTTAAACTTAAATGCAGAATATCTGAAACACCTTTACTTTGTAATTCTGCTTATCTCCACACTTTCCCACAAAGTTGCTTTCTATATGAAACAACACATCTTCCCTTAATTAATATAGTGTGAAAGAATCTACAATAATAGATAAAACAAAAAAAAGTGCTGTTCCTATGTGGTAAGGCACAAAAGATATTTGAAAACTGTTCATGTTGGTAGCTAATCAAAATTATAATTAAAGACACATATTGTTCTTTAGAACAGTTAGTGTTTCTGTAAGGATGAGTTAAATGGTTTAGTTATTACCACATATTTTTGTAAAGTTCAGTGTTTCTTAGCAAGTATTACATATGTAAAATATGTTTTACTAATGTTATGAGTTTTTAAAGATAATTTCATTAGCATGTTTAGATAGAAAAACAATTTTTTTCCTGTTGGATTTGACTTTTTTCTTAATCAAGAGCTCTTATTTCTCTTTTATTTTTCTTAGTACAAACCTGGATATAGCTGCTATAATTCACTAACTCATTAGTTTAATTACTGATTGCATAATTAAAACATATCTATATTATAGACACTTAATTGTATTAGTTAGCCAACCTTCTAAAAGTTCAGGTAAGTGAAAGGCCAATACAAAGACTGATATCCTTGAATCTCTTCTGCTTTCTTGATTAAAGAGTTATTACAAATAAATTTCTAAAATATATAAAAAGAATAAATTGTGACATTAGATGCATTATGGAATTTAGATAGTAGAAATGGTAATGTTAAGCTTTTAAAAATATGAATTTTCCCAAGTTAACATATTAATTTTTGCTAGGTATTGACAATCAGAATGTCATGTTTTCTGTATTTCAAATTAAATATGCTCATTTGATTTGATCTTGATAAAACGTCTACATATATGATATTATTACATTTTGAAACACAAATGCATTTAATATTTATTAAAACCAATTAATGTTAAGTCAAGTATTCAAGTGAAATAAATATGTACAGTTTCAGGCTAGATACTGATATGATACTAAAACAATGAAACAAAATCTCTAAATTTACATGTCTAGGGCCAGGAATATTGTGAAAGTTCTTACTACACAGCCTGATCATTTTAGTTTAAACATAAAAAGGAAATAACACCATACCACAAGTTGTTCCCTGACATGCACATGCATGAATACAAACACACATCAAGATGAACTTTAAATAAATAAATTAACTTTAAAAATTAAAATGCAATGTACTTCATAGTAATCCTGCTGAGATTTTTCTAAAATATTTACATATTTACATTAATTGCAATCACAGAAAAATCAATTGAAACGTCCCCATCACCTACTATGTCATATATAAACATAACATATATAAGGAAATACTTAATTTGCAAAGCATAGTATAATATTAAACCCAAGTTCAATATTTTAGTTTATATGTACAAGAAAAAGACATTTAGCTAATTAAACTGAAAGTTCATCAATCGTATTTGATGCTTATAAATAAATGTTTTGCTTTCTTCTTTTTCAGAATTCTGTATAATGTATTTTGATCCTTCCAAGCTCTCCTTCTTCTCATCTTAGATCCACTACCATCTCATTTCCCAATTTTGTCTTTTTTTTTACTTAAGAACTTACCAATTGCAATATAGGTTGACCTATTTTTGGTGTGGGTCCTTCCACTGGAGCATGGCTGACCCATCAAATGCCACAACCTTAAAAATGTCTGACTCTTCCTTCCTAGTAGCTATAATCTGTCCAAGATCCTAACTTGGGGACACTCATGAGAGTCTTCGCATTTCATGCAAGAAATGGACTCTCTTGATTTTTTTTTGCCTTTTTTTTTATTGATAAAAGAAGAATAAAGAAAAAAAAACAAATTTCCACCTCCTCCCAGCCTCCCCTTTCCCTCCCCCTCTTCCCACTCTTCTCCCCCTCCTCCCACTCTTCTCCCCCTCCTCCCACCCCTCTCCCCTTCCCCCCACTCCTCTCCCCTTTTGTAGGTCATCACAACTGCTATGAGTTTATGAATCCATTTTTTTTCTACGTCTGTAACACCGTTTGCTTCAATATCCTTGCACCCTTGATCTCTGCCTGTTTTATTTAGTCTTTACTCCTCCTGTTCTTCAATGGACCCAGAGTCTTGGAGAGATTGTGTAAAATACATGTCCTACTTATGAGTCAGCAACCCAAAACCACATACTTTCTCTATTTTACACACATATGAGTTGACATGTTAACCACCATGCACTGCACAAAGAAACTTATCTGAAATAATCTAAGAACAGCATTGATTTAGATTTTGATGTCATTCTTCATCTTTATTATGTCTTTCATTATACTAATTTTCAATTTATTTTGTACTTGTTTTTCATATCCCTTGATACATCATTTTATTATTTGAAATCTCTCTTAATTTTAATACAAACCATCACAACTATAAACTCACCTCATAACTACTTTAACTGAGTTTAAGAAGTTATATTTGTTATAATATGTGGAGCACAATTGGGTGTACAAATATTTGATATATTCAAGTTTCCAAATCTTGTATCTTCTCTGAATTGTACTAATTTTGGCTTATAATAGACTCTAGAAACTTTGAATTTGCTTATATCAATTGCCTTCAGAGACCATTTCCTTATAATAACATTTTTTATTCCTCAATGTGCATCTTGGCTGGTAAGATGAGGTGAAAAATGGTTGGATCTTACTCTGTAAATCAGTCAGCAAGTCTGTATCTTTTAACAGGAATTCACTATTTGATCTTAGTAGAGATGAAACAAGGGGGGAAAAGTCAACATACAGTTGTAGTAAATGAGTTAACACCCTAGAATTCCCAAAGTTTAGGGAAAAATAGCAAGGAAGGACTATAAAAAAGGATTACAATAAAATAATAAGCTTAAGCACTGAAAAGAAACCGACATGGTGCTGAAACTGATGATACTATAAAAGTGGTTTGTGCCAGCCATTTATTTGAGAGAGTACTAATATCTAAAATCTGGAAGAACTCAAAAATAAACACCACACAAGCAAATAATACATTCAGTAGATGGACAAATGAGCAGAACAGATGTCTTTCAGATGAAGACATAAAAATGGCCAATAAATGCATGACAAACTGCTCAGTTTGTCTAGCCGTCAGGGGAATGCAAATCCAAGCAAAACTGAAATTCTTTCTCACTGCAGCCACAATGGTTAATGTCCAGAAAGCAAAAAATGTCTGTGGAAATGTGAAGGATAAAAGAAATCTTTTTATAATTATGTCTGATAAATAAAATTATTTTATTAAATATAGAAATAAATGTGCTATTTACATTGTGTATCTTTTCCTATACACAAAAATATAAATAAAAAATTAAATCACCATATAACACACCTATACCACTCCTGGTTATAGAGCTAAGGGGTAAAATAAAAATGAGTCAATATCAAATAAAAATAAATATGTATATAGTTCATTAAAGAACTACTGAAAATATCCAAGTTGCAGAATCATTTTGAGCACTCATAAACAAATGAATAGATATAAAAGAAAGTGTATATGTATATGTACATATTATGTGTGATTGCATATTTGTTGATATGTATTATTTGTTATTATCAAAGCATACAGAAAAACTGAAGGCAAATGGATGTCATTTCTGATCATATCAAATTAAGTAACATAAGACTGTTCAAGTAAAACTATAATACATATTCTATTGTATAGAAAGCTACAAAAGTAAAGAAATAAAAACATAAGAGATAATATAATGGAAGATATAAGATGCAACGCGAAGAAGAGAATAAAAATTTTAATGCTATAAATGAGATGAAAAATGGCCTAAATACATATATCAACATCCTAATAAAGCACATTCTTCCACAAAGATCTTTAAAATATAATTTTGCATAATGGTAAATGTTTAACATTCAATATATTATTTAAACAAATGTAGGAGATGAAGTATAATAAATACTTCCATATATTTTAAAGACTAGTCTATAAAATACTTGTTTAAAGTAAGTATCAGCTAACAGGGTAGCTGTTATTTTAACATAGAATATGTTTGTGCAATCAATAGAGAAAATGAGTACTAAGAAGAGCTATGGAGTCAGAGGTGTTCCCGCAGAGATTGCTTAAAGGCATTACAACTACAGTGTAATAAATCACTTTAATCAAGAAAACCTCATTTGAAACAAAATATACTCAGGCACAATAGTATGGAATTAAGGTAATTTTATAAGCTTAAAATTAATATATCAATGTGAGAGAACAGGAAGAAAAAAATAATTTTGGAATCACTAATCATAATCTCAATTTTCTGTTATGTTTATTAATTAAAGTTTTTTTGTTTCATCTCCACACTGCTTCCTTCCATTCTCCCTCTTCTTTCCTCCTCTCTCCCCTTATTTTCAATTCACCTCTCCTCCACCTCTGTTCATAAAGGGCCAGGCCAACAAACCATGACATATTAACTTGAGGTAGGACTAAGCTCCTCTCCTTGTATTCCTTGTATCAAGTTTGGGCAAGGCAACCCATCATTAGGAACAAGTTTTCAAGAGGCAGGCAAAATGTGAGGGACATGCCCTACTCAAACTGCCGGGAGCCTCACAAGTAGACTAAGCCTCACAACTATGGGTTAGAGTTATGGTTAGGGTTAGTCATGTGTAGAGTGCCTAAGCTGGTCTCATACAGGCTTCCTAAGCATCACCCATAGTCTGTGAGGTCCTATAAACAAGCCAGGGGCTTCTGTGCATTCTCTTGTGATGATTTGGTTGCATGGTTCATACAATTCTTCCATTTCCTCAACAGGATTCTTGCAGCTCTGCCCATTTCTTTGTTGTGGATATCTGCATCTATTTCTAGACGTTCCTAGATGAAGGTTCTCAGATAACAATTGGTGTATTTACCAATCTAATTATAGAAGATGGCCAGTGCAGACTTTAATCTACTATTGCAAGAGTCCTTTGCTGGTGTCATTCTTGCAGATTCTAGGGAGATTTCCTTGCATCAGGTAGCTGTTGATTTCCCTTAATAAAAAGTGTTACATATTTCGTTTCTAGACATAAATAAAGGACATTGGGCTTATAATGCATGTTCCTAGAGAAGCTAAGTAAGAAGGTGAACCCAAAGACAAACACATAGGCATCCTCATGAATATTAACCTTCATCAGGCGATGAAAGGAGACAGAGACAGAGGAGCATGGGACAGAAATCTCACGGTCCAAATCAGGAGCAGAAGGAGAGAGAGCACGAGCAAGGAACTCAGGACCGCGAGGGGCGCACCCACACACTGAGACAATGGGGATGTTCTATCGGGAACTCACCAAGGCCAGCTGGCCTGGGTCTGAAAAAGCATGGGATAAATCCGGACTAGCTGAACATAGAGGACAATGAGGAATACTGAGAACTCAAGAACAATCGCAGTGGGTTTTTGATCCTACTGCACGTACTGGCTTTGGGGGAGCCTAGGCAGTTTGGATGCTCACCTTAGGAGACCTGGATAGAGGTGGGGGGTCCTTGGGCTTCCCACAGGTCAGGGAACCCTGATTGCTCTTCGAGCAGATGAGGGAGGGTGACTTGATCAGGGGAGGAGGAGGGAAATGGGAGGCGGTGGCGGGGAGGAGGCAGAAATCCTTAATAAATAAATAAATAAAAAAAAGAAAAAAAAAAGAAAAAAACAAGATCTCCTGAGTAAACTGGAAGCATGGGGACCTTGGGAGAGGGTTGAAGGGCAAGAGAGAGGCGGGGAGGGGAGCAGAGAAAAAATGTAGAGCTCAATAAAATTCAATTAATAAAAAAAAACTGTTACTATTGTATCATTGGAGGTGTATTACTCGAATGGTATGGTATTGTTTTTGTAGGCCTTATAGCAAGATAACATAGATGCAATAAAGACAGAAGGGTAAAACTGAGGGGAGGACTCTGAGGAATAAGAAAGAAATGTAGTACCTAATGATAAAGGAGAGACAAACAACACTAATGACTTTTTTTTTAAAAAAAAGCATGAGGAAACATTATTTTAGAAGCTTAAAAATACATATATAATATATATGCAAATGTATACATGCACATCTACATATATAAAGTTTAAATGTAGCTTTAGCTATTCTACATATAGGGTAAATTCTTATCCCAAGGCCATAGACATCCAAACAAATATGCAGTAGCAGACTTCTATCTTCAAATTGTTGGTCATAAGCATCAAAGGGACTCCCTCAGTATATAGTCGTTTATTATCACCTTTTTTAGCCTGAAGTAAGGCCAATTGTTGAAGACAATACTTGCTTCAAACACAGGACTTGGAAAAATTAAGTACATAGAAGCCTAGTCCTGAGAAATAGATCTCAAAATATCAAAAGCTACTAGGTAATCTTTCAAGAACAAAATAATTCCCATTTTTTTTCTTTAAGTATAAAATAATCACAAAAGTGGACAATGTCTGTATTCCCTATTCATTATTTTAACTATGTTATATTTTTGAAGTTATGCACCCCAGAGTCAATAAATTTGGTTTTTGCTAAGGGAACAATAGTCATTCATTAAATTCAAGTGTACAGGCCTTGAATTTGCATAGTCTCCATGCTAGACCTAAATTGGAACGGCAAGGGAATGAAGAATGAAAAGAAAGGCCCATTAGAAAACACACAGAGTCTGGAGTAGGATGAATGGGCCCTTTGTAGAGAATTCTCAGAATCCTGGATGTGCAGGGCCTTTGTTATACACAGATGAGGAGAAGGGTTGCTGCCCACAGCTGGACAAGGAGGCAAGGTTGTTACATGCAGACCCAGAAGGAGGCAAGGCAGAGCTTTGGTTTACAGATGGATCAAGTAGACAGATTTGTCTAACCTTGCTAGGAGCAATCTTTGTAGGGGAGTGGTCTTTGGGCGATAAATATCCAGGAGTAGGCAGAGAAAATTAAGATGGACATTTTCTGCACATACTATCACATACAAACACACACACAAATCAGAAAGGAAGGCTGTGCCATTTACTTCTAAATCTCATAGACTAGAGGTTATCATGTTGGGTGGGTTTGTCATTTTCCCTTGGCTTTTGGCTGGGGCTCTTGACATGTCCTGTTCATGTCAATAAAACTCGTTCACTCAGAAATTCACATATTCAGAACTTCCTCTACTCTCCACACTGAAGGATATTACTTTTCCTTCATCAGTAAAACAGCACTGTCTCCTTGTTCTCATTTCATGGAATGATATAAGACAAATATTAGAAGTCTTTTGTGATTTGAAAGAGTACTAGAATAAAGAAAAACACATTTTTCAGCACAATTAATAAAACCCAGAGACAGAATTTGGGGTTCAGCCTGAAGGTTAGAAAAACAAAACATTCAGCCACTGGCTATTACCTATATTTCAGTGTGAAATGGCGATTCTGCCTCGAGGAATCTCAGAATGAGACTGTGTGTGAGACCTAGCTCCTTCCATTTTATATGCCTCTCTAGAGCTGGGATTAAAGGCGTGCACCACTACTGCCTAGTTTCTATGGCAAACTAGTGTGGTTACTGGAATTAAAGGATTGTGTCACTGCTGCCTAGTCTATCAAACTGATCACTGAAATTCAAGCAAGATTTATTTATTAAAATACAAATCAAACATCACAAACACATTTTTTTCTTAGCTTTTAGGCACAAGGAGTAGTCAGATCGTTGGGACACAATATGAATTCAGTAACTTCTCATTCTAAGAAAGTATGTGATGACTTAAAGTCTAGTGTCATAGCAGCTAAGAAATCTATAGAAAAATCATATATGAAGCTCTTTTTCGTGTTTTGTTGGCTTTTAATTCATTTGCTTGTTTTCTTTGTTGTTGTGATTGTTGGACTGTTTGCCAATTTGACATAAATTACTAGGGAAGAGAAATCCCAAAGGATCATTTTTTATCATATTTGCCTCAAGGCAAGCCTATGAGACATTTTATTGATTGATGTTGGAGAACCTACCATACTGTGGACAATATTAACCCTCGAAACATGTTCTAGGATGTATAAGAAAGCAGGTTAGCAAGGCAGGAGGAAAAAGCTTTCAGACGTTCCTTCTTCGTTGTCCAATAGCAGCTTCTGTCTCCATCTTCCTGCCTCGAGTTTGTGTGTTTATGTCCTGGCATGCCTTCATAGGGTCTGTTTTCTGGTTCCGTTCCAAAGGCATTTCTTGCCATGTCTTTCTCATGGCAGGAAGGGAGAGGTGAGATGCACTCTCTGATTTCTCTCACAGGCACTAATTCCACTTGGAAGTATTCACTCCCATAAACTAATCATTTTTGAGTTGTCTCCAATCTCAAACCACTGCGTTGATACTTCATTTGCGCTGTAAATTTTAAAGAAGAAACATTTGATCAATAGTAAATACTATTAGCCAGCACTCTGTTAAGTAGAACTTGATTTTTCTCTAAATTAGATTCCAATTGCTTTTTGAAAAGTCACCACAAGTGTTATGTTGTATTCTAACATAGCACAAACAAGATTGCATTTGTGTGGGTCAAATGTTCCAATCAAATCTCACTGAATAAAATAAAGCTGCTAGCAGGACTTTGCTCTTTCAGTAGACTCAGAATGACCAATTTCCTTGAATTTATGACATTTTCCTTTGTCTTCAGCATCAGTAATGTACATCTCTAGGTTCATATTTTCACGTTCACATATGCCTCTGGTCAGTCAGGAAATGGTACATACTGAAAAATACTCAGGGTAGTTCCCATGTTCACATTCTTTATTTAATCAATATTGTAATGTCTCTTTTTAACATTTAATGTGTGTTAATTTATGTAGCTTTTTTCTTTTCCTTTTTTTTTTCTTTTGAGCCTTTATTTGACTAGTCACATAGTCTAAGACAGTAAAAATTTTGGGGAAAAATGGTCTGTGAAAGAACAAAAAGTGAGTACTCTATATTAATTGTTTGTCTGTTGCTGAGCTAAAACACAATGATCAAAAGCTACTTACTCCCTCTGAGGATTGAATGGGGGGTGGGATGGGGAGAATTGGGGGCAGGAGAAGGAGAAGAAAGGGGAACTAGGGTCAGTATACAAAATAAAAAAATGAATAAAGCAAAGCTACTTACTGAAGGAAAGCTTATTTTGAGTTGCCATTCTAGAGGGAAAAGATTACGTCTGGGTACAGAGGCACAACAAGGATCAAGCACAGCAGCAAAACTAGGAAGCTGAGAGGTCATGTCCTTAACCATCGTCACAAAAACAGAGTGAGAACAGGAAATAGGGAAAAGCTATGAACTTCAATTTCCATCACCAGGGACATACTTCCTGCAACAAGACAGCATCTCTTAAACTTTCCCAAGCACATGTACATCTGAGCAGCAGACATTCAAATACCGGAGCCTATTTTAGGAGATAGTTCTCATTTAAATTATCACAGTTATCAGTAAGTCTCCTAAGTACTATTGTTACAATATGTAAAATAATCATTTCTTACATTTTCTTTAAAAATTGATTTCTGCTCTTTCTGCTTTTCTAGACGGGGTTTCTCCGTAGCTTCACCACTTGAGCACTAGAACTCGCTCTGTAGACCAGGCTGGCCTCAAACTCAAAGAGTCCTGCCTGCCTCTGCCTTCTGAGTGCTGGGATTAAAGGCATGCATCACCACCACCCTGCTATTTCTTTCTATATTTTATAAACCTGACACTTGGAGAAGAATGTACATGGCTAAGTATTCTGAAGATTTAGCTCAGTAAGGCAAAGACTTCAAGAATTTGAAATCAAAGGATTTGAAATGGCATATGAAAACATGCCATTGAACAGAAAATCTGAGTTTAACACACTGAAAATCCAGCCTAGAGATAAAGTCATGGAGAAATCAAGGGCTAGAGGAAGAACACCCAAATCAAGAATGTAAAGCAAGTTTGAAAGAAGATGAAGGTTTTAGGAAGCAACAAAGAGGTCACTGGAATAAACTGAAAAAAAAAAACTGAGCCAGAAGTTCTGCAGGACACGGGGATACACACAGTGCTCCCAAGGATCTGTTACTGGTGTATGAATATGAAGATTACTAGCATAAATGGCTGATGTGGGAACTTGGGCTGAGCTTCCTTTTAGTGGTATCATTAGTAAGGTATCATTGAATGGCATTTCACCAATAAGCTTAATATGGTTCTGAGAATTGGTTGATGCATTCTGAAAAACTTCCCTGGATATCAACATAAGTAATTTAAACTTTTGAAGTCAAGAAGAGATAGTGAATGAGGTATCTTATACTTTATTAAAGTGTTTGCATAATATGATATTAATATAAGCTCTGGTGCTGAACTAGTATTTGGTTAGACACATCCTACAATGTATCTGTTGCCAATGTAAAATCTTATTTGATTTGTAAAATTTTTGAGTTAATACTGTCTATATCCATAGTCCTATATTTTAGCATCACCCCTTGGTATTGTTCAGTGACCTGTGACAGGAAGAATATTTCCTCATTCTGTTTTACAAAATGTTAGTAAAAAATTGATGGTTCCTCCCTATTTCTGTCCATTGACTGTCTAATTATTAGCTCTACAGGAAAAATTAAATTTTAATTTTAATGTCATTGTAAAAGACCCAGAATTGTCTCAGCATGAGACAATGTCATAAAGGTTGAAGGTATTTTGAATGCTAGCCACCTGTCCATGTATTAAAAATTTATTTAGTATTTTCAGGCTCATATGTGGCTACCTTTATGCTCAGATAATATATTGTGGTTACTATATTATTCTCCTATTGGGATTTGAAGTAGCTCCTCTTTAGAAAGACCATGGAAATGCAGTTTAACCTGCATATATTATTTATATCTTGCATGTATGGTACACACACATTTTGTGTATACACAAATATATATACATATGCATATCTATATATATATCCTAATACTTTATGAATATGTCACAATATTTCTTTGGCTGGATGTTAAGTGTAGTACTTTAAATAATTGCTTTTTATAATTCTTTTCGTGAAGCTATTTTATATCATAGGTTAGACTTCTTGCTTTAGTATCTAGAATTTCTCTCTATACTTGCATCAGAAGAAAAATGTTAGTGACAACTGTTATTTTATTCAGTATGTTGTACTACTAGAAGAAGATATACTTGCAAATATGAAACTAGACAGAAGAGAGATATTTTCTCAGGAATGACTTACAGTTTTGCATCTCTAAAATTTAACTGTATGTAAACCATTCCTAGAGGACCCACAAACCAATGTAAAGTTAATGTAAATATTTTGCTCACACTTCCATATAATTTATTTTAAACATTTTCTTACTAAAAAGCAAAACAGTTAAAAATATAGTTTGATAATATGTATTTGGAGGCAGCACCTCTTCAGAAGCAATTGTCATTATACAAAAAATAAAGTTCCTCATCAGAAATGCTATGTAGGGTGTGATGATAAGACAGAGAATATCTCCAAGGACTAAAAGAAGATGATAGATAAATAAAACCATCAGGTTAGACTCAGCCAGTTTTTATTGAAAGTCCATCTATGGGTTGGACAATTTTATTGAAATTGAAGATGCGATAAAGACAGGCATTGGAACACTCTTATCGGAAGTGGAGATAGAAGTAATACACATAATGCAAAAATAACTTAGCGCCTACTATGTATGTGGCATTTTGGTAGGTGATCAAATGTAAGTTTAGAGAAAATTATTAAACAATTTTTGAAAGTGGTATATTTAGGGCAATTTGGTAATCAGTAAACATTTAAGAGGTTCATCCTTGGGGAAGACTAAATGTTGTTTTCCCAGCATATTTTAATTACTATAACTCTTCATCTAGAGGTGGGACCCTGTGTATTTTCCCAATCCATATTAGCATATGAACTGATATTGTTATTGTTCAGGCCCCATCTAAGTAGCCATAGTGTTGAGATTTTCCAGATGGGGCTTTCCTTGTGTTTAGAGGACAGAATCTTGCATTGGGACACTTGCCCGTAGTTGTCTTTTGAATGCAGTTAGGAATTATTCTGATATAGGTACATGAGAGTGGTAGGATCTCCTCCAAGAGTTATGACTTCACTGGCGACAGGTGGTTGACGGGGCATGATTTCCTTTTGGTTGAGGTCATCTTAAGTATAATTAAATAGCTGTTTGTTACCTCCAAGTTATGTATGCCACTATTAAACCTTTGACGTTATCTTGTTGTGTTTGTTCATTGTCAAGACAGGAGTCAGCACTACAGCCTCATTTTTTGTGTTTTAATATTTTATTATAATATGACAGTACTCGATTCCGTTATTTTATTCTAATACTAACTAGTAAAACTATTTTTAAAATATTATAGCTAAATTCATGGTTATTTTCTAACATTACATTTAAGTGAAAATAACTATATCATATTTATATGCTTTTATATAAAAAGATTGCAATGATTTATAAACTTCCCACTTTGTAAGGAAAGTTTGAATATTTTTATTATTACTATTTAATTATTTGCTAATGAACAAATCTCTGTACATTGCTTACTTTTTACTTTACTTGAATATATTTCTGCTTGTTTTCTATTTCATGAAGCAATGCTTTATTACTTTTTCTCAACTTGATCAAGTCAGCCAAGAGAGAGGAACTCTCAACTGAGGAAATACTTCATTCATATATGGGACATTTTTTGATTAATGAATGATATAAAAATGTTTAACCTAATATGTACAACACCAGCCCTGGTAAGTGTCCTAGGTTATATAAGAAATTAGGCTGAGCAGAATCACCCATGATCTCTGGTTCATTTCGTGTGCCCAGATTTCTCCGTTAGCTTCCTCTGGGATGGACTCTAGCCTGTAATATGAAATAAGCCCTTTCCTCCCCTACTTATTTGTTCCTGATTTTATCTATGTAACAAAAATCAAAGAGAACACATTTACTAATATTTGTTGTTATTTTCATTTTTAAGTTACCTTTCATAGCTCACTCTAACATTTGCTGACCATCTACTATATGCTAAGTACATTATTATTTTTCTAACCATGGAGGAGATTAAAAAGAAAAGTATATAAAACAATAAATACTGTATACCCAGAGCAAAGAGAAACTGTTGCTCCACGAATCTCTAACCATAGATACATGTAGTTATGAAACAAGAAAGGCGTTGCACTCAATTGAGGAAGCAACATATTTAATGTTATTAAAGAGCAACAGAGAAATGGCTCAGAGAGTCATGCCTGGCAGAGATTTATACCTGGCGTTCACATGGTGAAAGGATATAAATGGCCCCTACAGTATATTCTATGACTTCCACATGCACACTACCTCTCTCTCTCTCTCTCTCTCTCTCTCTCTCTCTCTCTCTCTCTCTCTCTCTCTCTCTCACACACACACACACACACACTGAATAAACACAAATGTTAAACCAACAGCTAGTTCTTTTCTACAAGGCATTGCATAAAATGTGGAAGAGGAAAATAGGAAGAATAATAATTGAGAATTAAGCAGACACCAGAAGATAAAAGGGTACATATTCAAACCTAAAGTCTTTGTAAATGTCTTAAACGCTTTCATGGCAACTTTAGTTTAAATATTGTGATATATCAAATATTAAAATGTGTTGTGCTGAGCATGCTTGTATTTATCCTTGTAATCAATTTTCCCTTCTTTTTATCATGTTTCTTCCATTTTTCTGTCATTTGAATGTATTTTTAAAAAGTAAATGACGTTAACATTCTATACTGTTGTACTGAGTTATGTCTGAATTAAATCATCATATTTTTAAAAAAATGAACTTAGACGAAAACTACATATTTTAAATGACTTTATAACAGCAGTTATTGTGTTTATTTGAGCAATTATATGTGACCATAAGCAGAACAGTAATTTCAAGAAATAGACATTGTTCCCAGTAGACTCTCATGAATATTTCATAAATTATTGGAAACGCTTTTTCTAAGACATCATAGGTGGTTTTTCAGCCTCAAATAAATGGATAGGTCTTCATATTGAAATTATGGCACCATTGATGGTAAAGCTAGCTTTTTCCCACATTGAATGAGTTGCTTTTTTATGGAAGACTAAAGAGTTTGCATAGCAAAAAAAGTGCTAAAGCTGTCTATGTTCCAACCAAGTCTCATTATAAGAGAAGTAGATCATTGTGTAATGTTTTATTATAGACTTAAGTTGTCACTTCATGAGACAGAAGGAAACTGATAGGATATTGAAATACCATTTCTGTACTTTATCGTTATAGATTATTATAATGCTTACCAGAAACAGTCAGGAAAAAATGTTGATATGCTCAAAACTTGAAGTAAAAAAAATACAGAAAACAGGAAAAAGTAGAGATATTCTATGTCAATTGTAAACACTTTAAAGTTATGTAGTAGTTACTAGCAGTAAGATAGAAAAGAAAGAAAATGCAGTGATGTATGCCACCACTGCTTAATACATTATACAAAGTATAGGGAAAAATAAAAGGAAAGGGGTGATTATTGAAAGCTAACATATAATATAAATTATTGGGCTTTTATAGTTGTTAGTATTATTTTATTATATCTTCAACAAAGAAGGATCTTTCTCAGCAAATATACAGCAAAAATATAAGGGTGCCTACTAGTGTAAATTTTGATTAGAATTCAGAAATTAAAAAATTTTAAATGCACATATTCCTTAAGAGCTATGCTTAGGAAAAGAGACAGGTACTATGTCAACATTTTACATATAGTTGTTTATCAAACAACATCTCCTGAGATTATGTCCTACTTTTTTTCTGAAATCTGAATACCAAATGGGAAACCTGGAATAGTTATAACACGGCACACCATCACAATGATAGAAAATCTGAGACTATGAACAATGACCCAGATCAAGTACTTTCTCATGATTATGAAAATATATGGTCAGAGTGTTTATCAGGTTCATTACACAGAAAAGCATTTCTTATGACAGTAATGTGAGATAATCATATCTCATTCATTTAAACAAATGAAGTAACTGAGATCAGCATTAAATTCATAAAGTGATGAGCTCATCACAAAGATTTTGTAGAAGGAGACATTACTTTTTCTGACTATAACAGGCTTTTATTACCAGGTTTCAAACTCTCTAGAAATAGAATTGTTTCTAACAAAAGGCAATGTATATACCTAAGAGAACGACAAAGGATTACTACCATTAGGAATCTAAAATTTTACTGAATTACTTGATTACTGACTTCATAAAACTTCCATTATAACAACAAACACATTCTTTTTCAAAATCATCAATGATGTGATAATTTTTATGGATGTGTTGGCACAAAATAATTTTAAAAACTACAAAGTATAATTAAGTGGAAAAGGATAAAAATTATACATTGAATGAACTATGAGTTTCCTGACGTCAGAATAAGCTTAATCCTTCCTTTTTTAGCATACTCCTAATAACAAAGATGGTAAATTTTATGTAAATTCTTGTATTCAAGGTTATATATATATATATATCATACATATTAATTTTTTTTGTTTTTTTCGAGAAAGGGTTTCTCTGTGGCTTTGGAGCCTGTCCTGGAACTAGCTCTGTAGACCAAGCTGGTCTCGAACTCACAGAGATCCGCCTGCCTCTGCCTCCCGAGTGCTGGGATTAAAGGCATGCGCCACTATCGCCCGGCATACATGTTATTTTTTATGATTCCTTTACAATCCCTGTAAAGAAAAACATGATCAAATAATTTCTTCAATTTTGAAAAAGAAAGGAGTAAAATTATGAGGGCATTCTATTATATTGAGAAAAGTTTTATCTAATGTACCCATAGCTTAAAAAGCATACTAATATTTTCTTGCTCCCAAAGCTCTTGTTGATTTTCCTTAGTTGATATCCAATATTGATGCAGGTACCATCTTCTGGATGAGACAAAGGTTTATTTGCAACTCTATTAAACATTTAATGTCAAATTACTTATCCATAATATTACAATATATTATAATTTATAAGGCAAATGACTAACGTTATTTATGATATGCTGACAAAAATACTACTCTTAATTGTACCCTTTAGATGTACTTGATATAATTAATCACAGAGTCAACTTTCAAATTCCTCACCTGGCTCAAAAGTTTACTTTGACTATTGAGTTGTTAAATCTATATAAAACAGTGCTCATTCATACTTTTCAGGTTCCCTTAAATTTCTTACATAATCTACATTTTTTCCTAATACTTTCTACGTGTATGGCAATGTCTTTGGTGAATTATCTAGTGTAACTGAACCAAGAAAATTCTTTATATGGCACTGGATGCAGAGCATCGCGCCCTGGTGTAGGCGCTCTGTGCGCTATTACCCCAGTTACCGAGCTTCGGGTAATCCTTGAATTCCCCAAGAATGCCCCCTTTATTGTGTTCAGGGACAGATTATATAGAGATAGCCACGCCTTAGCCAAACCCACCAGAAACCACTCTCCTGCCATCAGAACTCCTGAAGGTCTCGTGCTCAGAGCAGCTGTAGGCACTCAGATCAGGGGATTACAAGAAATTGAAGATCTGGGGTCTCACTGCTCCCAACAACTGGAGACATGATTCATTCCTCTTCTAAATGATAAGGCCAGAATTATTTTAAATAATCTACACATACTAGATTCTAATAATTGCTTCTATATGATGAGCTTCAACATCAAGTTCTGAGTGCAATGCACACATTCTAATTCATTCAAGGTCTGTTGCGTGGTGTGTCACCTGGATAGATTTTCAGTTGGCTGATAATGCTTGGATTAGCTGATAATGCTTGAATTAGTTCTAAATTGTTCAGAATTTTCCGTGCTGATTCATTGTGTGCTGTATGAAGTTATGTCCACGTTTGTTTTCGAACATGTTGTACCTAGTCATCTCCAAAGTTAATACTTTACAGTAAATTTGACTTGTAAGGTGATAACTCTTTTGTTATTCATTTGACCAGCAACATATTAATGAGGATTTATAAGAAATGGATGCATGTCCATAGATTTTTACATACTATATCTTAAAAGGAATATACTCCACAAAAGTATAGAATCCTTGGACATGAACTTTTATGTTTCAAAGTCATGTTTTTTTATGTTTTTATTTACTTTTCTGATTGCATTTTACATTCCAACCAAAGTTCTCTTCCTATCCTTTTTTTCTGTTCCCTTGTTCCACGCCCCCCCCCCCCCCCCGCACCCATCGCAACAGCTATCCACTTCTGCCAACATTTAAGTCATCAAAGTCTGGCACATTAAATTGTGGTAGGACCAAGCCCCTTCCCCCTGCATAAGACTGTGCATGACATCCCACCATAGGCAATATGCTCAGACTAGCTGCTTCATGCACCAGGGATAGATCCTGGTTCTATTGCCAGGGACCTCTCAGATACTCCAAGATTCACCACGCTCTTCCACATATAGAAAGCCTAGTTTGGTCCCATGGAGGCTCCACAGCAGTCGTCTAGAGGTCATGAATTTCCTCGAGCTTGAATGAGATGTTTCTGTATATTTTTCCATCATGATCTTGACCTCCCTTGCTCATATATCTCTCACCACCTCTTTTTGATTGGATTCCCAGAGCGTGGCCTGGTGCTTGGCTGTGGATCTCTGCCTCTGGTTCCATCAGTTACTAGGTGAATGCTTTCTGTTCTTTGTTTTTTAAAGTGGATAAGTTCAATGAGAATTACATGGATAATAATATCATTGAATAGCATGGGTTTTCACACACTTTTAATCCAGGTTTTATATCATGTTTTATCTAAAATTGCTGAAATGAAAAAAATAGTCTACCCAGTACCTTCTAAGTCTCAAGATCTCTAGCTATCATAAGTATATACAGTTAAAAGTAGTGAAAATTTCAGTCCTGAAAAATCTTGTATTCTCATTCACTTGTAGATCATTTTGTTTGTAAACTTTCCGAATTTTCTACATCATTCATATGATTTTTTGTACATAATATACAGACATACTGATTTGGGAAATCTCAATTTGCCCCTCATATTGCATTTAGTACAGAGACTAAAGAAAGTGAATTATAAGGAATAAATTATTTTCAAAACCAACAGGAAGCTGGGAAATGGTGGTTCACGCCTTTAATTTCAACACTCAGGAGGCAAAGGCAGATGAATCTTTATGAGTTCTATGCCAGCCTGGTCTACAAGAGCTCGTTTCAGGACAGGCTCCAAAGCTACAGGGAAAACCTGTCTCAAAAAATAAAAAAACAAGAAAACAAAATCAAAACAACCCCTAACCAGAACAGTGCTCTAGTGTGTTTCCAATTAAAGAGTACGGATTTTACAAATACAAAAGGCAGTCATTAGTCTTTTAGTGATACATTTTTACTAACTTTTGCTGAGTAGAAGAATGTTTTGCTAAAATATAAAAAAATATCACTCTGAAAGCAAAATAAATTATTTATCCTTGACTATGTTTTATTATTCTAATAGGTAAAGGCATAGATTTTTTTTTATCCTTAGCGAAATTTTTGGAAAAGTAAGAGAAGTAGTATGATGCTTAATTATTTTCTCTAAGCAGATAAAACTTTCAGAATAACTGTGCCTATGTTTCTGTAGGAACTAAGAGAAAAAGTTCAATTGAAAAATGAAAATGTATTATTGTCCCTGCTGAAAATATACATGTAGGTAAGAGGTGATGGCATTCTGAATGTTCTCATGATAAGCACTGTAATAAACACCGGCTAAATAAAAATGGAATATTTAGCCAAAAAGAATAACTTATTATTAGTTATGCCACTTTCTACCTGGAGAAACTCCAAATTCACATTAAATCAATTCACATCAGACTATTTAAGTCTAGGATCCAGTATTTTACTCTAAAGATAATGTAAAAGAAAACTCTTCTTACGCCTTTCATAATGTCATCAGTCATTATTTCTGACCTTGAGGGTTTTCACTCTTCTATCAAAATTGTGTACCGAATTAACCTTTATTTTAAAAGTTACATAACAAATCTCACAAGAATAATTTTGAGCTGTCAATAATACCTATGTGTGCCTCTGGCTTATTATTGCCACGTTAACTCAGGTATATTTCTGTTCTCAGTTGCTGCATTATCTTTTATAGACTCTTTGGTTTTTTGCCTTGTTTGCTTCTGTGTTTGTTTTTTGATTGTTTGTTGTTGTTGTTTTTTATTTTATTTTATTATTATTTTTTTATTGAAAAAAAATTTCCACCTCCTCCCAGCCTCCCATTTCCCTCCCCCTCCTCTCCCCCCTCCCCCCTCCCACTTTTCTCCTCCTCCCTCTCCAGTCTGAAGAGCAGTCAGGGTTCCCTGCCCCGTGGAAAATTCAAGGTTCTCCTCCCTTCATCCAGGTCTAGAAAGGTGAACATCCAAACTGGTTAGGCTCCCACAAAGCCAGAACATGAAGTAGGATCAAAACCCCATGCCATTGTCCTTGATTTTATTTTTGGTTACCAATAAAATCAAGCATGTAATGTACTTCATGTAGCTCACAAGATAAGTGTTATGACAGATGAAGCATCAAAACTAATTTATCAGTGTGGAGTAAAGCACACTGATACTCTCATTTCTATAAAAAAAAATCCTCTTTTGCATGAGGAGAGTTCTCCTCCTAACAACACCCAGTGTGTTCTACGTGAGGACAGTTTTGGAAACACCACCCAGATGAAAGAGAGGGCTTAAGTTACAGAGAAAGCACAGCAAATGAACAAAATGACTGGAAGAAATAAAGTGAATTACAGGGCAAGAGAAAAGAGAGAGTGGAAAGAAAAGGAAAGGCGGAAAAGATAGGAGGTAGGGAGAACTTAGGAAGGTAGAGAGAGGGATAAATATTAAAATACAAATGGCTCTTCCCTTTGTAGATTTATCATGTACAAAGACATATGATATTTATTTGTCTGTGTCTTGTTGATTTCTCGTAATATAGTAGCCTCCAGAATCAACTATGTCATTAGAATTACATTCTTGCATTCTTTTTTAAATATATTTTCCATTTGAAATTACAATATAATGAAATAATTCCACCTCTCATTTTCTTCCATTCAAACCCAACTTGCATTCTTTCAAATTAGTGGTCTCCTTTTTATTAATTGTTGTTACATGCATATATGTATAAACCCAGAGATTTCGTTTTTTCTTTTTAACTTATTTATTTTTTAAACAATCTTTTCTCATTTTGCATATCTACCTAGTTTTTTACTCTGTTACCTCCTTCTAGTCCCTGTCAGCTTCCTCCACCCCAACCCCCATCTTCTCCACAAAAGGGTAAGGCTTCCCATTAGTGAATCAAATAAGTCAGATTATCATTTTAAGGCAGCACCAAAGCCCTCCCTTCTACATCTAGGCTGAGTTAGGTATCTCTTCAAAAAGAAATGGAACCAAAAGACCAGTTGAAATACTAGTGATAAATCTTGATCCCACTATCAGTGGCCAGTCACAGAACTGTCACCCACATTCAAAGGGCCTAGTTTGGTCCTATACACATCCCTCCACTATCAGTGAAGAGTCCGTGAGCTCCCACTAGATCAGGTCAGCTGGATTTGTGGTATCTCCATCATGGTCTTGACCTTTTTGCTCAATTATTATTCATCTTCCCTTCATCTGGTCTTCGGAAGCTTGACCCAGTGCTTAGCTGCATCTGCTTCCATCAGTTACTGAATGAATGTTCTATGATGAAAATTAAGGTAGTCATCAATCTGATTACAGGAGAAGGCCAGTTCAGGCACTAGCTGCATTATTGCTTAGGGTCATAGCTGCAGTCATCCTTGTATAGTCCTGGGAATTTCCCTTCTGCCATGTTTCATGCTAGCCCCATTATGAATCGCTCAATCAAGATATATCTTTCCTTGAGAACCCTCTTTTCATTCCCACAACTCAACCATACTTTTCCCTCATGTTCTCCTTTTCCTTCATGTTCTCCCCTCCCCTTCCCATTCTGAGTTCTCTTCTCCCCCACCCAATGCTCCAAGTTTTCTCAGAAGATCTTGTCTATTTCCCCTTCCTAGAGGGATCTGTGTATTTCTCTTTGGGTATTCCTTGACACCTAGTTTCACTGGGTTCATGGGCAACTGGCTGGTTCTTCTTTGTTTTATATTATCCATTTATAAGTGATTACATACCATGTTTGTCTTTCTGGGTCTGGGTTACATCATTCAGAATTTTTTTTTAAGCTCCATCCATTTGCTTGCAAATTTCAAAATGTCATTGCTTTTTACTACAGATTAGTACCCCATTGTATAATTTACCACATTTTTTAAAAGTATTCTTCAGTAGAGGCATCTAGGTTGCTTTTATGTTCTGGCTATTATGAATAATACTGCTATGAACAGAGCTGAGCAAATGTCCTTGTGGTATGAGTGTGCATTCTTTGGGTATATGCCCAAGAGTGGTATATGGGGTCTTGAAGAACTGGCATACTGATTTCTAAAGTGGCTGTACAAGTTTGCATTCCCACCAGCAATGGAGGAGTGTTTCCCATATTCTACATTTTCCCCAGTATTAGCTAAAATTGGTGTTTTTGTTTTATCTTAGCCATTCTGACTGGTATAAAATTGTATCTCAGAGATGTTTTGATTTACATTTCCTTGATGACTAAAAATGATGATCAATTCCTAAAGAGTCTTTTGGCCATTTGAGATTATGCTGTCAAGAATTTTCTTTTTACATCTGTACCCCATTTTTGATTTGATCATTGGTATTTTGATGTCTAGTTTCTTGAGTTTTTTATATATTTTGGAGATCAGTCCTCTGTCCAATGTGGGGTTGGTGAACATATTTTCCCATTCTGTAGGCTGCCATTTTGTCTTGTTGACTGTGTCCTTTGCCTTACAGAAGCTTCTCAGTCTCACAAGATCCCATGCATTAATTGTTGCTCTTCGTGTCTATGCTACTGGTGTTATAATTAGGAAGTTCTATTGATATATGAGTTCCTAATGTTTGTGTGCTGCTTTCATTGGTTAATGAATAAAGAAACTGTCTTGGCCTTTTGATAGGGCAAAATTTAGGTAGGCAGGGAAAACAGAACTGAATGCTGGGAGAAACGAGGCAGAGGCAGAGAGAAGTCATGGATCCTCTGCCAGAGATGGACACCGGTTAGAATCTCCAATAAGCTATTGCCTCATGGTGATACTCAGATTAATGGAGATGGGTTAAACTAATATGTAAGAGTTAGCCAATAAGAAGTTAGAGCTAATGGCCAAGTAGTTTTAAAATCAATACAGTTGCTGTGTGGTTTTTTCGGATGTAAGCTAGCCAGGCTGCCAGAACAAACAAGCGGCCCCTTCTTGTAACATGCTTTCTTGTGACTGTGCATTCACGGCTACTTCTCACTTTCCTCTCTATGAGGCTCAGTGAGGCTGGATTTGCGTTGAGGTCTTTTAACCATTTGAAAATGAGTTTTGTGCATGGAGATAGATATAGATCTATTTGCATTCTTCTACTTGTTGACATCCAGTTATGCCAGGATCATTTTTTGAAGATGTTTTCATTTTTGCCATTGCATTATTTTAGCTTCTTTATCAAAAATCAGGTGTTCATAGTTGTGTGTATTAATATCAGGGTCTTCAGTGTGATTCCATTGGTCCACCTGTTTGTTTTTATGCCAATACCAAAATTTTTCACTACTGTAGCTGTTTGATAGATCTTAATGTCAGAGATGGTGATGCTTCTGGAAGTTCCTTTATTGTAGAAAATTGTTCTGGCTATCCTGAGTTTTTTATTGAAGTTGAATATTGTTCTTTTGAGGTCTGTGAAGAATTCTCTTGGAACTTTGAGGGAGACTGCATCGAATCTACAAATTGCTTTTGGTAGTATTGTCATTTTTATTTTGTTGATCATACCTATCTAAGAGCATGGGAGGTCTTCCCATTTTCTGATATCTTTAGTTTCTTTCTTTAAAGACTTAATACTATTTTCACACAGGTCTTTCACTTCTTTGGTTCACATTGCCCCAAGATACTTTATGTTTTTTTTGTGGCTATTATAGAGTATAATGTTTCTCTGGTTTCTTTATCAGACATTTTATCATTTTTATATTAGAGTGCTACTTTTTCTTTTTGAGTTGATCTTGTATCCTGCCACATCACTGAAGGTGTTTATCATCTGTAGGTGGTCCATAGTTAAATTTTTGGAGTCACTTATGTATACGATCGTATCATCTGCAAATAGTGAAATTTGACTTCTTCTTTTCCAGTGTATATCCCCTTGATCTACAGTTGTTATCTTATTGCTTTAGAACTTTGAGCACTACATTGATTAGATATGGAGATAATGAACAATCATGTCTTGTACCTGATTTTACTGGATTTGCTTTCAGTTTCTGTCCATTTAATTTGATGCTGGCTGTTGACTTGCTGAATATTGCTTTTATTGTATTTAGATATATTCCTTGTATCTCTGATCTCTCCAAGGCCTTTATTATGAACTGGTGCTGGATTTTTGTCAAAAACTTTTACAGCATCTAATGAGGTTATTTTATTTCTTGCAGTTTATTTACATGCTGAATTATATTGGCAGATTTCCATATGATGAACCCTCCCTGGACTTCTGAGATGAAGCCAAATTGATCATAGTGAAAGTTTTCGGTTATTTTTTGATGTGTTCTTGATAATTTTTGCCAGTATTTTATTGAGTATTTTGCATCAATTTTTTTGAGGATAATTGGTCTTTAATTCATTTTCTTTCATGAGTTTTTGTGTAGTTTGAGTATCAAGGTAACTGTAGTCTCATAAAAAGAGTATGGCAATGTTCCTTTGTTTTTCTTGTATGGAAAAATTTGAGAAGTATGAGTATTGGTTCTTCATTTAAATTCTGGTAGAATTCTGTGCTAAAATAATTAATCCCTGGGCTTTTAAAAAAAATTTTGATGGGAGACTTTTTATGACAGCTTTTATTTCAGTAGAGGTTATAGGTCTATTTAAATTGGTTATCTGGTCTTGATTTAATTTTGGTTTGTAGTACCAATCCAGAAAATTTTCCATTTTTATTTTTTTTATTTTTAGATTTTTCAATTTTGTGGAGTACAGGCCCAGGGATCACAGATGTGGTAGAGGATTGTTGCTACCACAGATGTAGGGATACTGCTCCAGTGTTTTGGGGGTTTGCGGTTTGAGGTGGAGTGTGGGATCAGGACCCTCCAGATATCAGGGCCCTCCGTCAAGTATCCTGTAAATCAGCTCAGTAGCAAAAGAAATGTCCATTCAGGAAAGGAAAGTATAAAGAAAGGAAAAAGCAAAATAATATTCCAGGGAAGTCAGGGCCAGGACTCTGGAGGTCTCAGATGAGGTGGGGAATAATTGCAGGTGTGGGGAGTCTGCTCCCGGGTTTGGGACTTCACAGAGTGGGGGTAGAGTGTAGGATGTGCGTCCATGGGCTGGGATCTAGAGAGCAGTGCCCTCCAACTAGGAACCCAGACACTCACCTCTCCATGATCAGTCAGGGTCAAGGCTCCATTGCCCTGAGATGAGGTGGATAAAACATATAAATTTATAAATATGTAAATACAATGTATATTTGTATATATTGTTTTCATGGATAATCATGGAATTAGACAACCAATTGTTATGCTTTTTCCTGGGGAAAACTTTCTCTCACTCACACACTTAATGATATTTTCTTTATCAATTAATCAGTTGACATGCACTTTAGTTAATTCTATATTTTGTTTACTTTGAATAGTTTTTCAGTATATATAGAAACATAGATGTCTCCTGAATGTTAATTTTCTCTTCCTTGGATATATATATTTGTGAGACTATTGTGATTTTTTCATTTTAGAAAGCTTCATACTGTTTTCAAAAGTAGAATTATCTTTATAGTTAACAATTAAAAAGGAAGAATAGTTTCTGGGCTTGTAAGGAGGCTATAATTGAGATGAGTTTATTCTATGTTTCAATATACTTATAAGGCTAAAGGTTAGAATATTTCTGCTTAAAAATATAGATTGCCACTTTAATTTAATTAATATAGTTGCATGCACATGTATTCATCAAGATAATGTAGAGAAAACTCAATAAAATGATGATTCATTATAGCATATTGATAGGTTTTATATATACGATAACTTATTAAATCACCATATTAAAAACTTTGTAACATTTATCTTATATACTGGAAAGACTGAGAAACTTACAGCAGCTCAATCCAGGAGGCTATATACCTCAACAATGCCAGTATGGCACTGAAAAGTTGGAAATTTCTTGGACAGCCTTTTTTTCTTCATCAAACAAGAAAGTCTGGATCATTTAGGTCTCTTATCAGTAAAGAAACTGACTAAATCAGTAACAGTATCCTGTAAATCAGCTCAGTAGCAAAAGAAATGTCCATTCAGGAAAGGAAAGTATAAAGGAAGGAAAAAGCAAAATAATATTCCTCCTTCCATACTCTCTGAAATCTGGACTCCTGACATAAGGGGTGTCCCACATAATGGGATTCTGCAGGTTTATTAAGGCAATCAGGACAACTTTTCAGTTGAATCTCTAAACTCAAGAGCTTCTAGGTTGTGACACACTGACATTAAATCTAACCATCCCACCATTAATTGGGATATTTCATTATATCTCATTAATAATGTTCATGCAATAATTAAAACCAAGCTAAAATTTACCAGATAACTACCCATATGTGATATAAAGTTTAAACATGTACGTAGTTTGAGGTTTATATCAGTTAATAAGTAGTTTCTACAGTAAGTTGCTTTACAAAAGCAGGGGTTTTCAATAGCAGGTAAACTGCAAACCCAGAAGCAGAATTGTGGACCAATCTAGGCAGACACTGTCCTATGTTTCCCTGGATAATGCATCACTATATTCAAAGGACAGCACTCATCCTTGGTGCTCAGCTTATCCACTGGGATTTCTGTTGTACAACCACCCACCGTCACCCTTTTTAGTTTTCCCATTTAGTCCTTCTCTCAGAAGAATAGAACTATCTGACTAGTAAGTTTGGAAGGGCTTCCCATTTGAGCAATTCTGCCTTATGGAGAATGTTCTGGCCACCTTCCTGAGCCGTGTGGTGAGCTCAACATGCTGGCAGTGCTCTCTGGAGCAGACTGCAGTTGTCCATTTCTGGTGACTGAGTAAATAAGTTGGTCTACATTAGGAGATGTTCTCAAATTAGTTTGGCTGTGTTTTTAATCCATGTCCTTTGCTCATTTGTTCACTTTTTCATAGCAATAAAACTCGAAATTTGTTCTCCATCTGTCTTAATTTGTTGTCTATATCTCTCTGTTCATTCTAAACATGAACATTAAAGAAGGTTGCTTCTTGGGTTTGACTAAAGCTTCAACTATCAGTTCAACTACATTTTTGGGTTGGTTGTTTAAATAGGTATTTTGTATTTCACGATAATTTCAAGAGCCAAGAACATTCTTCAACATCATTGTAAGGACATATAATATCATTTGCAAGTCTTTGATAGAACTATATTTTAATAGTTTTTAGAACATTTTGAATTGATGAACTTGTCCATCAATGGTTGTCTTTGATGAGTCCTAGTAATACAAACCTAGCTTATTAAAAAATATGAGCAGATGCAATACTTTGTAGGTGTTCAATCTATTATGGTCTGAGTAGTTCAGTTTGACATAGCAAAACACCATGCATATGGTAATTTCAAGTACACATTTTTCTCTTGCATTTTTTAAAATATAATTAGATTTCAACATTATGAGTTTCATTGGATTGATTTTGAATTTTTATCACACTTTATGATTTTATTCAACCTGACTCCATTCAGTATTTTACTTCACCCCTTTCCTTTTCCAAAAGAGCCCTGATCTTCCTTCTAATCTTTTCCTTTTTGAGTGTATATTCCATAAAATAGAGTTTGTATTTCCTTTCTAATCCTGGCTTAATTTTCTAAGCACATAACCTTAATTCATATACTGTATATTTTGATGGTGGAAATCTGAGATGAGGAAGCCTACCATCTGATCTGGTACACACAGAAGGAAAACATTTTGTGTAGTCTCATGATACACACTGATCCACTTCTTCTCCCTCCAAACTCTACCAAATTTTACCTCCTTATAGGCAATATCAGAAAATAGAGCAGTGGTACAATATAAATTATGAAGAGGGAACACAATTCAGCCCATAGTAACCATCTCTGTCAAAAGGGATAATAATTAGCAGAATACTATTATTAAATCCTTCCCAATACAGTTCTGTGTTGTGGTCAATTCTGTTCCATTGTGAACTATTTCAAGAAATAAGATTAAACTTAATTTCATAATTTTCCCAAGATAATTTAGTGGCAGAAATTCATTATGAAGTGATGTGGGAGTGATTTCTTTCTAATCTGTTGCATTCATTGGTTAATTAATAAAGAAACTGCCTAGGCCCATTTGATAGGCCAACCCTTAGGTGGGTGGAGTAAACAGAACAAAATGCTGGGAAAAAGAAGCTGAGTCAGGGAGTCACCATAATTCTCCCACTCCAGACAGAAGCAGGTTAAGATCTTCCCTGGTAAGCCACCTCACGGGCTACACAGATTATTAGAAATGGGTTAGACCAATATGTAAGAGCTAGTCAATAAGAGGCTAAAACTAATGGGTCAAGCAGTGTTTAAATGAATACAATTTCTGTTAATTATTTCAGGTATAAAGCTAGCCATGCGGAAGCCTGGGTGGCTGGAATGCAGCCCCACAACTCCTATTTCAACAATGAAGTCCTTGGTTAGTTTGTTGATATATCTCATATTGTGATAATTCTTACTCCTGGGTGTGTTCTGTAATTGTTAACACAGAGGAGAGTTGTGCCTATGTGTGTGGGAAAAAATACAACTAATCAGTAAAATATAAGAGTAGGTTAGTCACTTTAATGCTATGGTATCAAAATATCTCATACAAGTACTACTTTGATATTTAAGTACCAAAATTTATTTTTATTTTGACATGTAAACCAAAGTAATTTTTTTATGGTGAAGACAAGCAAGGATACAGGATTGATACTTTGCCATAAAAAAAATATTTTAGTGTAAACACTAAATTCTAGATAATAAGTATCAGCAAGTGTTTGGTTGTTTCCAAAGTGATGTCACAGAGCTTATTATCAGATAACAACTAATTGCATTATATAAATAATATTTATAAACTTTAATAATAAGTTTCCTAGGCCATTGAAAAGGATAGTAGCTTGTAAAGATTGACTCCTTCAAACTCTCTCTTTCCATAACACATGAAAGTTATGTGTATGTTTCAACAGTAAGTATACTAATTTGTTTGCATATTATTACTTAAATGCCATTAATTTATGCTCCATGATTGTCAGAATAGTCAAACGGTGCAAATCCTGATAATACTCGGAGATAAATTTATACACAAAATATTTTCAGTATGCTCGTGCTTTCAGGTTGCAGTGTTGATACATATTAAAATAAAAATGAATTTTCTCATTCTCTCCTATTATTTCATCTTCATTTACTTTTCATACCACTTTAGTTCATTAATTGTTTGTGGCTCTTTATAATTTAATTCATGCTATTATGTGAAGGCAGTAATCTCATAGTAATTATTATTAATACTTGTACCAGCATCTGCCTCACTAATAGAGAAATTTTACTGAATCGGTAAATTTCAGATAACATCAATCAGAATTAATATTATTCAGATAGATTGGATAGTGAAAACAGCAGAGAAATAGAGCCTGTATAAATAATTCATAAGGCAGTATTCACAAAAGGTATCATAAAAAAGATCGCTAAAATAAATTGTTTCATTTGTTTTTAGTTTTCTTTCCAATGTGAAGTAAATAGTCCCTAGAATATGTTATTTGGCAACTCTCATAGAAACTGTCGTCAAAATATGGTATCTGAGGACTTAAGCTAGGAAACATTTTAATAAATTATTATATTGTGTTCCTCTTGGAAATACAATGCTGTAGTCAAAATCAGCGGTTCTCTTCATTGTATCTCTTAGCAGAATACTTTAAGCTGCCATAGGTTTATCATCAGCAGTAAGATCTGTGCCTACCTCACTTCTTTCTCTTTGAGTTGAATCCCCCATCTGTCCATAGATCCCCCACATGCCTGAAGCACAGCCTAAAATGGATTGAGTATAAATCAGATAGTAGAGACAGAAAGTACTATGAACTTTTAAAGTTTCTTCACAACAAAAAAGAGACACATTTCAAATTGAAAACTTCTGTAAGATAAGACAAAGCCCATAGTGCTCTTTTATTGATGTACTATGTAATGCAGCTTTTATACTCTCATATCTCCTGTAATAGAAAATATGACCTGGAGCTACACATAACACCAGCATTTGGAACCATTACAGGCCTTTGTAAAGTGTATTATGCCTCAGTGATACATTCAGAGAAATCCACAAGCATATAAATCTAACTATTGCCCTCAAACTACACCCTGGGGTGAGATTCCAAGTTCTCAGAATATGAATGTTTCTTAGCAGGTTAAAATTTCAGAACCATTGGCTGTTCCTCAAACGAATGCTTGACCTCTCCCCAGACAAAAACTAGAAAGTATAGCAGAATAGCATAAAGACGGAATTGTTAATTCTATAATAAATATAAAGATAAGATATAAGATAAAAGAATATTAACCATTCAAGTGTAAGAACACATACAATGTTTATAAAATTCCTGTATACACCATCTTTTATCATCTTTTTCCCATTGCCTAAGCTCTTTTCAAAGTACTGCTTCTTTCTTTACAGTGAGTTCAATTCAATAGCCACCAGCATACTTTCCGTCATATTTATTTGTTTCACCAATTGCGACAGAGTAACTCTTTAACAAACATCAACTGATAATTGAAAATTCAGGCAAACTAGATGCTACCTGCTTTTGTTCCATTTCCCCATTGTTTTTAAAGTGTAGGCTGACTATTTGAAAAATTTCGGACTTTGTGTTCCTCCTGTGCTACTCACCATGGGAGTCCATAAATAAAAGCCCAACAGAAAGTTTCCCACATATGTTTATCTAAAAGCCATCTGCATATTTTTAGCTCCATTTATTTTTTTATTATTTTTTGTTGAAAAAATTTCCGCCTCCTCCCTGCCTCCCATTTCCCTCCCCTTCCTCCCACTCCTCTCCCCCTCCACCCACTCCTCACCCCTCTCCCCACTCCTCTCCCCCTGCCCCCACTCCATTCCCCCTCCCTCTGGAGTCTGAAGAGCAGTCCAGTTTCCCTGCCCTGTGGGAAGTCCAAGCTCCCCTCCCCTCCATCCAGGTCCAGGAAGGTGAGTATCCAAACAGGCTAGGCTCCCACAAAGCCAGTTCATGCAGTAGGATCGAAACTTAGTGCCATTGCCCTTGGCTTCTCATCAGCTTTCATTGTCCGACATGTTTAGTTCCATTTTTAAAGGTCTCTGTGTATGTCTGTCAGTGTGCACATGTCTTTTGTGGTTTTTTGAACATTTGTGTGTGCAGAGGTGTTTGCCTATATCTATGAGTGGAGATCTGAGGATACGAAGGATCCTCCTCCAGAGCTCTGCTGTGCCATTGATCAAGGCCTTCTTCCTGAAACTATAGTTCAAGTCTCAGGTTTCATCTAGGCTAGAAGCCTCAGCAATCTTCCTGTCTCTATTCTCAGGATTGCGGGGAATAGAGACTGGGAATAGGGATCTATTCTCTATTTTCAGGGCTGTGAAAGAGAAGCCTGGGTCATCTCCCAGTCATGGTTTAGTTCAGACAATAGATAATCTCTAAAATAGTATTATATCTGGTACATATTTTCTTCTATTATATATCATTCTTATTTTACTCTTCTAGGGGAAATGTAAATATCTTATATCCAGATAAAAAAATAATAGTTTGAAAAGCGCAGATTATATAGACACATTTTAGTATCTGTATAAATAATAAATGGAAACATAAAACTTTCAAGCTTGGAATGCATATTCAAATATGCAATTGTTAAACATTAAATATATGCTTCCAGTAATCAGACTTTGAGAAATTTTCTAACATAAAATGATGGATGCACTTTAGGAAATTACTTTCAACATATTGCTATCCATCACCCTCAAGACTTGTAAAACCAGCCTTAACATTTCCAAATCTTTTCATTGTAACTGAGGTGTTACCAGAATTTCTTAATTTCTCAGTCATAAAACTGATAAGGACCAGAATCAGAAGATCTGAAATTTTAACAAACTGCTACCTGAAAACTTTTAATTATGTTAACACTAGGTACACTTCTTTCTAATAAGTGCTGTCTTAATAACTAATCTGATTTCTAGAATACATTAGAAATTGTTTCATTCCCTCAACCACAAATTAATAATCTTCTGGATATTGTTCTCAAACTCCTAATACCTCTTTAAAGAAACATTACAGAACAGAGATGCTCATCAATACTACTACTGTCATGTTCCAGAGGCGATGGAGCAGTCTTGTAATATAAATAAATACATATTCAATCTTCTTCTGGAAAAAATAGCTTACTTACGCTAGAGCAATTTTAGTTGTGCCTTTTTTTTGGGGGGGGTGTTTGTTTTGTTTTCTGGTGCTGTTATAGACACCAAGATGCAAAGAATGTTATGGAGGAAAGGGTTTATTTAGGTTACACTTCCAATCTTAGGCTATCATTGAAGGAAGTTTTGTGGGATGGCTCAAGTATCAGCGGAAACAGAAATTATGGAGTAAGGCTGCTTCCTGGCTTGCTGTCTAAGCTCTATTTAAATAGCACAATTTAACTACCTAGGGTCTCTGCATAAGGATGGCATTGCCCACAGTGTACAAGGTTCTCCTATATCAAATGACAGTCAAGAATATTCTCCACAGATCTAGCCACAGACCAATATGTTGTAGGAAATCCCCAGAAGAGATTTCTCCTGATAAGTCGGCTGTGTCAAATGAAATCTTAAGCTTATTAGATTAGACAGACCACTTGTCATTCAAATACGCAAATACATAGCCTCAAGCCATAGTATTTCCTTTCTTATTTGTCCCTCAGATCCTAGATTAGTATTGTAACATAAATTATACTACTATTTTAAAATTCCTACAGTCTTCAATTTTTTTTTGTCAATGGGTTAAAGTCCATGTTTACAAGTCTAGACATGATGGAATACTACAAAATTAAAAGCAAGTTATATACTTTCTTATTCCAAGAGGCAAGAACAAGGGCAAAGTTATAAGCAGATTAAAGCAAAAGCAAAGTCTCATAGTGCAAAATTCTCAGTGTTTGATGTCTGAGACTCACTCAGTGTCTTCTGAGCTTCAGAGAGTATTGGCAGATCCACTTTCCCCAGCTCTGTTATACACAGCATATGATTGCCTTTTAGTCTTCTGCATATGTTTGTTAAACAATAGGTGTATCGACTGTAGTAATGTGGCATTTTTAATTATTGTGGAAAATGATTGAAGCTTGACAAGAAGTCATACATGTTAAAAATAGGTCTTGATTTGACTCATTTTTGTGAGCCAGTACCTATATAAGTCTAATTTTAATGTACCTTAAGTAAATTATTCAGATCATCAAAACTTGCATAAGAATTTTAGCACTTTCTTCCGTTTTTTGAAAAACATCCAGGCATTTTACTCTTTATAAATAAGTAATGTTATTTAAATACTTCTATTTTACATCCTAACATTTTACTGTTTTTTTTTTTTGATACTATGAGACATAGTCACTTCAACAAATACTTTGTATTGTGAGACTATGTATATAGGAAGCAGGTATTAAGCAATGTCTCTCTTCCTCATATAGATTGTAAGGCTTATGTACGGAGTGTAGGTGAGAAGTTACTGGTAGGAGAACCCTGTAAACAGCCAAACGACACTCTTTACTCAGCATCCATAATGGCTTTCTCACTGACACATAGGTCGAGGCTCCTCTCATTGGTCCTTTCAACCATTTGTTTTTCTCTCCTCAAGGCCACAATGCCATGTGCAATTTTGGGAGAATTATACGCTAGTTTGAGTGAAGTGGCTGAATACTCACAAGAGATCCAAATGGCCATGTTTACCCCGTCATTCTATGAGTGAACACATAAAATCACAAGTTTGGCAGTAATTTTATTTTTCTTATTTGTTAATTTACTTATTTATTTGTTTGTATTTATTTATTTATCTTTGAAAGTAGGCGTGGATGAACTCATGAAGGTGGCAGTTTTTTTGCCTTGGAAGATCGCGCTGTGCAGCGCCTCTGTGACAAAACAAAGCTGATTACTAACTACATAATAAATCAATGTAGCAAATTAAGATTATGTGTGTATTTACTTTACTTTTCAGCCTTTTATTGTCTCATCTCAAACAAACCTCTCCAACCACTAAAACCACAATGTTCTCACAACACCTTTGAGTTAGTAAAAATATACATTTTACCTATAGTTTTGGGATTTTATCAAAACGACCTTGCTGTGAAGGAATACTCTCCTTAAAGAAGAAAAAGCATAAAGGGAAGCATACATAGATCCCCCAAACCTTGCTTTTCTTGATGTATGTCTCATCGTCCTAGAACTTCTAATATTCTAAGAACTCTACTACAGTGAAAACTGCAGTTTCACCCAATGATCTCCCCTGGCCTCACTTTGGGGGACTCCAGATGTGTTACACAATGCCAGGACTCAATCAATCCCATTGTTCTGTTCAATCTTATTTCATGCACTCAAAACCAGTACCTTGTGTGTGACTCGTACACATTGTCAAGATCAACTTTCAGCTTGAAATGCAACCTTGGCAACTTGCCATATTGTCTGTATGCTAATCCTGAGAAAATATCTCTCAGAATATTTCACCCCAGTGACACTGCCTTCTCATTAATCACAGCTGATTTTTCAGCCCCAACTAACAGCAATCACATATTCCTAAAGTATATTGTGTTAGTGGATCAGAATGCCGTTGTTTTCCTCTGAAAATTAACTAACCAGGTCCCTATTACGTATATTTCCTACAGTATTTGTCTTCCAGGCTTCCACAACAACAGTTTAATAAACCCCCAATGCTTTCAGTACTTTTAATCCAAATTTCCAAACACTTCTACAGACCTTCCCCATAAACACTATGGTCAGATCCACCATAGCAATACTCTACTCTTAGTACAAAAAACTGAGTTTGTCGGGGGTCTCAAGAGGGATGGAATTCATAGATACACACACATACTTGCACACACACATATGTATATTCATACATGTATACATAGTATACCTACACATAGACATAGTATATAGACTATATATACAGTCTGTATAGTCTAATAGTGGCTATAAATTGGTTTGTATTTGGGTGTGTGGGGAGTCAGGATGATCCAGGAGGATGTAGGGGAGGGGAACTCTAATAAGTATACATTACACGAAAAATATATTTTTCAGTTTTAGAAAAAGAGGAAGAAAAAGAAAAGCTTCCTCTTGCCTTTTTATGTTATTGGTGTTTTGTTTTGTATTTCGTTTTTTTTTTTGTTTGTTTTGTTTTTATTTTTTTGAGACAGAGATTCTCTGTGTAACAGCACGGACTCTCTTGGAACTAGCTCTTGTAGAACAGGCTGGTCCCGAACTCACAGAGATTTATCTGCTTCTGCCTCTCAAGTGCTGAAATTAAAGGCATGCACCACCACCACCTGGCAACTTGGGTTTGTGTGTGTGTGTGTGTGTGTGTGTGTGTGTGTGTGTGTGTATGAGAGAGAGAGAGAGAGAGAGAGAGAGAGAGAGAGAGAGAGAGAGAATAGAAGATAGAAGACAAAAAATGTTTTCTTCTATTTTTTCTTCTGCCACCAGAAGTTTTAATCCATTTTGGGGGTGGGGTTTTCACCTTCAACTCATTTAATCAATAAAATCTCTCTTAGGGAATCTATAAGCAGTGTATCTGGAAACAGTTAATCTCAGCAGCTGAAATTAATCACCACAGGCTTTTTTTTCATTCAAACAAACCAGTACCCCAAAGTTACTACTCAGATATTAACATTAACCACTTTTAGAGTTCAGTAAATAGACAAAGAGAAATAGTATATGTTTCTGTTGTTCTTGAAATGAGATGCTTTAAAACATATGGGAGAAAATGTAAGAGACTTTCAAAATTACTTGATATTTCAATGTCTATTTAACTTGTTATATTTTATAGATAAAATGATTTAGATGTAAATTTTACATCTGTGATTCTATTCATATTCACTGATTTTTTCTTAAGTAATATTAAAATTATTTATTTGTACTTATAAATGTGATATAATGAGATTTGACTTTCACATTTTGAGTTTGATTGCAATATAGTTTAAACATCAATATTAGAGATTGCACAAGAATCAGGACTTTCTATGTAAGAAACTCATAATTGTATAAGGTCAAATATCCACAAAAGCAATTTCTTCTTGAATAACCAGAAGTATATTGCATACCACAATATCTATTCTTTTACTTGAGAAGAATAAAGTTCAGCTCCTATTCTGATGCAATAAAAAAGATTTTATATTATTTTTCTACAGTCTTAGTTATGTGTAATAGAGAAATAGAAATTACTTATATTTAAGACATGTAAGAGAATGTAAAAATATATACGAATACATAAATAAGCTTTACATACATGGTTTAAGATTTCCCACCTTCAAGCTAAACATCCTATCAAGCACTTCACAGTGTTGGGTGGGTCCTTTTGTACTGAAAACACCTAAGTATCATTTTCAGTAACTTTCAAGTATCCAATTTTAAATTTAATATTAAAGGTGTTTATCTGAAATACAATTTTTCTATCTCCCTGCTCATACATGACTTGGTATAATGTTTTGCTGCCGCACTTACTCAGTGTATCCCCTAATCAGTTTCTGCTTTTCCCTCTGTATTTAAAGGGAGTGGTGTGTATTTTTTTCAACTAAGTTCTGAAGCATGCAAAACACCATAAGTACATGGCATTCTTTGCCCTTGGAAAAGTGGAAAGGTTTAAGAAGATGAATCTTGGATAAAAACATATTCAAAATTCTAAACGTTCTTTACTATAAATCTTTCAGAGCAATACACTGCATTCTAATGTACTTCCCTTGCAGAAGTGAAACTCATAAAAGTTCCTATAAGCAACTCTTGAGGACGATTTCCGGTTCCTCAGAAACTGACCTAAATGTCCTTATAGTCCAATATATAAGAAAGACTTGCAGTAATGTTATTTACTACTTTTAATTATGTAGAAAATAAAGAAGCATAGTGTGTTCCTTTGAATCAAGATTCAGAGCCATCTAGTGTCATATTTGAAAAACATTTAGAGTTTTGCTCCTGTTATTTGTTAAATCTGTTTCCTTGAGACTAGCAGACAAAATATGAAATCAGGCTTGGTGGTATACACCTATAATCTGATTACTTGGTAAAACCATAAGACTAGCTTGGATTATACATTTTGACCTTTTCTCAATCTCAAGCAAATACAGAAATAACTGCTTTCCCCCAAAGATTTTTGAGTATCTTTGGGTGTTTGTAATGTAAACTACAAAGATGTGAATAAGAAGTTTGTACAGTGTGAAGGCGTAAGTCACAAACAACCCCACACCAGTTTGGAATTAGATTATTAGAGAGGTTATTTATTTTAAGGAGGAAAAACTTACAGATCACCATCCCAGACAACGAGTTAAAATGAATTATCATCATCATAGAGTTGAATACAATTTAGAATATATATATGTATATATACATATGTGTGTGTATGTGTGTGTGTGTGTGTGTGTGTGCTGCTTAGAACCTAAAGAGTATAATATAATGTAGATTGAGAAGCTTAGTGATCATGTTGACTACTTCTGGGGAGGTAATAATTTCTTTCTGTAATCTGGGCACTCTATATATGTGAATGTTTTTCATTTTGTAAAAATACACTATGACTATGTGATAAATATGTGTGTTTCAGCTTATATTTTAAAATTTGACAAATCATTTTAAAGCACTCTAAAATACCTCTATCAGTTAAATATGAACTGAAGAAGAAGAAAGCACACAAAAAGGAGATGCCTGGTACAATTATAAAGTATTCCAAAATTAGCAAATTTATGTAAATGGACTAACACACATTTAAAATTTGAAGTGTTAATCCAAGCAACATTATTAAAGACATATTTAAGGATTGGAAATAAAGCATGTAATACAAGAAACTTATGATAAAAATTAAAATAATATTGGCAGTGTATGATTTTTCATAGAGTGATGCTAGTGATATGTAAGATTATTCTTCGAGGATTTAAATATTAAACTATTTAGATACATCCTTACTCATGTAATAAATGGCAGTAGTGTCCTTAAATTTATATTTTGTCAACCAAAAACTTTTATATATGTTATGAACGATCCCTTGAATTACATAATTACAACCATTTGAGTACCAGTAGGCTTCATTAGTGGGATGCAACATATATTTTAAACAAAATTAATCACGAGACTTAAAGAGAGCTGTTGTATAGTATTTAAATATTTAACTCACATTTGTTCTCCTATAAATATTTATTAAGTAGCTCTAATATGCTAGACACCAGGGACACAATAGAGAATAAACAGACTTGAGTTCTATTTTCATGGAGCTCACATTTTAATGAGGATCAACACACAATAAACAAATGAATAATTCATTAATCACAGCTGGAAAGGAAAGCAAAAAGTGAAAGAAGAATGGACATTGAGCTGGTGAAACTGTATTTTCTATAATGTTCTGGAAGTGATTTCTTCAGGAAGTTACATTTACAAAAGACACATTAACAAGATCATATATGGCACAAAGTGTATGGAAAGGAGCAAAGAATTCACAGGATATGAAACACTAAAACAGAATTCCCAAGAACAGCAAAGAGAACAGTTATATTTACATAGGGAAAGAGTGACTTTCAGAACATTGTAAGCAAGGTTGGCTTATCAGATAAGTGTTTGTTAACCGGATAGAGATTTTAAGTGCATATGTGGCCTTAAACTGAATTAACAAATAAAGCCATTATTGTCAGAATTTTGAACATGAATATAACAATCCATAACTATGACTAGAAAACTGAAAATACATTTTTGCAATTAAAATCCCAGTTAATTAGCAAGTATTTAAAAACAATGAGCAAAATAAATAACTGACCTTCATAAAAATAGACATATTGCAAAGTATGAAGCAAGCATTTTTCTTTTGTCCTCTTGAGCTTTGAGTCTTAGGGAAAGTATTATCTAACTCAAAATTTCACTAAACCTAACGCCTAGTTGTACCATAACTCTTTTTCTTCCTAATTCATTTTGCACATTCTTGCAAAAGCTGCTTTTACTGTATGTTCAGAATGTCGTCCTTGACTTTCCGTTATATCCATCTCGGTGGAAAGCCCCCATTTAGCATTCCACTGCATGTGAATATAGTTGTTGTTTTTACTCTTTACTTTTTGGGTGTCCGCCACCCAGCTCTCAAATAAGCACCCATGGACCCTCTTTCTTCCTTATAAAGGCCTGGACTTAGCTTGCCTTGTTTTTTTCTAGCCCTCTTTCAGTAACATAAATATTCCCATCTACCTTTTGCCTATGTATTTTTAATTTTTTCTATTTTTGTATATTGCTTCCTTACTTCTTTCTCTGTGTCTGGCTGGTGGACCCCTAATGTTATCCTCTTTCTTTTGTTCCTCTTTGTAAACCAAAGGCCAGTAAAATTAACTCATTGCTTTTTTATGAGTAAAATTTTACTTAAAATAGTAGCTCTTGTTAGTTATAGGATATCTATACCTATCTGTATCTATAACTATATTATCTGTATCTATATCTTAGATAGATAGATGATAGATGATAGATAGATAGATAGATAGATAGATAGATAGATAGATAGATAGATAGATAGATAGATACATACATACATACATAGATACATAGATGCATAGATACATAGATAGATACCTAGATACATAGATAGATAAATAATCTTCCATACCCTTCAGCAACAGTGACTATGACAGAGGAAAAAATGTCTCTCTAAGTCTAAAGCATTTACTATTTGAACATTTAGAACAGTTGTTCTCAGCTGTAAGCTGGGACTCCTTTAGTTGGTGGTGTCAAAGGACCTGCTCACGGGAGTTACCTAAGACCATCAGAAAACATTGATATTTACATTATGACTTATAACAGTAGCAAAACTCCAGTCATGACTTAGCAATGAAAATTAATTTATGGTTGGGTGTTATCATAACCTGAGGAATGGTATCAAAGAGACACAGCATGAGGAAAGTTGAGAATCAATGCAGTTGAGAAAGTGGACACAAACTTCTAAAGCAGATCATTAAAATTTGCATCTAATACTTACGAGGATAACATCTTTATGGAATACATTTTTTTTTCTTACCTGCCTCCAAACACTGTCTACTGAAGCTAGGCAGAAGACAACAACTACATTATTCTTCTTACTGAAATAAATTTTAGAGAATTTGTCAACTGCACAATAGCTTTAGAATAATACTTAATATTCAGTTGATTATAAAATGTTTAAAACAGCACTGACGGGCACTTTTAGGAAATACAAGTTTAACGCAAAGTTATATAAATTTTATTAAAGGTTTTAGATTTTATTTTTTTAAATTTATGGGTATGAGTGATTTCCCTGCACTTATATATACATATATACATGTACCACACGAGTGTGTGAAGCCTATGGAGGCTGCTCCCTTGGGAATGGAGTTACAGGTATTTGTAAAATGCCATGTGGATGTTGGAAACTTATATGAGTCCTTTGCAAGAGCAGCAAATACTCCTAACAAGTGAGCCATGTCTCTAACACTGAAGTATTGTTTTGGTTTCTGTGTTTTTTTTTTCAATTATTATATAATTTGGAAAAAAAAGTGTCTCCTTGTGTTAACTAGGTAAGAAGCAAATTTTTTGAAGAGAATGTATTGCTCATCACTAAAGACATAACAAATGAAAATGTATTTTGTTTCCTCTTATATACCTTTTTATTCAAAGGGACAATATTTTTTGTATTTGCACAATAATAATAAACTCATCATAGCACACTCTATAAAAAGCAAAAGTCACATACACTAATTAGAAATTTAATCTAATAGCAATGAAATTTCTGAAGAAAATTGGAATTAATTTAGTTTGTCATCTTTCTTGATGCGATTCTGACTTCTATATGGATTTTAAAAGGTTATAGTGTAAGTATAGTTAATACAAACCTAAAAACAAAGCTAAAATTAATCTTACTTAAGCTAAACATAATATCATGATTTATGTGAATATCTAATAATTACTATTCTATATGTATTTGAAACCAAAATTTAACTGTGGATCTTTAAAATGTCCTTCTTTTAATTATACTTAACTAAAATTATTTTACTGCATTGTTAACATTTTTGCACATATAGTGCATTTAAAATAATGGTAATATTTCATTTTGACATTTCTACTTTTTGACTTCAATGACACATCATTTTACAAAACAACATATTGATTTTTGTCATACTTTTAAAAGAAACTAGTGATATTTTTTCTGTCCATGAAAGAAATATTTTTCCTTTACCGGTAGTATGAAATGGAAGTACATATCATCTTTGCCCTTTCAAACCAGAAAAGGTCAGAAACTTTCAAGTATTTTTCTTCTAATTGCATGCATTTTTCTTTATTTTCTTCCATTAGTGAAAAATATAGTAATCTAACTGCCTTTGAAACTGAAGTTATTTGGTGACATTTACTAAATCAACTCTATTAGATCTTTTGGTCATTATATAATTTATTTCACTCATTCAGTGCAAAAAAAAAATGGTAGTATTTTCTACCTGGTAGGCACGGTTGAGTCTCTTTTAGGTCTCAATAGTTGAAAATGTGTACTCTTTGCCAGTGTTGGCACCATGGCAAACAAATAGAATCACATCAAACCTGTGTAAAATATATTGCATTGTGATTTTCTATCTTGAAGGAAACAAAAAATTTGAAGCAAGGATCAATATTACATGAGATTTCAGTATAGACACAAGAGTATTAACAGAGCAAGGATATAAACAAGTATCTGAGTGATAATACTCGCAGGTCATAGAAGTGATCACATAAGAGATGTAGAGGAGCAAAAGTATTTCTATCACAGTCACAGTGAGAGTATGTTACTGACTTGCCTATAATAAGGCAATAGTGGACAACAAGGCAAATATTATCAAAAGTTGTGTTAGAGAAAATAATACGCTAAATTTTATGATTACATATAAACTTTGAGGAAAAATTCAATTAAGGGTACAGAAAATGTTTATTTAACAACTTGTTTAGCAATGGCTAAGATCATGATATAAATATATCTTCCCCTAAGTGATTTATGATGAATGAGGAAGAGCATGTATAAAGATATACTAAATCATATGTAAGTGGATGAGATATCAAAGGAGAAGTTTTTTCATAAAACTGACCTATAAGGTGACTGTCCTGCCCAAGAAAGCAAGGATTTACAAATATGCCACGGAATTACATTGGAAAAGGTCAACTAAACAAAGAACAGAAAAGACAAATAATTGTTAATGATGTGCTAAAGGTATATGGATAAATGGGTGAATGAATGAGAGAGAAAATAGCAATAACTGCAGATGAGAATATAGAATAAGAAATTTTGTTTGAACTCTATTCCATTAATATTCAAAATTATGATCATGAAAAGTTAGAAAAATTGTTCAAGTACTTTGAATAAAATTAAACTATAGTATCTATCTTATATATAAATGCACTACTAACTTTAAAAGACCCATCTTCACATAAATATTGCAACAGTATTTTATTAACATTTTTAAAACATGGAATGAATAATTTTTACCTTTTCTTATGTTTATTTTGCTTTACTTTGCTTAGAAAAAAATTCATTCTTTAACTGAGGTTGATAGACTTGGAACTCACAATAGCCAAGGCTAAAACCGAACTAATAAAATTTCTTTTGTTCCATTTTCCAGTGTTCAAGGATTGCAATGTAAGTCACCAACCCAGCATCCAACATATCCTTTGATAGAGGAAGTGTCTGAACAGCCTGTAATACCTCATGCAGTAGAACATTACTCAATAATGGACAAAAATAAAATATCAAGCCGGAGAAAAATACTGAATCTCAAAACCATATTGATAAATCAGAGAAACTAGTCTCAAAATGACATTAATTGTACAAATCTGACAAAGCAGAATTCTGGGAAAGTCAAAACTATACAGACAGCAAAATGGTTGTGTTGAATAGAAAAAGAAAAAGCCTGGGTATGTGGAGCTTAAGAAACATCAGTTCTAGGATATTATTATTTATAATATGGGGACAGTGGAGCAAAGTTCCTAACATTCATGAACCATGGAATATACAATGCAAAGGATGAAAGTCAATGATATAATATAGTTAATCATCAGATATCGGTTCTGATTAATCATAGAACCTTACTACCTTAAGACAAGTTTTAAATGTGAAAACTGGGGAAAGGAGAAGGGAATATGTGGGAATTTCTATACTCTATATAATACTACTTCTACAAAAATACATCTAATAATGTGAAATAAAGAAAATGCATACAAAACATACCAAAAAGTTTTGTAAGAGAAATAAAGGAGATTATTAGCTTTTATAATTGAGAAACAATTAATGACTGAATATAGTATGAAAAGTTTCTGATCAGGTGTGTTTGCAATGGTCAGATGGTGTAATGATTCTTCAGAAACTTAAAAAACTGATATATGTTCCAAGTAGGAAATCAGAGAACTGACTTCCAGAGAAGAAGAAATATTGTCATAAGGAAATATATGACCCAATTTGTAGTTTAATAGAGGGTAATTCTGTATCTATTGAACGAGTATGCAAAAGTCAGACTATAAATATACCATTAAAAAGAAAGAGAAAGAAGTTTACAGCAGGAAATTAGACTGTGTGTCCTTGTTTAGTAACTCACTTAGACAAAGGCAATTTATAATACCACAATAATAATACCAAACACAATTTGCATCCTCTTGTGTTCTTACATTCTATGGGTATGGTGACCATGTGTGCAGATGTGTGTGTGTGTGTGTGTGTGTGAATACATGAATTTTTTCAGAAGCATGAGGTATGTTTATTTACTTTGAATCCCTATTTCCTAACTTTAGTTTCACAATGCAAGATGTAAAATAGATATTTTCTTATGCACATTGCAGTATTTGTCATCATTTCAGCAAATAAATGTAAACTTCTCTACCAAATATCTTAGCTTCTAAATGCCAATTTCAGCATTACAGATGGGATTACTCCAGATACTGTGGAATCATGGAATTTCTTCAAGAAAACTAAAAACAGATATATAATATGATCCAAACGCACCGCTCCTAGGTACAAACAGAAGGGATCTGTGTCAACATAACACAGAATACCTACACATCCATGTTTATTGAGTCATTAGTTGCAGTAACCATGTTGTACACAAGCTGTAACTGGATGGCATTAATGTGTACATTTGTAACAATTTATTCAACCATAAAGAGGAATGAAATAATACTTTTTACACAAAATTTTATAGATATAGATAATATATAGATATAGATATGGATATGGCTGAAGATACAGATGACATAGGTAATAGGATAGATATAGCTACGGATACTGATGTAGGTGCAGATACTGATATAGATATAACTGGAGACCATAATAAGTGAAATAAACAAGATCCAAAAAGGAAACATCTATTTTTAGTCAATTAAGATATGAACATAAAGGGGGCTATTTAGGAAGAGAAAAAGACCAGTGAGAGATATGGTTTCAAAAGATCACAAAGAGTAAATATGAAAAATTTTGTTCTATATATGCTTGAAAATTCAATAATGAAAAATTTTGTTATGTTTACCATTAGCATATATTAATGAAAGTCTACAAATATTCATGGTGCCTTCTTCAATGCAATATTGGTGTTTCTGAAGTAGAGTAACTTGAGAATTTGTGAGTTGAATATACCTAACACTGAAAACTTGAGATACATAGTATCCTGTGATTATCCTGTGTGAAGTCAGACTTTTCGAAGCATTGCTTTTCAGTTTTATTTTAATAGCACACAGAACTATTTTTGGTGGCAACAGTCTGCAAGACACTTAAAGTAGACCAACAGTGCAGTTATTAAAATAAAATAACCTTCAAAAATTAATACTCTTTTGAAATACTAAAGAATTATTTGCTCATAATTACAGGGAATAGACCGATTGGAAGCAGAGTGCCCTCAAGCACTCGATCTGTTATGTGTTCTTATGAATTCATTTTCACTAGAAATCATGTTAATTGCAGGCTTGAAAAGAAATCTGAAAAAGTACAAAATGGACGTTTAAGTGATATTTTAAAGAAGAGACATGAAATTAGCATCTTTTAATGATTCAGCTTAATTTCATTATGAAATGAATATGCCATTAAATTTTGATGTTAGATTAAATTTCATAAGAGTAAGGACATATTTTACTGAGGAAACAATAATTCATAAAGATAAACATGGACTTTCAAAGGAAAATCATTAACAGTAATAATGTAATTACTTTACTAATATTTTTAATTATAAATACTTTCTTCTCTCCCTTTCATTTTTTTGCACTAAGTCCTCCCAGAAACAACAATTGTACTTTCTCAAATTCATGGCCTATATTTAACTGCTGATACATACAAATATATGGTATGTGCACATGTATTCCTAAATATATAAATATAATCTTCTAAGTTTGCCTAACCTATATGTGTATGGTCTCAGGACTGATATCTTGGTCCTGGATAGCAGTTGGGGTGCTCTTCCCTGGGTAAGAACATTACTCCTCCTCTCAGCATTCTCCTTTTGCCCATGTTTTTATTATCTGGATCTGAGGACAAGTGAACTTTCTTCCTTCTGTGTTAAGAGTCCATTGATAGCATCTTTTTTAGGTGTTGTTCTAGGTAGCCGTGATGATAAAATTTCGTGGTTATACCTTCTCTAACAATACTAGGAGACACAATCTGAAGAAAGAAAACAAATAAACGTCATGTTCCACAGACTCTTAGAAGCTTTCTGCCCCCTCTTACACAATAACTCCTAAGCTTTTGGTGCAGGGGTTGTTTTGTGGGTTTATCAGATATGACAGGGTACCATATGCTCTCCTGTTCTCGGAAGCATTCTGATCTGGTATAGTGTAACTGGAGATTTCTCTTTTGTCCACCATTTCCCGAGTAACCATAGTGAGGCTTAATATTAATTGCAAACTGGCCTATTAGCTCAGGTTTATTATAAACTGGTTCTTACAACTAACTTAATTCATTCTTAATAATCTATATATTAGCATGAGGCTTGTGGAAGCCTCACAACATGCTTCTATGTGACTGCTAGCGTTCTCCAGACTCCACCTTCCTTTTCCCTTTATCTTCACTTGAATTTCCTGCTTGGCACTATTCTGTCGTGCTATTGGTCAAACCAACTTCTTTATTAACTAGTGGTAATAAAACATATTCACGGTGTGCCGAAGGGCATCCCGCATCAGTATAGTTTTCTGAAATGGCCTCGATCTATTGCAAAGGGAAGTTTATTTCATGAGGAGTGAGAATTACACCTATATTAAATTACAGTTTCTTTATATTTACTTTGCAATATTCATATTATTTGCACAAAATCCAAGTTTTTGATTCTTTATATAATCAACAATTAGAGAATATTTGAGTATATCAACATAGTATTTTCTTGGAACAATGACATAATTATTGGAATATTGAAACTCCCATAAAGAAATTTTAGTTGAATTGACTTAGCTTTTCTGCCTCCATTTTAATTATATATAAATAAAAATAAACATGGAAAATAAATGAGAAGTTGGGGCATATAATATTACTGAACACATATAGAAGTGTTTGCAAAAACAACCTTTATAACTACTGCCTAAAATTCCAATACAGTATTTTCCATCTAAAGTAAATAATTTTATTTTCCCCTAACATGTCTTTTAAGAATATGTTCTTATACTGTTTTTTAAATAATAAAAATGGTTCTAATTTCAATAATCCTACATCCTAAAATGGATATATTCATTAATACTTCAAATTTTGCTTATTTTTTTATATTTTTGCTTTTTAAAAAATCAGTGTTTCGGTTTCTCAGGATATTTTTGCTTTTTAAAATGTTTTTAGTTGAAATAGAATTTAACCATTCTCACTATCCTTCTTCCTTCCTCTCTCAAACCTTCCCTAGCTCATAAACTGATAACTTCTTTTACATTTTATTGTATTTGTTATGTTTGTATGGACAGAAATATAAATAAGTGCATCATGATGAATCCATTTTCCATGATTATGTATATGGTTCCAAAGCTGACCATGCTGCCTAGGACAACCAATAATAAAGCTCATCTTGGGAGAAGCAAATTCGCCTCCTCCTAGAAGTCAATAGTTGCCTAGAGCTCCTTGTCTAAGGGTGGAACCTTTAGAATTTTTGCCCGTCAGTGTTAAAGCATCCAATGATATTGATATTTCTGGACTTGTTTAAGCAGTCCTTTCCATAATAGACTATTTCAGAGCAGAATTCCTGGTATTCTAGCTTTTTTTTTTTTTAATTTTTTATTGAGAAAAATAAAAAAAGAGTTTCCCGCTTCCTCCCAGCCTCCCATTTCCCTCCCCCTCCTCCCATCCTTCTCCCCCTCCCCCGACTCCTCCCTCCCTCCCTCTCCTGTCCAAAGAGCAGTCAGGGTTCCCTGCCCTGTGGAAAGTCCAAGGTCCTTCCCCCTCCGTCCATGTCTAGGAAGGTGAACATCCAAACTGGCTAGGCTCCCACAAAGCCAGAACATGAAGTAGGATCAAAACCCAGTGCCATTGTCCTTGGCTTCTCATCAGCCCTCATTGTTTGCCATGTTCAGAGAGTCCGGTTTTATCCCATGCTTTTTCAGTCACAGTCCAGCTGGCCTTGGTGAGCTCCCAATACATCAGCCCCACTGTCTCAGTGGGTGGGTGCACCCCTCGTGGTCCTGACTTCCTTGCTCATGTTCTCCCTCCTTCTGCTCCTCATTGGGACCTTGGGAGCTCAGTCAATTGCCCCAGTGTGGGTCTCTGTCTCTATCTCCATCCATCACCAGATGAAGGTTCTATGGTGATATGCAAGATATTCATCGGTATTGCTATAGGATAGGGTCATTTCAGGTTCCCTATCCTCAGCTGCCCAAGGAACTAACTAGCTTTTTTTTTTTAAAGTTTACCTAAGTCATAGATACAAGAGATGTAGAGTAAATATGTCTTTGGGGGCTGGCCATCCCCTGAGTAATCGACCTTTACATAGTGTCTAGTTGGGATTTCTGGGATGGTCTCCATTTGCTGTAAAGAGAAGTCTCTTTGATGAGGGGATGGAAATAGCTTCACTTAGAATATAAGAATGAGATATACAATATAGGAAGAAATTATGTTGCTCTAGTAAAAGAGAAGTAATAATTCTTTTCATGACCTCACTAGTCCTGGGAATTAGCTATGTTTCCAGTTTCAGTCATGATTTCCCTCCTGAGCCTCAAGTTTAATTAGACAGCTATTGTTTGCCATCAATATAAGAGGGGCACTTTTTTGCACCTTTATGCTATCATTCCATGCTGGTAATTGTCAAGACTCATTTCTATTTCTGTCAAGGTGATGCTACAATTTAATTGTTGCAAGAAACACATTTCCAAAATGAGTCCTCCTAGGTTTTATAAATTATGGAACTCAATAGTGTTAACCATGTGTATTTATTGATCTTCAACTTTATTATATGTAGAGAATTTTCATCTTGGAGAATTGAAATTACATACTAATTAAACTACTTCTCTTTTTTTTAACCCACCACTCACAGGAAAAGTGTTCTAATTTTATGTTTCTCAAATCCAACGTTTTGTGAAGCTTCATATCAGTAGTTCCATGCAGTAGTTACCAATAGATGGATATTATTGTTTTAGATGATGTCTTCAACTTTCATCAATGACATGAGATTTTATAGCTTGAAGACTTTATTGAAGGTTGAATAAATCTTATATATCATATGTTCTTTAACAGTTAATACATTGGCAAATATTTAAGTTATTTTTACTTTGTGGGTATAGTGGAATATTGGGATGGATAATAAATGTCTGTCTACATAAATATCACCTTATCACCTTGATTGCAATTATTTGATCTAAATCCCTAGACACAGATTGCTGGATAATATGTTAATTCATCTTTACTATAGAGACAGTTTCTGCATTCTGTTTGGTTCAGTTATTTTCCAAATAAGTACAAGATGACATCCAGTTATAAATTCCATCTGAGATTATTGATTTTTAGAAATATTTCTTTATGTTTAAACTATAATACATATGTTGATACATATGTACCTTGAAATATATATATATATATATATATATATATATATATATATATATATATATATATATATATATCACCACATCATACTCTTTCCAAATTCATGATTTCTTTTATAGTTAATGATGTGATGAAATTTCATATCACTTGTGGTCACTGAACTTTGGGATAATGTCTGCTCAAGTCATGTGCTATTTTAAGTTGATTTGGATTGTTTGTCACTGTTGACTTGTAGTACATATTGTTGTCTATTTTTATTCTTTTGCATATACATAACCTAAAGATTTTTTTAAAAATAACCATTCGATGTTTTTTGCTCTCAGCACCCTAATTGTAGTTTCTTGTCAGTAGCATTAAGCCTTGATTGCTATAATTTGGAATAAGTTTTGCTCTTAGAAGTTACAATGTTTGGGGTTTTTTTTTGTAATTTTGGTTACTTTACTCAAAATTGATTTTTGTCTACACAAGGTCTTCTGTGATACCATATACATGTTGGTATTAATTTCTCAGCCTGTAAAAATTAAGTGATGAGATTACTGACAGGAATTACATTGAGCCTTTAAAACTCTTTGAGTAATAAAGACATTTAGCAATTTGTAGATATTAATTATTTTAAGCCACAAATATGAAAAGATTATTTCTGCATTATCAAATTCTGTTCAAAAGTAATTATCTACCTTATAGAATTATCTCATAGATTTAATAATACATTCTACTTTTAGGGTATAATTTTCCCCCTTAATTCTTTAGGGTTATTTGGAAAATTTTTATTAGTTTATCCAGTTATGAAGAAATATGTTGGTCAGGGGAATTCACAACATTTCTAAAAATAATGTTATTTCATTTTGACTTTTATTGACATCCAAAAGTTATAGATAAGCTCCTTTATATGTAAACAATGTGCACTTTTGACATGGAACTATGGAACTTGGAGTGCACAGGTTTGGGGCCCTGACAAAAGCAATACTAATCAGACTCCGAAGGCTGTATTTATATAACTGTGGGTAATATTAATCAGACTCAGAAGGCTGTATTTATATAACTGCGTGTGTTTATGTTTATGTTATTGTGTTTGTGTGTATGTGCATGTAAATAATAATTGAAGAGAAAAGGTCAAAAATTTCAGAGGGACCAATGAAAGGAATGGGAAAATATGAAGTAAGAAAGGAGAAGGGGACTGATATAATTATAGTTCAATTTTTATTCATATAAATATTTAATACATAAATATGATTTTCTTCTTTATATTTGTACTGTTACATTTCTATTACTTTTAAAAAGTGGAATGAGCAGGAAGGTTTAGAAGGAAAGGTTTATGTGAGCCTTAGTTTCCAGAGAGATAAGAGTCTGTCTTCATCACAGTGGGGAACTGTGACAAGACATAATGACTGTGACAGAAAATTAAGAGTTTTCATCTTAAACTGCAAGCAGATAACAGAACAAATCGGAAACAAAGCCTGACCATGGTGATATATTTCCTCCAGCAAGACCACGCCTCTTAAACCTACTAAAAAACTACCACCAACTGGGGAGAAAGTATTAAAACACCTGAGCCTACTGGCAATATTCTCAGTTAAACCAACACTATATCCTTTTCTACTTTATCGTCTTGAGTGCTGGGATTAAAGTCATAGGCCATCATGCTTGACTGAAAATAACTTTCTAATTGAATAAAGGTGCATTAATTGATGAGTGAAAACTCTATACATTTTTCAACTACTTGGCAAGGCTGATGTATAAATATCAGGAGAACTACAAACAAGGAGAAATGAAATTCTATTGGGCATGTGAGTATTTGTAGCTTATTTGCAGAATAAAAATTGATTTTTTTAAAAAATATTATCCCCCCTCTCATTCTCTCTGTGTATCTCAGCTTTCTTACAGCTGCTAAGGGTTTCCAATTTTCTTTCTTTTGCACAGTCACAAGACAAAATATTTAAAATTTAGAGATATTTCTCACTATGCATGCAATACACTACTACTTCTTGACCTAGGAATGCGCCATGAGCAAATGCATTATATTGGTGAGCATTGTGCATTGTCATCAAAATAAATGACTCAAACATATGGAGTTAAGAGCAGCTGGGTTTGTTTTTTCATGTTTTTTTAAATTTTATTTTTTGCTCTTTGGGGACCTGACACCCAACTCCCAAATAAATACTGGGAGACTTAATCTTACTTATGAATGCCTGGCCTTAGCTGGGCTTGTTTTTTAAGTAAGCTTTTCTTAAACAATCCCATCTATATTTTTTTCCTCTGGCTTTTTACCTTTCTCTATTCTGTGCGTATTTTTTTTTTAACTTTTTACCTTGTTGTTGGGTATATGGCTGGGTGGCTGGCCCTTTGTATCTTCTTTCTTTCTCCTTTTTCTCTCTTCCCTCATTCTTCTTCTTTAGACTAAATTTCTTCTATTTATTCTCTCTGCCTGCCAGCTCTGAGAATGCTTTCTCTGCCTAGTTATTGGATGTTTAGATCTTTATTAAACCAATTAGGGGTTTTCAAGATGCACAGTAACACAGATTTACAGAGTTAAACAAAGGCAGCTTAAAAGAATGAAACATGTCTTTGGATCATTAAACAAATATTTGACAGCATAAATGATTGTAAAACATCCTAAAAAAATATCCCACAACAGTTAAATGTGTACACAATAACACTAGAAACTTTAGTTAAAAACCAGTTAAAATTATTTTAAAATCTCACTGCACTTTAAACAATAATTTCTTTCTTTGAGTTTAGAAAAGTTGATAGTTCTTCCTTATTGTGAATTTTTAAAACAATGATAATTTCACTTGTGAGCCAGTACATTTAGGGTCTCAGAGATGTCAAAATTCATCAAAAAGTCATTTATTTTTAATCTAGATTAAACAAATTTGTAATGACAAAATTCAGTTATAAATTACATTGACTTTCTATTTTATCTAACGTTTAAAGATAAGGAGTTATGGACAAAAACTAAGAAATATACTTCATCAGAAACCAAAGAGGCAAAATGAAAGACACTGCATTTCTCCTTTGTTTCTTTACTTAAGAAATAAGGCAAACCCAAGTTTTGTTGTTTTTTTTCAAATATTGAGCATCATATTATCAACAGAAACTGACTACATCCTCCATTAAAGGGAAGTTGGATACCACTACAAATCCACAGAATACACATTAATAGTGTAATCCTTCCATTCACCTGTAAGTTTATCAAAAAAAAATAAGACCAATGAAAATAAAACTCTCCTCACAAACATATCATGCCTCTTGTTTCATTAAATTAGAGAAATATTCAGTGTCATATTTAGAAGTTATCATCTCATTCAAACATACATTTCTTCTTCACATCATTCTTTTTATGAGTCACCAAATATTTCGTACTTGGATTAAACCAACCAAAACAATCCATCTCTCACAGCCTTCTATACCTGTGTTTCAAAGGGCAGCATACCAGTACTCAGGGGCTCCAGAACATTGTCAAAGGAAAGCCATTAGTGCATTTTATTGAGACTGTGGACCTCACAATAAAAGGGGGCATAATTCCACCTCAACTAAAGCCTTTGTTCCCAGAAATAAGATTCCATTTCCTTAAGTAATAGCTTATTTCCTATTAACAAGTGTCTCTCTATTCCTATTACACATCCATGAAATGCTTGTCAGCCCATCCTTGACCCTGCCAAATACAGTCATTTCAGTACGTGATCATCAATGCTAAGGCCCATGTGCAGCTGTTTGTGTTCGCCTAAACGGCAGCATGAAAGTCCTACTGCAGGAAATCCTGTGTTTCTGTGCCTCTAAGAATGGTGAGGGACACATAAGACACCTTAGAACTAACAGAAAAAAAGAGAATGAGTCACTGGGAAAAGAAAACTCATAGTTAGTACTATGAGTATATTATTAAAATATGAATATTGTGTAGCCTAAAGTCAAAGCACAGAAAATGGATTTTAACTCAATTCCATTCTAAAGCAACAAGAATTCCATATTAGAGTCTCTGCATCTCTGTTTCTGAATAGCTTCTCCTGAGGGGATGACTACCAGGTGAAGGAAATTGCTGCCATGGCTGTTTAAATGAGAATGTTATTTTCCCAGACACACATGGTAGAAAGAGAGAACTTCTGCCCTAGGCTGTCCTCCAATGTCCAGTTTCATTATTAGTACATGGGGGTATGTCATGGTGCTACCCTATGAATGTAGTGATATTTTGTTTGTGACCTAACAAATAAAGCTTTCCTGAAGATCAGAATGGAAAGCTAGGCCACTAGTTAGCCATAGAGGCCAGGCAGTGGTAGTTCACACGTTTAACCAATTACGAATTCCTGCTACATAACCCCAAGCACTAATAAATCATGGTTTAAAAAAAGTCATGCCTTTCTTTTTACTAACTACAAAAGTCTCCCAATTTAGCCATTTTGGGCATAGCCATTTCTTTTATTTGTTATGAATTCTGTAAGTAATTGTTACCATGTTTAACATATCCCTTTATCTCAAAACTGAGCTCAAACACAAGAAATTATCCCCATCCCCAAGTTAAGTGGAGTATTAGTTACTACATAGTTATTACACTTAATGTTTAAAAAGTATTTATTCAGAAGGACTTCGTCACAGTAAATTGAAATTCCAACATCCAGATACGTTTCTCTAGTTTTTATTACACTTTTGTCTAAAAGCGTTTGGTTGTTTGTTTAAAAAAAATAGTATTAGTGATGACAGTAAATGTGGAATTTCTGGGGAAAAATTATTAAAGAGAGAAAATGACTCCTATTCTTAGAGAGTCACAAGGACCTTAAGAAGCTATGGACCAGTTTGTCAGCCGTGAAATGATCCTGTGAAGTTACTATACTTATTCTTTATGCTTGCTTTTATTTATTTGCTATATTTTGAATTATCTTAATTTTTATTTCATATTAGTTTTTCTTATTTTACAATGCATTCGTTAATATATTTGAATTCTAAGATATGTAAAATAATGTGACCTAATAGATTCTATTGCATATTATTGAAATCAGTATGCAGATTTTTCTATAATCACCTAAGCATACTATATGTTTTCTGGTTGATTATATGAATTTTAGAGGTTTAAATCTTAGAGACAGAAGAAAGAATGTCAAATGGTTCCAAAAAGCATTACACTTAAAATAAAATGTCATAATAATAAAATATGTATTATTTTCATATAATAATTTTAACACATTCATTTTGAACTTTATATACTAAAATGATGAATCAAATATTATGTTTAAGAATATACCATATTTTCAAAATTTATTTAAATCAGCATTTTATGAATAAAATTCCACACAAATAACACATACTGTTATAAGTATATGTAATATAACATATTTAATACTTTTTTAAAAAACGAACATGTTTCTTTTGAATATGCGTGTGGTCCCCGGCACCACTGTTCTCATGAAGTGTGAAAAACAAGCTTTAGGAGTCAGTTCTTAGCTTCTACCAATTGGGCACTAGGGACTGAACTCAAGTCATCAGGTAAAGCGAGCAACTTTACCCTCCAAGCTTAAGGATTGTAAATTTATTGTTATTGATAAATAAGACCTTATTGAAATGAATAGTCAAGGAACATGAAAACTATTGTTGTTGATATTTCTATAAGTTGATTTTATATTGTAGTTAATCACGTCAATTTTGAAACACAGTAGGCATGGCAATTACTAATTAAATAATCTTGAGCGAATCACTTAATTTTTCTATTCCTTAGTTTCCTCGTGTAAACAACCAAAGCCGCATTAAAGGGATTTCTGGAGATTAAATGATTTGAGTGTTGTCCACATAACAAGCATTATATAAGTTCTGGTTAAATTTGTCTCATTTATTGTGAGATCTATTAACACAATGTTTAATAAGTCTTTGGAAGAGGGTTAGATGTATAAACATACCACCAAAGAACACTTAACATATAACATGGAAAAAAAACAATATCCTTCATACTTAGCCAGTTGGTTGTTCAGTCAGTCATTCACAATTTATTAGCAGGATAAAATAAATTTTCACAGAAATATTTAAATGAATATTAGAAGTCATGACAATGGCTGACAGTGAAATAACTAAACTTTACATTATTGCCACAATCAGAGTTTACAAATATTATATGTTTGCAATTTAATCCTCTTAGATGCAATTCACAATAAAATACATTATTATTATGGTCATTTGAACAACATTGTGTCCATGTTATTCATGTTACTTATCAAAGAATTCTAGATAGTTCACATAAATTGGAACTTTTAATATATGTGTATAATATTTTCCCCAAAATTTGACATTGAGGGTTTTTTTTTTTTCATTTAATATAACTGGAAGCATCAGAAAAGAAGAGCTAAGGCAGGTTACAGCAAAGAGTGAATGATATGCTTTGATTTGGATGCTAACTGTGTTACAAAGGAGCAGCTTTCTTGATTTCCTCTCTGTGGACTTGTACATAGAACAATTAACAGATGTTTAGGGAAATACTTAAACAGTTCACATTGGCATAAGCATGAGGCTACAATGAAAAGAATTGTTTCTACTCTAGAAATCATGTAGCTATACAATTTCTTAATTCTGTGGGGAGTTTTTAAGTTGCTTATTTGAAGTCAGGCTCTTGCATGGATCCATCTCTGATTCTAGGCATATTTGCTTAGAAATGGGAAACAGAGTAGTTATATGGTTTAACAGAAGCAAAAAGAAAGTATGTGTGGGTCCTTGCACTATCCTGAAAAAAATTAAATACCCCAATCTTCTCTGTAGGAATCAGAGTCGACAAATATAAAGAAAAAAATCCTTGAAATGTTTCAAAAGGTCTATTAATTATTAAGAGTATGCTTTTAAAATTATACATTAATAATATATAATATATATTAATAATAAATAATTTGTAACATGTCCAGATAAGGTTACCATACCATGTAAATAACATAAGAACCGTTTGATAAAGGCAATAAGAATTGTGAGTTTATCCTATTATATTATTGATATATTAATTATTAGATATTTTTGTGAACAAGTTAACCCATTATTATGTCTTCATTTGCTAATTTTATATTCAGATCCTGTATGTTTCAATTATGCTATTTATTATTTTACATGGTTAATTTTGTTTCTCACACACGAATTTCTTGTGTGAAATATACAGTTTGGAAATTTTTTTTGTCTGAATGCTCTATATTTATTTTTAAAATGGTGTTTCTTTTCTTTTATGTATGGTCAAGATTATTGGTATCAAAAATGTTAAAGTCAAATAACAAACAAAACCATGGATAAAACAAATGTATATTGTAAATTAGTATAGTCATTTTGCAAACAGCATATAATTTCCTTAGAAATATAGAAACAACAAATACATGAGTCAGTGTTGACAACAGAAATGTTTTGAAATGAATATCTCAAGAGTGTATGTAGAATGAGGCTCCTTGATGAAGATTCATAATGTCAGTACTTGGAAGGAATAAGCAGAAAGATTATTGGCTTGTCAAAAACAGGGGAACAAATGGCACATATGTAATTATATACACGTGTATGGATGCACATTTGAACATCCATAAAGTCATGCAGTCTTAAAAGAGAAGAAAATACTTTTTGTGACAATATGGCTAATCCCAAAGGTCATTTTATAAAATACAATTTCCTAGTCACAAAATAAAAGTGAGATTGTTTATCTAGGAAATAAGCAACGCAACCTGAGATGTAGTTCTGTGAGAGAACACTTGCCTAGCGTCCTCTGTGGGGAATATGATGGCACTCCTTTCTCTAGCAGGAAGAAAACACACTTAAACACATAACAGGTGGAGATTTAGGGTTATAAAGTTTCAGATAAACAGTGTAAGTAACTTCTGAGATTTACAGAACAGCAGATGATGAACTCTCGTAAGAGTTGTGATATGTTTTATATGACTAAAAGCAGCTAGGTGTAAATGTGAAATTTCTCACTAGGAAAAAGGTAACTAACTCTAAGAGATGGATAAATGAATTAATTTCATTCAGCCATTGCACATTAAAACACATGTTAAAATATCATAATAGATCACAAGATCACATCATACTCTACAAATATATAGAATTGTGATGTCAGGTAAAATGAAAACAGGAATGAACAAACTCTTAGCATCTGGCAATATTTGTTCATATATACAATTTAAAATTATAAATCATATACCATATTCATATACAATTTAATTTCATCTTGAGCATAAAATCCTATCCATTTTTAAAGGTTAAGCTATCCACTTCTAATATTGGATGACTTAAAAAACTATACAATTAATTTTGTTTCCATGTCAACCTTAGTTGTTTCTTAGACAATGACTAGTGTTCTCAGGCTCCGTCCTCTCCCATTGTTAGTTTCTAATGTTCTCACGTTCATTCCAATTAGTTCAAAAAGGAAATAAAAGCAAGACACCTTGAGAATTAAGCAACAGTGTTGAAATGATGCACAGTGTTTCGACTATGAGACAATTAGATCTATCCAAAATTAACTAGGAACTAAGTAGCCAGAATCAGAACACTGACCAGGTTTATGCAGTTGGTTAACTAAAGAAGAGCCCAAAGACAGACTGAACACAAGAACTGAACAGCACTGTGTCTGCCAAAGAAAACATGCTAGAATTCATACTAGTGGCTTTCTTTCTAAATCTAGTACCTAACAATATTTTTTAAAAGATGATATTTTAAGAAGTTGTGAATTTGAAACAGTGCAAGTAGGGTAATATGGGAGGTTCTGGAGCAAAGAAAGGGAAACTGGCTAATTATTATAATTGCAATAATAAAATATATAATTTTAAAAAGACATATTTTAAGATATTGACATTTTTCTCAAAACAAGCCTTTTAATTTAAAACTGTTTGAAACTTATGAAAAATAAAAATAAAAAAGAGAAAAAAATGGTTTTTGTAGCTGGAGTTTCTCTGTGTCCTTACAGCCACTCCCATATAACTAGTAGAGGCTTAATATTAATTTTAAATGCTCAACCCATAGCCCAGGCTTGTTGCTCTATAACTCTAACACTTTAATCAACTTGTATTAACTTACATTCAGCTACGTGGTGTTATATTTCTTTCATCTTTCACCTCCTGTTTCCTCTCCAAGACTGACAACTCCTCTGAATCTACCAGTTTTCAATCCAGTGTCCTTAGTCTGGTTGTCCCACCTAACCTTATCTTGTCCATTTTTGGACAGTCAGCTTTTAAATTAAATTAATTACGCATGTTTATGCAGCACCTGCCTAATTTTCTCTGACCTATCATTTCAATTTATAGGAGCAGTGAGTCATGTTTACATGCTTTCTTCTATGTTATCAGGAGATTTAAAGGATTGTATCAAAGATATGATGATGAGTTAGAGAACTTTATGATAATGAAGAAAAATATAGATATATTTGGCATATTAATTTGGTAACAAAACATTCCTATGCATTTGTTTATTGTCTTAGGTTATTAAATCTTAATTGAAGCAAGGAGACATGTAATTTCATGTGATTTTGTAATAGCAATAACTAAGATGAATATTATAAAAAATCTATCAGTGTTTCCAAACTTATAATGCTAACTCGCTAATTCTGCCATTCTTTGGATAAGATGCAGGTTTTGGAAGGATGAGAGTAAAACCCACAGTTACTGGAGTGGCCAGTTTATGTTTCTGGATCCATGGAAGAGTTAGCTGATCATCCTTACTTATTTGTAGAGATTCACATGTCTGGATGAATGACTGGCACTATGGTTACTTTTTTTGTCATTTTGTTATGTTCTTAAATTGAATTCCAGTTACCATCACAACTTCTCTGATCACTCTTATATAAGTGTAATGATATAATACAATTATCTGTTTTCAGATAAATCCTGCAAAAAATGTAAAACAGAGAGTGTACAATACATATTATAATGCTTCTAAAGACAGCACCAATTTTATAGAAGACAAACAGCCTAACTGAAGCAGTTGGACTCAATTTCTAAATCAGACATGCTAAATTTATTAGGCTATTTTCTTCCCCAGTAACTTCATGGACAAATCTGAAACAAAAATAAACACTAGCTAATTGATATAGAAATTACAATCATATAATAATGTTATACCTAATTATCTTTAGTGTGGATGTTTTATGATGAATAAAAAGGATAATTTTAGTATAGTGTATAATTAGTTGTTAAATTTACTAAACAATGAATAAGAAATATAAAATAGTAAAGTAACCATATACTGTATGGCATTTTTAAAGTCTGGATTGCTGCATTCTGAAATATAAGCATGGTAGTAACATCTTCTAGAAGTTTAATATAATTTATTCAAACACAATACTGTAAACAATTTTTCCTTTTATTCATTTCACTGTTTTAAGTCCCCTGGTGTTTTTCAGTCATTTATTTCTCCAAGTTATGTCAAATTATATCATATTTTATACTGCACTGTGTGAAATTTGGTAATAGAGTAAAGTTTTTCATTTATCTGCTTATGATTTTAAGAATTTTAAATATTTTACTGCTGCACACCGCGGCCCCCGTCTGTGCTCAATGCACTAGACTCTAATTCTCAAGCTTTGGGCAAGGGGCTGGAGGTTGAGAATATAGAGGCAGAGACAGACCGACACACAGACCTTTTTACACTGGTACCAAAAGCCCCTCTTTAATAGCACTATGAAGGCTTAAATACACTGCAGTCAATGGCCAACAGGCGAAAATTCCACCCTCTGATCCTCTAAGCTAGGCACAGCTTCTAGTAACTTTAATTAGAAGGTTCTAGGACGGAAGAGCTGCTGAAGGCCAGAACTCATTAATCCCAACATCCAGCTGAAGGCCAGGACTCATTAGTCCCAACATTTTACAAGAAATCCTGATTTCGTATTTTATGTTCACGAAAAACTTAGGAGTTCTAGGAGTTCCACAAATGACGTAATGTAGCTACCTACACATATAAAATTGGGAATAGTAAAGCATAACCCTTATGCCATGGTTAGAGTAAATATAATAATTCGTTAGAAGTATAAGTAAGCACTGTTATTGTATTTTCTTTCCATTGAAGTCAATGGCAACTGCATGCAATCGTTAAACTTTAAGGGTATCTTCACGTAACATAAACTGGGTCATCGTTGGTACAACATCCAGTAACACTCGACGCGTTTACAAAGTACTATTAGCAGAAGCTCTGTTTCATTTCAGGTGTTCTTTCTTAAACACTGTCCACCCAGTCAATAAAGATCCTAGACCTTTGACTAAGTCCCTGACATACAAGTCTATTAACTCTGCTATGATTCTCATTTCTCCAAAGTTTGCTAAATTTAGATGTGTTATGTAATATAATCTCCCAGACACTACTTTATCCAACTTTTCCACCTACCCATGTTTTCAGGGTTTTTCCATCTCCTACCATGCATCAGAAAATTGATTCTTTAATATCTGAATAGCAGTCTATTCTAGATATGCATTGTGGGTTTTTTCCATTCATCTTTATATTGGCACTTAAGTAGTTTTACCTTTGGTAACAATAAAAAAAATTCTACCAAAATAATTAGTTTATAGGTTATTATTTGTCCATGATGCTTGTTTATTTGTATTAACTTGTAGGGATGGAATTTCTAGTTATTTGATAATTTCATGTTTTTCTCTGTGGGAAACATTATATTGTTTCCTATAGCAATGCAATAATTTTACTTTTCCGCTATAGATGAACAAGTATTGCCATATTTCTATACCTTTGTTAACATTTAATTTTTATTTTCTTTATTACAATAATAATCATGTCAGGAACTGATAATATATTGCAGTTGTAACTTTACTATTAATGGCCAATGATATTATCTTCTCTTATTTGAATATCTGTCTTAAAGAGATATCTATCCTTGCCCCGATGCTCTAGGTTGACATACTATTGAGTTTTGCAGTCTTTAGATATTCTGGTTAATTAAGCACTTGCACATATAGCTAGTGATACTTGTCATTATGTGTGTTGTATCACCATATTCTTCACTATTTCACTTGAGATTCAAGATGTTTATTTTTGTATAACATGATTTCATAATCCATGCTTTTACTGCTAAGTTTAAGAAGATTTTGCCGAACATGAGGGCATAAAACTTTAACACCTTTTCTTCTAAGAATAATCTTTAAAATGCTTACACAAATAGTTTCGTTATTTTGCAAGCTAAAAACAATTGGTTTATTTTTACTTAACTCATGTCTATCTTAAATGTCACCATAGAACCTTCATCCAGAAACTGATGGAAACAGAGGCAGAGACTTGATAGGAGCACTGGGCTGAACTCCCACAGTCCAGGTAAACATTGGAAGGAATGAGAATATGAACAAAGAGGTCAAGACCATGATGGGGACACCCATTGAAACAGTTTACCTGAGCTAATGAGAACTCACCTATTCCAGCTGGACAGGGTATGAATCAACCAGCATAGGATCAAACTAGAGTCTCTGGATGTGGGTAATAGTTTTATGGCTGGGGCAGACGGCAGGGCCACTGACAATGGCACCAGGATTTATCCCTACTGCTTGTACTGGCTTTTTGGGAACCCATTCTCTTTCGACGGATACCATCCATGCTCATCCTACATACAGTAAAGAGGGCCTTGAACCTTCCCCAAAACAATGAGCCTTACCCTCTCTGAAGAGTGGGTGGGAAGGAGTGGAGAGAGTAGGAACTGGGATTGGTATGTAAAATTTAAAAAAAAAAAGATTTTTTCTTTGTTAAAAAATATAAAAGAGAACTCTCATACAACAATTAAAATGCTTTCATTGGTGACAGCAGGGTTTCTTACCTTGCATTTGACCTTAATGTGATAACATTCTCCCTTTATACCTTATCATACCTTATCATAATGTGTAAGAAACATATAGCCAACATCAAACTAAATTTAGAGACATACACTAACATTTGAAAAAGGGTGGGTGAGTCAGCTCTCTCCACGCCCATTGGATATAGATTTTGAAGTACTTACTAAAACAACACAACAAAGAGAAAGGAATGAAAATAATGGGGATAGGAAAAGAAATCAAGATATTCCTATTTCAAATTAAATTCATGTTATATTATATATCTTAAAGACTCTATGAAAAATTATCTCATAACTATTTTAAGAAACCTGCATTATACAAATTAGAATACAAAATTAGCAACCTTATTTACCATTCAATAGCATGCTGAAGAACAAACCCTAGAAAGAATCACTTTCAAAACATCCACTATATATCTGACACAGGAGATAGTGTGTCTAGATTATGCAAAGATCAATTTATATAATTAATACAAATTATACAAATAATTTGTATAATATAATCTAGATTTTCTAGAATATACAAAGAAATAGAAACAAAGGAAAAGAAAAAAACAAAAAAAATCAGGAAAATGACAACTCAAAAAAGAACTGATCTTCATCTTGGGAAGAATTGCTAAGGAACACTAGGAATTACAGCTTCTTTAATACCTATATCACTACAGTTGGAATAGAGAACTCAGGAGTATAAATGACCTGTACACATGGTTACTTGGAGTGTGTAGTAGTGTAACCAATTGGGAAATCTGTGTGGGGACCTTTGTAAAAACTGTTAAGCATGTTTTAATTGGTGATTGAATGTGATAATAGATGTTGTGAGACTTTATTAGTTTTGTTTGTTTATTTTACTGACTGGTAGTACTTATTAATGTACTTATTAATGGAATTCAGTGTGACATTTCAAAATATATACTGACTTAATTAGAGTTAGTAATGTCCTCTCATTACAACCTCTCTATACACAGTTCCGTCAAAATCCTCTCTTCCAAGTCATCATAGAATATAGCAATAGTTTTCACCTGTGTTACAGAAGACCAGAGCTGTTCTTTCCAACCAAAAGTTTTGTTTCATTTCTTATACCCAAATGCTTTTTATACTTTTAAGACCCTATCTTCCTAGAATCTAATAGTTGCTGATATATAATAAAATTTGGAAGGGGAAGAGATATAGATCAGTAGATTAGAGATCTTGCTGTTTTTGCATAGGACTTGGTTCAGTCCCCAAAGCAACTTAAGGCTTGCAATATTCCACAACTCCTGTTTCGGGAGATCCCGTGGACTTTTCTACTATCTTCAGACACCAATCACTAACTCAGTGTATCTGTACACATCCTGACAGTCATAATAAAAATAAAGTAAAAATAAAGAAATATTTTTCTTAAAGTAAATTCTTCTTGTTTTGATTTGTTTTTTATTTCGCAAGTGTTAAAAGTTTGCATTTGATTTTTGGACTTAGATTAACATTTATTTTGTCGAAATTGACAAGAATAAATTGCATATGATTAAATGATATTCCATTATTAACACATCCAACATTTTCTTTGTCTCATATCCATTGGTTAAAGCCTAGGCACATTGCTGTATTAACTCTTGTGAATAGTCACAGAATGTCGAAGATTGGCTTTGGAGTTTGGGTCTACTAAAGTCTCGTATGTCTGACATCTAACGACTCATCCAGAGTACCCTTGAGAGATAGGAAAAACATTTGGTAATGTGACCCAATAAAAGTAAGTCACATAATATTGGGCATGTTTTCAAATAAAACACTAAATACATATTTTGTTTTTTTTTTGATTTGGCTTTGTGTCTTATTTCAGTTTTCTCTTGCTGTGATAAAATACCATGACTAAATCTTGCTGGGGATTAAGGATTTATGTTAGCTTACAATTCAATAGCAGAACCTGTCATCCAGAAAAGTCAGGGCAGGAATTCAACCCAGGAGCCTAGAGACAATAATTGATTTAGAGTTTGTGTAGGAACACTGCTCGCTGTGTTTTTCTATATAGCTTGTTTAGCTTGCTTTTTTGCATCACCCAGTATCATCAGCAGAGAAGTGGCACCTCCCACAATGAGCAGGGACCTAAAACATAACCTAAGATGCATAAAGTTTGCCCAGTTCAATCTAGTAGGAATATTTCTTATTTTAGATTCCTTCTTAAAGTTGCGATAAAACTAGCAGACCCATTTGTTTTCACTTTTCTTCTTCTTCTTCTTCTTCTTCTTCTTCTTCTTCTTCTTCTTCTTCTTCTTCTTCTTCTTCTTCTTCTTCTTCTTCTTCTTCTTCTTTCTTCCTCTCTCTCTCTCTCTCTCTCTCTCTCTCTCTCTCTCTCTCTCTCTCTCTCTCTCCTCTGCTAAGAATTACCTTCACCCGAGAATGATATTATGACTCACACCAGATTCAGAAATCCAGACCTCAAGAACCATTTAACCATGGAGGAAAATCTCTAGAAATATTCCTTAAATTAATTTTTAGCCACTTAAATCTTTTACCTTGGGCATTTTGATACAGTCAAGAAAAGATAACATGTGAAAGTGATTATGGTTTCTAGAAATGTATTAATTTTTGTAGCTTATCTGTTGGTGTTCGAATACAAATAGTGTGGTTTTATAATCATTTTAACACAAATAAATTTAGATTTAGAAATAATATTCCCACTGTAATTTGCCATCTTATTTGCCTGAAAATTCTTTTAGTGTTTTTGGTTTTTTGTTTTTGTTGTTTAAGTTCATATCTGTATATGTTTGGATCAAATCCACTTCCATCCTTCTTCTCCAATTCCTCCTCTATCCCTCAACCACTTTCTTTCCCTTTTTATCAAAAATGACTTTATCTGCTTAGTGCTGCCTGTTGGGACATGAACTTAGAACCATCTATAATCACATTGGTATCTAGTCATTGTCACATCGCTGAAGAAAACTGATTCACCTCCTAGCAGCTATATTACAAATATCTTCTAAATAGGAAAGGGACATTACAGGACCCTCATTCTTCACTTGATTCTGAATCAAAATTATACTGCAAAGTGATAGAAAGAAAAACAGCAACCCAGTACTGAAAAAAAAAAACCAGACACACTGGTCAATGTGATAGAACTGGGATACATGTATAATCCAATATTCTTATGATCACCTAACTTTTTACAAAAGGCCAACAATATATTTTACAAAAAGGAGGATTTTCAATATATGATGTTGAACACACAATGCCTATATATAAAATAATGTAACTAGATTCTTTGCTCTCACCCTGAAGAAAAACTCAATTCTATGTGCATCCAGGACCTAACCATAAACTCATATAAATTAAGGCTATTGTTAGAAGGTGAAGAGAATTTTCAGAGCAAAGAGCACAATGAACAAAGCAAAGAAGAAGTCTACAAAAGGGGAAAATATAAATCTGCTTGAGGTCTAGTGTCTAGAATGCAAATTGAACTCAAAAACAAGAGTTTGGGGGAGATAAAACCACAAATGGCTTAGAGATATTCTTTAAAGTATTCAGTACACTTATCCATTTGGAAAACAAACATTAAATTACTTTGAGACTAAACAATAGCCAGTAATAATGACTAAAGGTAAAATCAATGATAAAAAGTGCTTGCATGGATGTGAGAAAAGGGAAACACTTCTTTACCATATATGAAAGAGCAAACCAGTACAGCCACCAAGGAAATTAATGTGGAGTTTCCTCCAAAAGTCAGCAATATTCTGCCATATTATCCCATTAAACTACTACCAGGCAATTTCCCATGTTATCCAACTAAACCACTACCAGGTTCCCAAAGTCATGAATGGTCTTACTCAATTTTGAGCCTGTGAATTACTATAATGACTGGCCTGGCTCATATGACCATTATACCTTCAGTAGTATATTGTTCAGTGATGTTGGGTTAACCTGAGTCTTTTGTATTGCCATATGAGTTGTAAGAATATTTTTACCAATTTCTGTGAAGAATTTCATTAAAATTTTGATGAAGATTATATTGAAGCTACAAATTTCTGTAAAAGGTTGAGAGTGCCTACATTATTTTTTAATTTTATTTAAAAAACATTTTTTTCTTTTATTTTACATTCTGACCACAGTTTTCCTCCCTCCTCTCCTCCAAGTCTTCCCCTTTTCATCTACTTCTTTCCCGTTCCACTTCTTCTCCATCTCCATTCAGAAATGAGCAGGCCTATCATTAGTTTATGTGAAGCATTGTAAATCAATTTGAGGCAGGACCAAGTTTCTCTCCTTTAATCAAGGCTGGGCAATGCAATTCAGCATGGAGAACAGGTTCCAGAAGCCAGCTATGTGCCAAGGACAGGTCCTGATCTCACTACTAGGACCTTACAAACAGACCAAGTTACATAACTGTCGTACACATGCAGAAGACCTAAGTCAGTCCAACTAACTGATGGTCCAGAGTCCATGAGCTCCTAGGAGCTAAGATCAGCTCTCTCTGTGGGTTCCAATCGTGAACCTCATGGTTCATACAATTCCTCCTGCCTTTCTTCAACAAGACTCTCAGAGCTTAATCCAATACTTAGTTGTGGCTATCTGCATCTGCTTCCATCAGTTACTGGATAGAATATCTCTGACAACAATTAGGATCGTCACCAATCTGGTTACAGAAGATGGCCAGTTCAGGCATCCTCTCCATTATTGCTAAGAGTCTTAGCTTGGGTTATGTTTATGGATTCCTGGGGGTTTCTCTGGTGAGAAGTTTCTCCCTAGCCCAAGTGAACTCCTTCACCAAGGCTTCTCTTTCATTACTTTTCTGCTCTGTCCAGCCTACAGCCTGACTCCTGTACCCAGCCAGCCTAACCCACTCTGTCAAGATTCCATCCCTCCATATCCTCCTCCTTTACCTGTAGTTTATGTTATTAACATTGAAGCATTTTAAAGTCTTTGAAAAAAACAAATGACAAATTAAAGAATACACTAAAATAGGAAATGGTTGGATATAATCAAGAAAGGGAATGGATTTACGGAAGTAGAATTTCAAAAAAATCAATAAGAAGGTGAACATCCAAACTGGCTAGGCTCCCACAAAGCCAGCACATTACGTAGGATCAAAACCCCTTGCCATTGTCCTTGGCGTCTCATCAGCTCTCATTGTTCGCCATGTTCAGGGAGTCCAGTTTTATCCCATGCTTTTTCAGTCACAGTCCAGCTGGCCTTGGTGAGCTCCCAATAGATCAGCTCCACTGTCTCAGTGGATGGGTGGGACCTAGGACTTACCACAGGGCAGGGAACCCTGACTGCTCTCTGGACTGGAGAGGGAGGGGGAAAGGAGTGGGGGGAGGGGGAGAAGGGTGGGAGGAGGGGGAGAAGGGTGGGAGGAGGGGGAGAAGGGTGGGAGGAGGGGGAGGGAAATGGGAGGCTGGGAGGAGGTGGAAACTTGTTTTTTTTTCTCATTTTCTCAATAAAAAAAGATTTAAATAAAAAAAATCAATAAGAAAAATCAATGAAATAAAAAATTGTTTGTCTGTGAAGATGAATATAATTGGTAAACATTTAGAATAACTAAAAAAAAGGAGAAAGAACCAAGTTATGAAAAAATAGAAATCAAAAGATCGACATCTCAACAGACAATTCAGAGTATCATAGGAAGATATTTGAAATTTCAATACTTAAATTTCATAAACTTCTAAGGTGAGAATTATAAAAAAGAAAAAGATGAATTAGATAGGTGATTTGACTTATCAAATTAAATCAAGATGAAGTAAGTAAAAGTAGTAATTAAAATTTCAGAATGTTAATAAAAAAGCCTAAATTCTGTTTATTCAGTGTACAGTTTTACCAGACTATCAAGGAGGAATTGATGCCAAGATACCTCAAATTAAAGAAGAGAAAATAAATAAAATTATTATTTTCTACAAATCTAGTTATTACTCTGAAAACAAAACCATGGAAAGAAGATAACAACACAGAGAGTTACAGGCCAATTTTCTTTATAAAGGTGCACACTCAAAATTCTTAATAAATTATTTTCAAAAGATCAATTTCACATAAAAAAAGATAAAATACACTATCATGACCAGGTCATCCCAGAGATGGAGCTTGGTTCAAAAGTAATCCATTCCATAAATGGATTCAAGAACAGATATCAAATGATCATCTCATTATATACAGAAAGCTATTTTGTCAATATCCATCATCTCTCATAATAAAAATTCTGTATACCCTAAAATATAAGTGATAAATCTCAGCAGTATAGAGCCAACCAATTATAAGCCCACGGCCTATATCAAACTAAACAGAAAATATTCAAGCATTTCCAATAAAATTACGAACAAGACAAATGTGTTTCCTTTATTAACTGTTTTCAATATAGTGTTTGAACTGAGAATTAGCCCAATTACATGAGGAGTTAACAAAGACACATGTACGAAAAAGAAAGTCAAATATTCTTATTTAACTAAGATATAGTATAAAAAATTGAAGACCCCAAATACTTTAGTAGAAAATTTATACATCACAAAAACACGTTCAACACTATAGTGGGATACAAATTAAGAAATAAAATATCCATATCCTTTCATTAGCGAATTGCAATCATATGTACAAAAAGTCAGGAAAAGAATACTATCCATGATAGCTTGATAAAACAAGTTGGAATAAACTTAACCTAGGAGACATTAAGACAGTGAAAAGGAATTTGAAGAAGTTACCAGATGATGGAAAGAACTCAGGAAATGGTTGGATAAGGATTCTAAAAATGACCATTTTGGTTTGTCATTTTTAAAAATTATTTTGTGTTAGCTTTTATAATTCAAATTTTTAAGAGAATTTCAGGCTAATTAATTCCAAATTTATTGTCAAAAAAGCTATCTTTTCACATGGCCCTTCCATGGTTGAACATCTTTCTCTGCTTCACCTATATGCATTCGGAGTGATAATTTCTTTTTATTGATTGCTTTGAATTGAGTTTTCTTTGTTGTTTCATTTTTTAAAGGGACCACTTTGAGATCAATGTTTCCATTATGATGGTGAGAGGGGTAAATTTATCTGAGTTCTCATGCTATACTATTATTATTTTATATCTCTGTTTATTTTGTAACATTTTTCTGTGATTTTATTTCAATCTCTGACTATTGAACAATGTCTTGCTTAATTTCCATGAATTTATAAAGTTAATATATTTTTTATTTCTTATTTCATTAAGTTACTTAAAATTGTAATTAGCATGATTTAAAACCTCAGGACACATACATAATTGTTTTATTATCTATACTGTAAAATGTTTGCTTATTACATAGAAGAATGCCCTCTGTTTCACTTCATGATTCGAGCTAAGGAATCTGCTGATATAAATGGCTTTTAATGTAACCCAAAAGTTCTAATTTTCTTGTTGACCTGTGACCTTTGCATTAAAATGAGGAAAAAAAACTCTGTAAAAGTAATTCAAGGTACAAGCACATGATCTTGTCCTTTCTTTCTTCTAGAACTAGAAATAAATGACTATTGTTATCATGCAGTCTGAATTATTTAGTAGCCAGAATTTTCTGAGAGAATTATCCCAGAAATTTAGGTCTGACATTGAGTGGTTTCTCCCAAATGGAAAGAAGATACAGCCTATAAAACCCAGGAAGATAATAAAAAGAGATTATTTTCCTTAAAATTATTTCTGTTATCTCACTGTTCAAGAAAACTGAATGTTGATAGTCTTTTCTGAAGTCTGCTGGTGTCATATCTGTCATAAAGTGTTACTTGCTCATGTGTCCTTTAGAAAACTCACAAAACAATTAGCCTCAGATTCAAAGAACAGCCAAAGAATATCACACTAACACAATAAAATCAAAAAAGTGCACTCTTTGGTTAAGTTCTTCTTTTCTCCATTTTTTGTTATTTCTTTAAGAATTTTGTGTGCTGTGTTCTGATCATATTCACATCTCTTTCCCAGTTCCTCCAAGACCCACCTCCCTTTCCTACCCATCCAACATTTTGATCCCTTTTATTTAAAGCTATCAAGACCAATTAGGGCCAGGCATAAACACTCTCCGATGTGTGAACTTTATCTGGAGTATAGTGGACATACTAGAGGCCAAATCCTTAAAGAAAAGTGCACATTCTTCCTAACTGATTTCATAAAAAAATTTCAAAAAAATATAGTTTTTTTTTTTGCTTGGAAAAGATGAGAATTTGTTGATATAATGAATCAAGAGAAAATAATAACATTGTCTCTCCAGATATTATAAACTGTCAATTTGGTTAGTCTTTGGTACCTAGTTGTTTAAATAAATACAATACTACACGTTATACTGACATTTTTCATCCTATGTGATTGATAATTAAATTATAGGCTTTGATTTAGTGAATTATAATATTCTCAATAGTACAGGTCCACCCCACTAGTTATTGTAAATCTTTAGGAAAATAAACTAGTGATCCTAGAAACAATATTTGACCTGAAACAGCTTTTGATCAAACTGTGTGATAACTTCTTTGTCAGCTTTCTATCTTATATTAGTTCCTGCAATAGCCATATTTTTTTCTCTGTCTCTCTCCACTCTAATGCTAAGTCTGTTTCTCTCTTCATCTCCCTCTCTCTTTATATACAAATGAACACATGTATATTAACACACATGTATGAGAGATGTGTGAACTTTGATGTTTCTGGACTATAATGATTAAATATAAATAGATATTTTTATAACATAAGGAATAACATAAAAGATGCTTCTGACTTCACCATTTCTATTAAACTGCCCACTAACTTCTAGATGTGAAGTATCAAAAGTTTAAATGACTAAGTGATGAAAAGTTTTCGTTTTCAGAGTTTTATAATGACTCGCTACAGCAAAGTTTTCAATAAAAAAAATGAAAAACATGACAAATCTCTTGAAATAAAATGAACAAATGAAGTGAGGCAAGCAATATTTAGAAATAATTTACTTTCCATGTTGCAAATATACAAAAATCTATCTCTAAGATTAAAAAAGCAGACTTATTTAAAAGTAGTTTTTTCTTTGTTCTCAAAAATTTAGTCCGTGTCCTATTCCCAAGTATATCTATTTTCAGTTGCCTTTTGATTGGTTGTTATCTCCATGTTTCTAGACGACTGCGATATTAAGCAGCTCAGTATTTTAAAATTCCAATAAAGTGAAAACATATTTAAATTAATAAAGTCATTGAATTCACTGTATACAAACTGAATAAAGATTCAGAGCTTCCAATTCATTTCCTTAGGCAAATCTTTTCTTGATTTCTCGGGATTACAAACAAAGCAAATATCACCAATTTTAATTCAATTGTTTTTAAGTCTTTTGTTTACTTTCATAAAACACCTCTCATTTTTTGTTAATAAGATGAGAGATGCACTTTCCTCTTCTAAGTGCCTATCACATCTTGTTGACTAGCAGATGAGCACAGAAACACTGAGTGGGATAATAGCTCTCTTAATGTAAAGCAGACTTGTCTCAGCTTCCTCACTAATTATACACCCAATCCCATATGCCATCCAGAAACTTCTAAAGTCTCCAACAAAATGGTATTCAGATATAATATGGATAATGTAGCTAAACAAATAACATTGTCTGCTTGTAAATGAGAGATTGTATCTTCCTGAGTGTGAAGAGTTTCAATATCAAAAATTTTAGATCAAAAAGTAAGTATAAGACATTAAAATGTTGAATTAGAGGTTAGAGTGTGACTAATGCATGTTTTGAGTGTTAGTATATAATAGTTTTTCCTATTCCAGTAAACCTTATTCAAAAAATAACTCACAAAATTCATTTTATTTAAATAAAACATAGATCCATTTGTTTTTTATTATCAGACAAAAGGCAATCCAGTAATGGTGCATTTGAATTTTTCATAAGTTCAAGCACATAAAACAAAGTCATAACTTAATTTCTACATCAATTTCCTAAGAAATACTAAATCTATAATTAACTGATATTGCTGAAAAGTGCTTCCAAAATAAAACAATACATACCACCAACAAAATATGTATCTTTATTTGTCTAAATCTGAACATTTAAAACATTAGCTTAGCAATTTTATAAAGGACATGAAATTACATGATTTTAATCCTTCCCTTTACTTCACCCTTACCTTGCAGCTATCTTCCCTCAATCTCTTCCCATAACTCTCCATACTCTGAAATTGAGAGCCTCTTGATTATTCTTGTATACATTTATACATACATATATATATATGTGTGTGTGTGTGTATCTATTTTATGCATGTGTAAGCACAAATATGCATAATACAGTTTGCTTAATTCATGTTTGTTGTTTTATGTATGTTGTTTAAGGGTTAGCCATTTTGTATTGGACTATAATGAGAATTCTCTTTCGTGAGGATGCTTAATCTCCGCCCAGCAGTCAGTAGTTGTTCATCGTTCAAAATGACCATTTAGAAAGATGGTGTTTATTTGTTTGGTTTCTGACCTGGTACTAGATTTGTTTTATTCATCTATGGTTCTTATGAGAAGATTTGTTACATTGTCAGTCCAAATGGCTTTAATGTCCATATGTTTGTGAGTCTTTGTGTGTATCAATGTGTGTTGGAATATATGAATAGATACACATACATATTGGCAGTGCATATACAAGCAATGAATATATGTATTTACACATGTGTATGTGTACATATATGCTTAACGTGTATCATGGCTAATTTTAGGTATATATAAATTGGTGCTATTCATTGAGGAGTAATCACACAACTTTGATGTTATTTGTTCTTCATCTTCCATTCTCCATTATTGAACTTCCTACTATCTGGTGGGCACCCTCTCCACAGTCACCCATTTCCCACTTCATATCACCTACATGCTATCATTCCACTCTCAAGCCTTGTTGCTGCCTAGGATAGATTTTTATATTCCTCATCTCCAGGCTGCATATTTACACCTGATGATATGGTACTAGGAAAACAGAAGAGAGAAAATGTGTATCGTGTATTTCTGGATTACTTCACTCAATATAAACTGTATTGGTCCACCGATGTACCCACAAATTTTTTTATTTCATTACTATTTACAGTTGAATACTATTCCATTGTCATATAGACGAAATTTTTACTATCCATTTATCTGTTTAGAGCATTTTGAAAATACTATCAACTCCTTATTTTCTTATTTTAAGTTTTAGACAAAGCACTAAACAAAATATTGGCAGTTTATGTGCATTACATTAAAATTTACTAAAATATGTAAAAATATTGAGCTGAAAATGTGTTAATCATATTTTAAAAGTTTCAACATTTACATAATATTATAAACAGATCTTTGAATACATATTTGCCCAATATTTTAATCTAATATACTCTGTTTCTGTTTCTGCTTTATTTGGATATTTTTATAGTGTGAGCAGTTCAAAGGTCATTTTTATCAAGCTTACAATGCATAATCATTGAAGTAAATAAACAGAATATTTCCATTTTCCTGAACCCAATAGATTATATTTGTTGAGTATACAAATAGGCTTAGACATAAAAACTCCCACTGATTAGTGCCATACATGTATTCAGGTATCTTCAGGAGTGTCATCAATTTTAGTCATGAAAAAAAATTAGAAGTACTTTTTGACATACTTGATTTTTTTTTCCTTCAGAGAACTAACCAAAATAGTGCATGTAATTATAGTGATCTTTTAAGAGCAGAAAAAAAATTCTTCAGAACTCTGAGAACGGTTTCTAACACATGGAGTTCCATCTGCTGCCTGTTCTACTTTTAAAGTACAGAGCCTACATCATGGAAAGTCAGTAAGCTGCAATCAGAACCAGCGACGACCTGAACTTTGCTGTTCTGCAACAAGTGGGTAAAACAATTCAGAGAAAAATACTTGACTGCACTAGCATCTTCTTCTCATATTAACCAGTAAACATGCCCTAAGAGCTTGCTACGAATGAGTCTGTATATCTAGTATTTTGGGAAATAGTATGAATATTGTAGTAGGTACCCATAAAAATAAATATCACCTGAATGTACATGTCAGTATTCAATACTCAGGCTAGCCCAGTGATCCTTATAGTTTTAATCTTTGGCACACTTTAGATACTTATACTTAATCAAGCCTCCAATGATCTTTAAACTGAGGATAAATATAGCTAGGTGTATTTACTATTAGAAAACCAAAATAATAGATTTGTATAGAGTTTTAATTAATTTAAAAATAACAGTACATATTAATATAGAAACATATTTTAAAGAAGAAAACAGAAATTTGTTAAATCAAATTAATTCAAAATAGCAGCAACAAAGTATTACATGTTACTACAAATAGTATGGTTTAATAAAAAATTTGTAATAGGTGTCATGTTTTGTTTAAAACAATCTACTGACTTGTGAGATTTATATATTATGTCTTATATTAATATAGAATATAACATGCTGCCTTGGGAAAATTTGACCTAGCAAACATAGTATCATGATAGTATGTTTGAAAGGATATGTATCAGGACCAAAATGTTCCAGAAGACATAAGTAGCCAGTTTGCAACAATTATTGATAAAAACAGAGGTGAAATCCTAAAGCCAACCACCAAGAATGTTACCGACTTTCTGTGAGTGCAGTCAAATAAATAGTTGATTTGCTGAGATAGGAAGCTATCCTTGCTTTTTCTTCTTATTAGGTTTATTTTTATGTTTAAGTTGAAATACCAGACAGAGATTGTGATTTTTGTATTTCATCATACTTTTCCTAAACCAGTGTCATCACAAGAAAATGACAACCCTGGATGTGTCCCACAGCATAAATTCTTTTTCCTCCCAGCAAATAACATCTTCGCCCATGACATGGCAAAGTGCTAGTCCGTAAGGTAAGAAATAACTGTGAATAACTATTTTTCTCTTATGTAAATATAATCCCCTCTGAATTCAGATAGAGTATAGGCTAATGTAGAATGATTATTCAGCAGTGAGATCCAATAACTGCACATATTAATATTTTATCATTTTTTTCTTTATACTTGCTTTATTTACTACACCTTTCCAGGTGAAGAAATAAATGGTAAATTTTCTATTGTGTAGTTTGTCAGTGCATTTAAAATACATTATAGAAAAAAATCATAATTATTTATTTAAATGTTATATAATTTATAAATGTCCTTGGCATATTAAGAGTTATTTATAATATACCCCATAATGAAAATGAATTTTCTTAATAATTGAACAATGAACCCAAAGAAAATATAATGTTGGGCTTGGGAAGGTAACTCAGTAAGTTAAGAACTTGCTAATGAAGCAAACAAACTGGGGTTCACATCCACAACATTTACTTACAATATTGACTATAACAGAGCAGGCCTAGAATCCAAGTCCTCAGAATTCAGGGATCTTAGGATCCATGCAACTCACTGGGGAGCTGTCTCTGATGAGTTAGTGAGTTCCAGGCTTAGTGGGAGAACTTATCTATACAAACCAAATGAAAACTAAAAAAGTTAATAATGGTTGAATGAGAAAATGACCAACTCCAAATTTTGCTCACAAGAAACATGTACATAGACACACAACTCCCAATCATGTGCACAATTATAAACACAAACACACATACAAGCGACATATCATACACACACATCCATACTTATATATACACATAGAGATTTGTCTAAAATATGATTTTACGAGTGTCACTAAATTCTCTATACCATAACTTAAAAGATCTGTGCATAAGATTACAGAATAAATTTAAATATTACAGATACACTAGTGATTTCGAAAATTTAAAAAATCCAGATTGTGTTATTAGAGGTATATAACTAAGGAGAATTCAAAATCATTTAGGAGGCTGGAGAGATGGTTTGGTAGCTAAGCATGTCCATTGCCCATGCAAAGGGCCTGAGCTCAGTTGAAAATACATGTTTTTGGCAACTCATAACGTCCTGCAGCTCCAGCTCCATAGATCTGGTGTCTGTGGTACATGGTTATGTACACATATAAAGACATACACTCACAAATATGTGTGCATAAATATGTGAGTCCATGCACACACACACACACACACAACCGGAAAGATAATAAATCTTAAAATTATTGCATAGGATATCATTTTAAGTTAGAAATTGGCAGAAAAATTCATATGGCCTTATTCACAACTAATCTGAGAAGGAGATATAATAACTTTCATGGAATAGTGGAAGAAAGATACAACATTAGAATTATAACATCAATAAAGGAAATGATAGATGTAATTGTCTATTAAATATGGAATTTCTTCCTTCAAGGTAAACACATCAACTGACAGATGATTTCCTCTGCCAGACATGCCTTTAGACACAGCAACAGATTATATAATGGCAATGGGAATTCTGAAATAGCTTAGTTTATTCCTGTATTTCTGTAAAAGGTTTTCTTATTGTCTTTCTGAAACAAACTAGCTATTATGTTGCCAGGAGGTTAAAGTCTGTGGCAGTCACTCAAATAGCATCAGCTTTTACAGTCTCTGAGGTCACTAAGGACAACAAAAAAGAGATGGTCATTCATCCATCTGTTGAACCTCTATTGTACATCTGTGTAAAACGGAAAAGACACATTAGAAAACTCAGTGGCCTTATAAGAGAAAATGCAGTCTCGGAAACCTCCCCACCACCAGTGAAGATGTTTAGAGCATGTGAACCATTGAAGAGCAAATTCTTCATAGACCAAGGCCAGCCAATGGCAGACTTCAAACTATTTTTCTTCTCTTCTGTAGACTTCTGAAACCTGGAAAGCATACCTCATGCAGCTTAGAAATGGACCATGACAGGAGACATTTGATGAGAATGTCAGCATTTGTTTTTAATATAGAATATTATGGGATCCTGGTTCAACATACGAAAATCTATCAATGTAATCCATCATATAAATAAACTGAAAGAAAAAACCATATGATCATTTCATTAGATGCTGAAAAAGCATTTGACAAAATTCAACATCCCTTTATGATAAAAGTCTTGGAGAGATTAGTGATACAAGGGTCATACCTAAATATAATAAAAGCTATTTACAGCAAGCCGACAGCTAATATCAAATTAAATGGAGAGAAACTCAAAGCCATCCCACTAAAATCAGGAACACAACAAGGCTGTCCACTCTCTCCATACCTCTTCAATATAGTGCTTGAAGTTTTAGCAATAGGGGATCAAGGGGATCCGAATTGGAAAGGAAGAAGTTAAACTTTCGTTATTTGCAGATGATATGATAGTGTACATAAGCGACCCCAAAAACTCCACCAAAGAACTCCTACAGCTGATAAACACCTTTAGTAATGTGGTAGGATACAAGATCAACTCCAAAAAATCAGTTGCCCTCTTATCCACAAAGGATATGGAAGCAGAGAGGGAAATCAGAGAAGCATCACTTTTCACAATAGCCACAAACGGCATAAAATATCTTGGGGTAACTCAAACCAAGGATTCTGTAGTAGTGGGAGTGGCGGGGCTGCCCAGCACCCCAGCCACCTGGCTAGCTTATGCCCTGAAATAACAACACACAAACTGTATTGATTTAAACACTGCTTGGCCCATTAGCTCTAGCCCTTACTGGCTAATTCTCACATATTGATCAACCCATCTCTAATAATCTGAGTAGCACCAGTCTTACCGGAAAAGATTCAGCATGTCAAACCTGGCGGCTTGCTTCATGGCATCTCCCTCAAAGAGCAGAGCTATCGCATCTGCACTGGAGAGGGGAGCATGGCATCTGTCCAGAGACCACAGCTATCGAGTCTGAGCTCACTTCCTCTTCCTACCAGCATTCTGTTCTGTTTACTCCACCTACCTATGTTCTAACCTATGAGGGCCAACCAAGCAGTTTTTTTATTTTTTTAACCAATGACCTTCCTCCATCACAAAGAAGTGAAAGATCTTTTTGACAAGAACTTTAAGGCATTGAAGAAAGAAATTGAAGAGGATACCAGAAAATGGAAGGATCCCCTTGCTTGGATTGGGAGGATCAACATAGTAAAAATGGCAATTCTACCAAAGGCAATTTATAGATTCAATGCAATCCCCATCAAGGTCCCATCATATCTTGAAAGGACAATAATCAACTTTATATGGAAAAACAAAAAACCCAGGATAACCAAAACAATCTTATACAATAAAGGAACTTCTGGAGGCATTACCAACCCTGACTTCAAACTCTATTACAGAGCTACAGTAATGAAAACAGCATGGTACTGGCATAAAAACAGAGAAGTAGACCAATGGAATTGAATAGAAGACCCGGATTTGAACCCACAAACCTATGAACACCCCATTTTCATTAAAGTAGCTAAAAGTATACAATGGAAGAAAGAGAGCATCTTCAACAAATGGTGCTGGCACAACTGGATGTCAACCTGTAGAAGAATGAAAATAGACCCATATCTATCACCATGCACAAAACTCAAGTCAAGAGGTTTTGAAGGAAGAGGTACCCTCATCCATTGGTGGTGGGAATGAAAACTTGTGCAACCACTTTGGAAATCAGTGTGGTGATTCCTCAGGAAATTAGGGATCAACCTACCCCTGGACCCAGCAATACCACTATTGAGAATATACCCAAGAGATGCCCGATCATATGACAAAAGCATTTGTTCAACCATGTTCATAGCAGCATTATTTGTAATAGCTACAAACTGGAAACAACCTAGATGTCCTTCAATGGAAGAATGGATGAAGAAAGTGTGGGATATATACACATTAGAGTACTACGCTGCGGTAAAAAACAATGACTTCTCGAATTTTGCATGCAAATGGATGAAAATAGAAATCACTATCCTGAAAGAGGTAACCCAGACCCAAAAAGATGAATATGGGATGTACTCACTCATAATTCGTTTCTAGCCATAAATAAAGGTCACTGAGTCTGTAATTTGTGAACCTAAAGAAGCTAAATAAGAAGGTGAACCCAAAGAGAAACATATGGTTATCCTGCTGGATATGGGAAGTAGACAAGATTGCTGGGCAAAAAACTGGGATCTTGGGGGTGGGGCGGGATGGGGGTAAGGGGAGAGGGGGAGAGAAAAGTGAGAAGGGGAGGATGGGGGAATTTGGGGAAACGGGATGATTGGGATAAAGGAAGGTTGGATAGGGGAGCAGGGAAGCACATATCTTAATTAAGGGAGCCACCTTAGGGTTGGCAAGAATCTCGAACCTAAAGTGGCTCCCAGGTGCCCCGGGCGATGTCCCCAGTTAGTTCCTTGGGCAGCTGAGGATAGGGAACGTGAAATGACCCTATCCTATAACCACACTGACGAATATCTTGCATATCACTATAGAACCTTCATCTGGCGATAAATGGAAATAGAGACAGAGACCCACACTGGAGCACCAGACTGAGCTCCCAAGGTCCCAATGAGGAGCAGAAGGAGGGAGAACATAAGCAAGGATGTCATGACCACGAGGGGTGCACCCACCCACTGAGACAGTGGGGCTGATCTATTGGGAGCTCACCAAGGCCAGCTGGACTGTGTCTGAAAAAGCAAGGGATAAAACCGGACTCTCTAAACATGGCGGACAATGAGGGCTGATGAGAAGCCAAGGACAATGACACAGGGTTTTGGTCCTAATTCATGTTCTGGCTTTGTGGGAGCCTAACCAGTATGGATGTTCACCTTCCTAGATATGGATGAAAGGGGGAGGTCCTTGGAATTTCCACGGGGTAGGGCACCCTGACTGCTCTTCTGACTGGAGAGGGAGGAGGAGAAAAGTGGGGGAAGAGGGAGACGGAGGGAGGAGGGGGAGGTAAATGGGAGGCTGGGAGGAGGCAGAAATTTTTTTTTCTTTTCAATAAAAAATAAAATAAGCAACAAAAAACAGAGAGGCTCTGAATAAACATGTCACTTTATCCTTAAAAAAAAAGAATATATGGGATCCTTCTGGGCTGATGTTTGGTACTTAATGTTACAGAAGTAATGCATCAAAAAAGAATGTAAAGCAACAATTTAAAAGGATTTTTGCTAGAAATTATGATTGATTCAAATAGCGAAGTCAGTGATGTTAAATATCAATCTTTTTCTCACTTGCATTTAACTCAGCTTCACAAGTATTTGCCTTATTACGACTTCTGTTCGGGCTGTAGTTTGGGAAGACATGATCTTTGCTACATATAATCCAAAGTGAATATCATTGTTTTGTTTTCTAGGGTTGGAAAGAAGAGAAACTTCAGGATTAATACCATCATCCCCATTTGTTCACCAGGTTTTTATTCTTTCCCATATATTTCACATATGGTGCTCCAAATCTTAGCAACTACGGCGCAGGTAATGAATACTTACAACAGGTGTTCATGAATAAAACCAAATAAAAACTTAGCAGCTCTTAGAGCTCGCAGCAGCAAAGTTACACTCCTGAGCTTTCTAGGCAGAAAATCTAGAGCATCTCCTCTGCTCCCTGCAGCTATTAAGGAGTAGAAACATGTGAACCCAAATGACAGTCTTACATGTTGCTGTCTTCGGGAGACAGCGTTTGCACCATGTTTGCTCCGCACCATGCTCTTTTACATATATTCCGTAAGAATAAATAGCATACTATTATCAGATTGCAGCTAGTTGGAGATTTCTAAATAACATTAAACTACCAAAATTAAAATAATATTGATAAATATAGAACTTATGTAGAATCCTAAATCATTTTTGGCATCATTAATAAGTATTATTTACCTACTTTCCTTATTAAGTTTGAATAAGAAATAATAAAAATAATTAAAACTATTAAAAGACATTATACATGAAGAAAGTGAGATGATTTTTCATAAAAGGTGTAATTAGCAGTAACAATGCTTGGGAATATGAATTTTTACTCTTTTGAAATTGACTTTCTATCTGCAACACAAGGTCACACTTAATAGTCCATGAGTAGAGACTTATTTTGTTTTTTTTCTTTTTATGTCATTATAACAGATTCACTATAAGAATAATGCATTTCCCACAAAGTCTTAACTCATGAAGAGTAGGCCTCCTATTAATTTCAAAAAGTCCTTACATAGTTGTAGATGTAATAATACCTTAAAAAGACATTTCTTAACAAGAAGTGGTAAATATTTAAAATGTGATTTTAGAAATTGGCATGTCCATCCTAATTTATACAAAAAACTTTAAACTATTTCACCACTAAAACAAAATTAATAAAGGCATTTGAGACATACCACATGGATTTGTTGGAAATTAATCATTTATCATACTACAGTTTTTTTAAAAAAATCAATGACCTGTTTTAATCTAAATTGGCAAGGGATTTATGTGAAGTTACTTCCAATAATGAAAATGTAAATTTAAACAACTTGGAGATATCATCCTATCCCAATAAGAATAACTAAGATCAAAACAACAGCTAACAACTCATACTAATGAGAATGTGGTAGAAAAGAAAACATTATTCGCTACTGGGAGAATTGCAAACTTATCCAGCCAGTCTGGAAAATGTTGGTAAGAATTTCCCCCAAAGCTAATGATAAATCTACAGCATGACTCAACTATTCCAGTTCTTGGAATATGTCCAAAGATAGAGAGCCTGCTCCACTGATACTTGCTTAGCCATGTTCATTAATGCTCTACCCACATTAACTAGGTAATGGAAACAACCACAACCTAAATATTTTTTTTAGCTAATGAATGGATAATAAAAATTTGATGTATATTCACAATGGAATACTATTCTGGTATAATGAAAACATGGAATTTACAAATAGAAGGATGGCTGAAACTAGAAAATATTTTATTGAGTTAACCCAGACCCAGAAATTCAATTTCTACTTGTTCTTGCTCATCTGTGATTTCTAGCTCCAGTTTTTAGATGTGAATACATAAACTGGAAAACCACAGAAACCAGAAAAATAAAAAAAAAAAAAAGGTCTAAGGGAGGAATAGATCGCAGCGTTCTAGAGCTCTAGAAATGAGACTAGTGGAATACAGATGGATATGAAGACTGGTGGGAAATTCTCTCTCTCTCTCTCTCTCTCTCTCTCTCTCTCTCTCTCTCTCTCTCTCCTTTCTCTCTCCCTCTTGCTCCCTCTCCCTTTGTAAAACAGGATCTTTCTGTGTAGCTATGGCTATCCTGAAAATCACTCTGTAGACCAGCCTGTCCTGGAACTTGAAGAGATCTGCTTGCCTCTGCCTTCCAAATGCTGGAATTAATTAAAATCATGGTCCACCACAGCCTGACTGATGGGAAAGTCTTTGCTTAGCAAGGGGAGAATAATAAGAATACTTTAAGACTGTACAATTTATTAACTTAAGACATGTCCTCTACATATCTGAAAATTTACACGTTAAAGTGGCTAAGCCAAGTAACTTAGAATATTTCAGCCAGAAATATTTTCATGAAGGCTTACGGAGACAAAATGCCCACCACACTGATTTTACTTTTCAGCACTCCTTGGAAATATTTTTCTTCACCTGAATTTACTAAGAAATTTTGCTTATTCGAACTCATCCATTATGTCTAAATTTTATGTTCTCCCTTATTGTACCTTCTAAAGCCTGGAAATTCCTCTGCATATGTATACAACTTATTTTATACTCAGTATTTAAGTCACAAATTTAATAGATATCGCCCTCATAAAAATTGACTTTAGATTTTTGAGACAGAAAAATGGTCAGTAACAACTTGTTTTCCAAAACTTTATATTTATGGACAACATAATACCATTGATGAAGCTTTCTTATTCTTTTATCTTGCCACTTTGAATGATAAAATGTAAATCTTGAATTTGGCACTTCATTCCCTTCATGGAATATTTCTAAATCTCCTCATGTGCTCCATTATCATGTGACTTGAACTCTACCTCTGGCATGTACTTGCCAATATGGCTGCTGTTTACCTTGCCAATTGCTATATTGGTGACAAAGAGTCCCTGTTTTACTCCTTACTGTTTTTTTTGGGGGGGGGGCACCTTCTTTGCCTATAGTATATAAAGCACTCATCAGAAACATTCTTTGACATAATATTAAACTGTAATTAGATATTTGAAGTTTTTATAACATCTGTTCGTTCCATTAATCATCACTCTTAAATATGACAAGTTGGGATTGAACTTTTTAAATCTTTGATTTTTTTAAATGCCTTTAAAAATCCATATTGTTAGGTATTTTGTGATTCATTATCATGGTATTAACACTGGTTGATTTTGAATGTAACAGCTTACCTACTTCTATTGGAAATTTGTCACTTGTCTTAAAATCTCCCATTGCACAAGTAGAATATTCTTAGAGTTCATTCATTATCATGGCTTTATATTGAATGACTCCTATATCTCCATTATACATTTAGTTCTACAAATATTTAAAAACCCTCCTTCATTAGCTTTACTCTAATCTAAATATTCAAATTTCTAAAATGAATGCATCAGAAAATCTTGTCTCTTCGGTGTTGATCATGCAATTGTTATTGACATCCATGCCCTTTGACATCACTGAACCCCTATTGCATAACTAGCTTTCCATTTTCTTTCTTTTTTTTATTTCTAATTTCAACTATGGCTAGCCATCTATGTCATATTCCTTTCTCATTATGTACCTATATTATTCACGTACTGCATTCCTGTCATATAACAGTCTTCTACTTGAACCAGTTCTTATCACACTACATTCTTGTTTCAGAGTAATTTGTTGTAAAATACAGTTTTCATTGTGTTGCATTTAAAATTTATTTGGTGAGGATGAGTGTTTTTCTTGCACTTCTATGCACCACTTTCATCCGCAGGGCCAACAACAGTGATCAGAAAACATGTCGGATCTCCTAGAATAAATGTTACAGATCATTATGAATCACCATGTGAGTAATAGGAACTCTTAATCCACAAGTGCTCTTAATTGATTAGCTTTCTCTCCAATACTACACTTCCTCCTTGATTAGAACCCACCAATGCCTTTATACTGTGGGGCAGATGGATGAGAGGACAAAAGTGTTGCAGCATAAGGAAGAGACGTGATTTCAGAGCAGCAGTATCCATGTAAAAAGCTAGCCATGACTGCATAGACCAGCGCCAGGATGTGAGGATAAACAGAGAGAGACAGTGATATTGGTATGGCCTGATAGTCTCCAACCATGTTCTTTAAAAATAGATCTCTGATTCAGTGAATGAGAGGGGTATTCTTTCCAAAGAATTACTCTGGGAATCATAAAACAGTTCACCCAGACACCTCTTCTGAGATTCCCATGCTTATATACATTTATTTATATCACCCTTTTCCTAAAGTTCAGATCTCTAAATTTATAAAAAGTATATTATACAAAGTAAGAAACCAAACTCTAACAGATTCACATTTACCACTACCCTTTCTTGGCTACTTTTACTGTTTTTTTTCTTTCCTCTGCCTAAATTCTGTTATTGTGTTTTTGTTTCTCATAGGTCTCTACAATAGAATTATGCCTCAGATTTTAATGTACACATTTTTATTCTTCCAGTAAGCCTTATATGACTACATTATGCCACACAGACACATCCCTATGATATTTATATAACACTAAGTGGATCTCTTCTTTAAGATACTTCAAGTTTTCTTCCTCAGGTCATTTTATCCAGCCCTGGGTTCCATGAACTTAGCTAGTTCTGTTCATTTTGGATGCTGTAGTATTAATAACTCACATATTGTACCTTACCTATTATAGACATTTAGTGTCTATTATTAATGATATAATCTAAATTAATATAAAAAAATAAATTGGGTTACTCTGAAAATGTTAAACATTTAAATATGAAAGTCAATATATGTGAGATACATACAACTATATTAAGTTTTCTTATTAGGGAAACATTAGAAAATAAGTGTTATAAAAATATCTTGACATATCTGCTGCTTATTATATACTTCATGGTCCAGTTATATCATATATATACATACACAGTTTTAAATTGTTGCTCAGTATATTTTTCACTATCATAATGTAATTATCTGATGTTAAGTCTTTCACATCCAAAGAAGCATATCTAAATAAGACTTCTTTCTACACTCTCAACAAGATAATTTATAGGGTGGTTGTGGATGAACATTTATAAAGTTTCTTTTATCCCCATAAAAGCAGAAATTCTGATAACTTATTTACCTGAGACTCCTCCCTATATTCATCTGTCTTTGCTTTGTTTTCACACTGGGGATCTATATTGATGACAACATATTCTCTCTCTCTCTCTCTCTCTCTCTCTCATATATATATATATATATATATGTATATATATATATATAAATCTAATATGGAAAAAAGAAGAGGCACAGAAGATGATAGAAGATTAAAGTCTTTTGATTTTAACAAGTCTAAAATCAGAAGGAATCCATTAATTCAGTTGAATATAATTTATTTTCATTCAACAGTAACTCCTTTTCCTACAGATGATTTCTGTCCTCCACACCTTACAACATTACTAAAGGTTTATAAATGAAAAGGTAAAGTTTCAAATTGTATTAATTTCTGTGAAGTATATAAAGTACTTACCCAAGAATCTTTCATTTTTTTAAGTATGAAGTTAAACCTACATCAAGGTCTGGTAGTGCACTTTTTTGATCTCAGTACTAGAGATATAGGCCAGAGAGGATTCTATAGCATCCTGTCCAATCCCACATTTGACAGTTGCTGATCTTGAAAATGTATAAAGAACTAATGAAAAAATTAAACTAACTTCAAAAAAATTAAATAACTCAGTTTAAAAATGGCGAACAGAACTTAACAAAATACTCCATAGATGACTCTCAAATAACAAAGGAAAACACTTAAAAGTTCATTACCCTTAGTCATCAGAGGAATGCAATTAAAAACAACTCTGAGATTCTTTCTTATACTTGTCAGTATAGCTAAGATCAAAAACACAAATGACAGCTTATGCTTGTGAGGATGGAGAGTAAGGTAACATCACTCTGTTGGTGGTAGGAGTGCAAACTTGTACAGCCAGTTTGAAAATCATTATGACACTTTTTCAAAAAATTGGGTATCAATGTACCTCGAGATCCAGCTAACCACTCTTGAATATATACTCAAAGAATGCTTAATCACTAAAACACTTGTTCAGCTGTGTCCCTAGCAACTTTATTTGTATTAGGCAGAACCTGGAAACAACCTAGATGCTCCTCAATCCAAAAGTGGATAAAGAAAATGACATGTTTCTTAGCTGTTAAAAACAATGACATCAGGAAATTTGAAGGCAAACTGATGAAACTAGGGGAAAAAAAGCATTCTGAGCTTTGTAACCCAGACCCAGATAAACAAAAGATGATATGTATCCACTCATAAGTTGGTATTATCTGTAAAGTAAATGATAACCATGGTAAAATCTATAGACTCAGAGAGGCTTGTAGTGAGCCGGACAGGATCGCCATTACAAGATGGCGCCGACATCCTGTCTTGTTGGAAATAAACAACTCCATATTTGGCTATGCCTTTGAGAGCGGCATGTCCCCTGCTTCCCGCATGCTCTGTGGATAAGGGTCCTTGAGCCTATCCCCATGCGGTCTGGTGTCAGCTGTTGGTGGCAGTTAATCACAGGGCGACCCGTGTGCCAATTCCCTATTTAAGCAGCTGCCTCAGTGCGCTCCCAGCCCCTAGATTTTCCCCCCTTTGTTTCATTCTCTCTCTCCCCTTCGCTTCCTGCCCTTCCCTTCCTGCCCCTCGTTTCCTGCCCCCTCCTTTCCTGCTCCCCATCAATCAAGGGCACTCCAGTAAAGCGTGTTCTGAGTAGAATCCTGATGTGGTGGTCATTCTTTCTCGCTGGTCGAGAAGTCCGCCACAGAGGCTAAATGGCAAGGATGGCCGAAAGGGGTGTGTATATATCTCCCTGGGAAGGGGAAGTATAAGAGATCTCCTGGGTGGACTGAGGATGGGATTGGGTTAGGGTGTGTTGAGGGGGAGAATACTGAAAGAGATGACTGGAAGATGGGGTCATTTGGGGATCAAGTAGGAACCTGATGCAAGGGAAACTCACACAAATCTACAAGGATGACCCCAGCTAAGACTCCTAGCAGTAGCAGATAGAAAACTGGAATTGTCGGCTCCCGTGATCATATTGGTGACCACCCTAATTATTATCAGAGATCCTTCATCCAGTAGCTGATGGAAACTGATTCAGAGACTCCTAGACAAACATTCAGACTAACTTGGGAATTCAGCTGTAGAGTGGAAGGAAGGATTATTGGAGCCAGGGGGGTAAAAAAAGAACAAAAGAAAAGAAAAACACAGAAGAATCTAACCTAGTTAATCATGTGCTCACAAAGTCTGAACCAACAACTTGGGAGCCTGCATGGTACTGACCTAGGCTCTCTCATATATGTGACAGGGGGGTTTGTTTGCATTAATTAAAGCTCTGCTTAGTCTATTAGCTTATGCATATTTTGAGATATCTCTTAAATCTTAAATTAACCCATTTCTATTAATCTGTGTATTACCACGTGGTTGGGGCCTACTAGTAAGTTTCCATCTCATCCAGAGTCTGATTCCTGTGGTGGTTACATGGTTTCTTCCTCACTCTGCCTATTCTCTCCTCTCTATCTGCTTGGAATTCCCACCTTGCCTTATTCTGTGCTGTAACAGGCTCACAGCAGACTCTTATTATCCAATGGTATTCACAGCATACAGAGTGACTCTCACACCAGCTCCCCTTTTCTATCTAAACAAAAAGAAAGGTTTTAACCTTAACATGGCAAGATTACATACAACAAAACAGTTATCAAGCAAGAATTAAAGTTACAATATTTACATCTACTTTATCCTTTATCATAACTAAGGAAAACTTTAACTATTTTGAGTCTATAATGAATAAAGTTTTTATGGAGATCCATATACATAGTTGTTTTATAAATTAGCTTTTATTTCTTTTGGATAAATCTCTAGAAGGAGAATGACTCAGTCTTAGGTTTGTTATATCTGATTTCCTAAAAGTTACAAAGCTGTTTCAAAAGGATGTACCATCTAATTACTTTCCCAAGTGCAATTTGAGAGATTTTGGATAGTCTCGTATCACCAGTATTGGTTTAATTTAGTCATACAAAAGGATGGTAAATGGCTTCTAATTGAGATTGTAATATTTATTCCCCTTATGGCTAATGAAACCAACCATCTGTGTTTGCTTTTGGCCATATATGAACTTTTCTTTGCTAAGTATCTCATCAAGCTGCTGCTTTAATGAGCTATTTTTCTTTTGTTATTTATATGTTAGAGTTTTGTCAGGGAATTCTTTCATTGTATTGTACTTAACCATTAGAAAATAACCATCTGTCTTTCAGTCTTAAGTTTATAAATCTACCTTCAGTACAATAATGCATTTCAAACTGCATATTGAAGCTTTCCATATTTTAAGATGTTAAATATTTTCTACAATTTAAAAAGATGCTGTTTCAGCCATTCTGCCTAGAAACAAAGTTTTTCCTGTACTCATATCCAATTCATATTATTTCTGTCACTATTAATGTTGATATTATTATTATTTTGTCTACACATTCATACTGTATTACCTTTTATCCTATATCCATAACTGACTTTATGTAAGTATTAGATAAACAGAATTAAATCAGTTTTCATATTTCTTTCCTTCATTTGCATCTCTAAAGTCCCCAACTTTCAAGTGATAGTATCTTTTACTTTAATGATTATTGTTACACAATAACACATACATATATGCACAAAATTGAATAGATACTACCTGCTGGATCATTTTGGTTGTTCCTGTGCTTATGGCTTCAGAACTGACAACTACACCTAAAACCCAAGAGGTGGGGCTCATCTGTTGGAAAGGCTAGTTCTTCCTCTCTCAGTAGTCATTTTCTAGGAGAGACCATCTCACAGCAGACTTTCTGGTTCTTAGAATCATTCTGCCTCTTCTGCAGTGTTCTCTAAATCATACTGCAGAAAATGTGCTATCGATATGCCCACTGAGGCTGGAATCCCCATAATAAGTTAGGCTCTGGATTTTGTCCGACTGTGGTTTTCTGACATGCTATGCACTTGCTGTAAAGATAACTTCATTGATGAGGGGTAGTTACCTGAGAGTAGAAGCCACAGATTTAAAATATAGTAAGGGATTGTTGTCATGATGAGGTCTTCATTAATCTACTATCCAGAGGAACATGGCTAGGTTTCCAATCATGCATAATTTACCTTCTCTTGAGTAGCCTCAAATATGATTAGAGAGCCACCGATTGCTACAAACACGTGAGTGTTGTTTATTGCCCTTTTACAAATAATGTTTCATGCTAGTAATTGTCATGATTCATAGACCCTGTTGCTTCCCTGTCTGATCAGACTGCCTGGTCCTTGCTCACACGTTGGAAAACTGACAACAGGAAGCAACTTTTCAAGTCACATTTAGCTCAAATCATCTGAGTTCTCTGTCGTAAGCCCTGAGATACAACCAATGGCTTCGTAATTAGGCTACAATGTCTGAATAGTCACATAGACTACTTCCTTCACCAACTATGCAAAATAAGTTCTTTGTGCCTGCTATTATGGAGGAACTTTGGTTCATCTGTAGTTATGGCAGGGAGCACTGATAACTGAAGCGGCAGAACTCCTTTAAAGTACACATATCTTTTCTGCAATTTTCTGCATCCATTTGAGCATATTGTATATAGATAGAATAACTTTATGTATATATAAATTTTTCAAGGTTTTATCAAACATCAGGAACTTTTGGTGTTGTGGGGCTCTTCTCCTACTTCTGTATTTGCCTACCCCTGTTCTCCCAAGTTGAAGCAGCTTTCCTTAATTTCCTTTTCCTTCTTCATATCACCTGTATTCTGCCTACTATATCTCACATTCCATAGTCTTGTAATTTTTTACTGGTTTCAGTATTTACACCATGTTACATGCTCAAATATAAAGATTTGGAGTAAGGAACTGTAGATGAGAGACAACATGCCGTATTTGTCTTTCTGTGTCTGGGTTACCTCACTCTGTGTAACTTTTTATAGATCTATGATAGTTTGAATATAATTGCTCTCCCATAATCTCATAGGAAATGATGCTACTAGGCAGTGTGGTTTTGTTGGAGTGGGCATGGCCTTCTTGAAGGAAGTGTATCACTTGTGGGAGCTGGCTTTAAGGTTTTCTATCCTCATGTCTCAAAAACCACTTCCTTTTTTTTTTTGCAAGTTGTAGAACTCTCAGCTACTTTCTCAGCATCATGTCTACCTGCATGCCACCAAGTCCAATCATGATGCTAATGGAATGAACCTCTGAACTGGAAGTGAGGCCTTTAATTAGACGCATTCCTCTGCAAGAATTGCTGTGGTCATGGTTTCTTAATAGTAACCCAATCTAAGACAAGGTCCATTTATTATTTTTCTACAATATTCATTATTGCATTTTTGTTACAACTGAATAGTATTGCATTGTATATATCTATTACATTTCATTATCAGTTCATTGCTGAAGGACATTTATCTTGTTTCTATTTCCTGGCTTTATGAAATAAGGTGACAATGAATAAATAATGCTGAGCATGTACCTGTGGGATAGAACATCAAGTCCTTTGAGAACACACAGAGGATGGTATGCCTGGGTCATAGCAAGGTATTTGGACTTTTATTCATATCAATTAGCATTCCCACCAACAGTGAATAAAGGTTCCCTTAAACCACAACCTTGTCAGCATTTGTCACTTATTGTATTGATCTTAATTATTTGAACTGAGGTAAGGTGAATTATTAAAAAGTCTTAATTTGCATTTCTCTAATTAATATGAATTTGAAGAGTTTATGATCCACTTTAATTTCTCCTGTTGGTAACTCTCTGTTTAGATCCCTAGCCTACTTTTAGGTTGATCATTTGCCTCCTTGGATCCGAGTTGTTTTTTTTTTTTAATTGAGAAAAGGAAAAAAAAAGTTTCCACCTCCTCCCAGCCTCCCATTTTCCTCCCCCTCCTCCCCCCTTCTCCTCCTTCCCCCACTCCTCTCCTCCTCCCTCTCCAGTCCAAAGAGCAGTCAGGGTTCCCTGCCCTGTGGAAAGTCCAAGGTCCTCCCCCCTCCGTCCATGTCTAGGAAGGTGAACATCCAAACTGGCTTTGTTTGTTTGTTTGTTTGTATGTTTGTCTATTCGGGATAGTAATCCCCTATCAGATCTACCACTGGCAACATTTCTCAATCTCTTGGTTTCACTTCATTCTGTACAATTTTCTAAGCTTAACAGTAGCTTTTTAGTTTTATGAGGACGGCTTTAATTTCTGGACAAATAGAGTCATATTCAGAAAGTCCTTTCTTATACCTACATCATGCTGGCTACTTCCCATGATTTCTTCTGGCATTTTGGTGTTTCAAGTTTCAAATTGAGTTATTTGATGCACTTGTATCCAATTTTTGTATAGGTGGTAGATACAGGTCTCATTTTATTCTTCTGAATGTGGTATCCAGTTTTCACAGTAGCATTCATTGAATGTGCTGTTCTTTCTCTGGCGTATATGCTTTTCCACTCGAATATCAGACAGGTGTAACCACGAGTCCTCCAACAGATTTTCTATTTTGTTTCATCTTTCTACTTGTCTGTATTGTGCTGCTGTGATATTTCTTTTACTTTCCTGTAGTTGTATGATATATTTTGAAGTGTGCAGCAGTAATTTTTCTAGTATTCTCTTTGCTCAGGAATGTTTTGGCAATTGTGGATCTGTTGTGGTTGCACACAAATTTTAAGATGCATTTTTCTATTTCTGTGAACAATGCTGTGGATATTTTTTTAATGTGATTGCTTTAAATGTGAAGTTGTCATTGTAGAGATTGTTCCTTTCCTCCTTTATTCCAATATATTCTCTTTGATGCTACTGTAAAGGAGAGAGTGTCTGATTTTTTCCATGGGTAGTTTGTTGCTGTTGTTCATAAAATTTTTGTACATTGATTTTGTAGCTTGTCACTTAACTAAAACTTTTTACTGCATGGAAATGTTTGCTGGGAAATCTTGGAATCTCTTAAGCATAATTGCAAATACGTATAATTTTACCTCTTCTTTTCCTATTTATATCCCCTTTGCTTTCTTCATCGTACCTCAGTGTTTCAGCATGAGCTTCTAGACCTATATTGAAATAATGAAAAGAAGTGAAGATGTTGGGTAACCCTGTATCATTCATGATTTTAATGTTATTGTTTTGAGTTTTTTCCACTTAGGATAATGTTATGGTTGAATTTGCTAATATATTCCATCCAAACATGTTCTCTTCAAAGCTTTTATCCATGAAATATCTTACTTTTTTTTACTTTAAAATGTTTTATTATTTTTGTTCATTTGTATTTACTTGTCATATATGAACACATTTTTTATTTTTTATATTTTATTTTTAATTAATTAATTTATTAACCATTGTGGTTTTTATCAAAGACTTTTTGCATCTATTGAGATGATCATGTGAGATTTGTATTTAATTCCATTTATGTGATTTATTATATATATTAACCTACAAATATTGAACCAATCATGTATTTCCAGGCTAAAGTCAACTGTTCAAGGAATATGTTAACTTTGATACATGCTTGTATTTTTTTTTTTCTGTATGTTTGTCCTTGCCTTGTTTGTTTTTAGAGTGATAATGGTTTAATAGAACTAAATTGGGAGTGAGGTTTTATTTCTATTTTTCTTGAAGACTTTGAAATGGATTAATTGTAGTTCTTGTGACATCTGATAGGCTGCATCTGGGCCCAGAGTTTTGAGCAAGAAGGCTTATTATTAGTGTATCAACCCCTCTTTGTGATAGGTTTGTTTATGTGTTGTTCTCTCATTGTTTTATCTTTGTAATTTTGCTGAATAAAGAAATTTATCAATTTCTCAGATTTTTCAGCTTGAGTTTAGATTCTTTTTTTAAAAACAGAAAACATCTTTTTAAACTCTTTGTAAAAGGAAGCAAAAATAAGCTGGCAATGTTAATAATGCAAAGGTACTTTCAAGAGATAAGTAGAGCAATTGATTGCCTACTAAATATTACTCTTGATAACTGTCTCACAGTTTCAAATGTTGTCACTAAACACCATGACTATAAAGAAGTTGGGGAGGAAAGGGTTTATTTGGATTACCCTTCGATGTTCCATGTTCACCACTGAAAGAAGTCAGGACAGGAACTCAAACAGGGCAGAAACGTGGAGGCAGGAGCCAATACAGAAGCTTTGGAGGAGAGCAGCTTTCTGGCTTGCTTCCCTGACTTGTTCAGCCTGTTTCCTTCCTTCCTTCCTTCCTTCCTTCCTTCCTTCCTTCCTTCCTTCCTTCCTTCTTTCCTTCCTTCCTTCTTTCCTTCCTTCCTTCCTTCCTTCCTTTCTTCTTCCTTTCTCCCTCCTTCCCTCCCTCCTTTCTTCTTTCTTTCTTTTACTTTTAAGTTTTTTTGGGGGGTGGGACATTGCTGTTGCTTTTCTTGTTTGGGTTTGGGATTTTTAAGACAGGGTATCTCTGTGTAACAGTCCTTACTGTCAAGGAGCTTGCTTTACAGACCAGGCAGGCCTGCAACTCACTGACTTCTGCCTGCCTCTGTCTCTCAAGTGCTTGGGTTGAGGGTGTGCCTCACCTGGCTAGCCTGCCTTCTTATGGAATCCAGGGCCAGCAGTTCAGGGATGGTACCACTCACCATTGGATAGGCCCTCCCCCATTGATCATGAAATAAGAAAATGCATTACAGCTGGATCTCATGGAGGCATTTGCTTAACGGAGGCTCCTTCCTCTCTTGTGACTCTTGTTTGTGACAAGTTAACACATAAAACCAACTAATACAACTGACCCCTTTTTAACTTGACCCACAAACCCATGAATATTTATCTACAATCCTTCTCTTTTATTTAGCCTCAAGAGCTCACATTAAAATCATAAATAATTTTAAAAGTCCCACAGTCTTTACAAATTCAAATACATTCAAATTTTAGACTCTTTAAATTATTCAATCTCTTTTAAAAGTTCAAGTGTTTCATCTGTGGGCTAGTTTAAAAACCAAATAAAATATCTTCTTCAAGAGGGAAGAACCAGGGCACTGTCACAATCTGAATCAAGCAAAACCAAACTCCAACAGTATCAATAACTCAATGTCCAAGTACCTGGGATTCACTCTTGATCTTCTGGACTCCTCCTCCAAAGGGCTGGCACTTAGTTGGCCCTGTTCTTTGCAACACACAATCGTCTTCTAGGCTCCCTCCACTCCACAGCTGCTGCTGTTCTTGGTGGCCATCCCACGTTGCTGGCATCTCCAAACACTGGGGTCTTCTGCTGCAACTGGGCTGCACTTTCACCAATAACATCTCAGTGTGGTCTGACTCTCTAATTCAATAGATCATGAGTTCAGACTTTAAAAATATTTGCTCACAATATTCTGTAATTCTTTGTCATGTATTAAAATGTTGTACTCTTCGTTTTTGATTCTGTTAGCTTGGGTCATTTCTTTTTATTCTCTGGTTAGTTTGGTCAACAGGTTGTCACTCTTGTATATCATCTTAAAGAGCCAACTTTTACACTCATTGATTCTTTAAAACGTATTTAGTCAGTGACTTTCTGTTTCTTCTTTGCTATGGGACAATAGTCTGTGCCCTGTCACTTGTATTTTAAATAAATGCTGACTGACCAGTAGCCAGGCAAGAAGTATAGACAGGGTGACCAGGCAGGAAGTAGAAGCCAGGCAACAAGAATTCTGAGAGGAGGCAAGTTTCAGTCTGCAGTCGTCACTCAGACAGAGAAGAAGCAAGACACAGTGCAAGCAAGACATCTTGGATCTTGGTACCGATCCACGTGGATAACACAGACAAGAATTATGGGCTAACATAAGTAGTAAGAGTTAAAATATAGCCTGAGCTATTAGGCCAACCAGTTTATAATTAATGTAGACCTCTGTGTATTTCTTTGGGTCTGCAGGACCCAGTGGGATAGAAACCTCTGTCAACACCTCCTCAAAGAAAGATTGACATTACTTCTTGCATTAGCGATTCTTCTCATTATTTTGACAAAACACCTGACAAAAGCAATATAAAGGAAAAAAAAGTTGAGTGTTGCTCACAATTTACGAGTATATAGTTGTATACAGTTCATTAGGTTCTGGAAGCTGCACAAAGTTTGAGTGGCTCCGTCTACTGTGGAGGGGTGAGCATAAAGAGACACATCTTTACATGTTGTTTGATCATGGAGCAGACTGTAAATAAAAACATGGTGGGGAGGGATTAGTGTCATCAAATGGCCTACAGTTATTGGCTTGTATCTGACAGTTGTGCCTTATGTTACTGAGAGTCTGTAAACTCCCAGATCTGAGCCACTAGCAGGAGACCAAGTAGTCAAAAATGTAATTAGCTCAGAAAATGTAATAAAATGTCGCACAAGAAGTCTTCTTTGAACAAAGTCATACACTCTTTCGCTAGTCTTCCTTCACAAATTCACAGGATATATTTGCATAGGCCAGCTTGAAAACATTACTGTGCTTTGTTGTGGTCATGTATTTTGATGGGGGAGTGTCATATATCAATCTGTTGATTTCCTTGGTTAAGCAATAAAGAAACTGCTAGGCCCATTGGATAGGCCCACCCTTAGGTGGGTGGAGTAAACAGAACAGAATGCCGGGAGGAAGAGGAAGTGAGGTCAGACTCCACAGCTCCGCTCTCCGGAGCAGACGCAGGAGAGACGCCATGCTACCTGCTCCAGGGAAGACGCACACCATGCCCCAGCTCCGACCCAGGATGGACTTAGGCTAGAATCTTCCCGGTAAGCGCACCTAGGGGCGCTACATAGATTATTAGAAATGGGCCAGAGCAGTGTTTAAAAGAATACAGTGTCCGTGTAATTATTTGGGGCATAAGCTAGCCGAGCCGGGCAAGCGGCTGGGGTTTTGGGGACACAGCCCCGCCGCCGCTCCATATTACTACAGTATTTATTTTCTGTTTCTTTTTGCTCGCACTACTTGTTAAAAACCTTGGCTCATAATGGAAACATATTACTGGCTTCTTTTATTTTAATTTTGTTTTCTGTTGTCCTTATTGTTAAATAATCTGTGAGGAAACAAGTAAATAGTTTATTTTAGGGCTCCTTATCTTAGTTTCTTCAAGATTGTAAAATAAAGTGGAACAATAAAAATGTTAACCCTACTTAGTAGTTTTAGAATTTGGATGAAACACTTATCATTGCATTTTTATTCAGAGTCATTTTACACATATTTTTATGCCTTGACATATTTTACAAAGAATTTGTTAGTGTGTTTAGAATAGAAGTTTCTGAGAAATAAACATTAACTATGTCACTATGTCTCAGACAAGTGACATATGAGATATATATTTAAAGGTAATAATATCGACTATGTTCTACTTGACAAAGAATGGATAAATGATTCCTGTAATTTACCATATTTTAATTGATGAGCCTCTTTTACTGTAGAACCTAAAGGAAACTTTGGTTAAATACTTATAGATCCGGTAAGAAGTGGCATATACATCATAGATGCAGATGTGAGAGCACAGCTGAAGAGATGCTTTGGAAATGCAGAGTACCTGCACACGACACATCCATTCTCTCACTCAGTTCCTGTGCAAGGCCACCCACCACTAGAAAACAATCTAAATTAACTGTTGCCACCTTTCCCCATAAGTCACTAGCTATGAAATCTAGAACCAGATAAATAAAAGGAGTAAAATCCTATAAAATTAATTTCCAGTGAAGAAAAAAGCTTTTTAATTTCTTCACATCATAAAGTAGAATAAAATTTTATCTTTTAGTTACAATTCCCAGGAAGCTGTAAATTTCTAAAATAGCATAATTTTGTTGTTGAAAATTCAAAATTTTTAAAGTCCAGAAGTTCTGTATCAAATATTAAATCCTCTTCTCAATACCTACATTATATTTAAGGACTTCAGGGCTGCCACATTTACGATACACGGTAGAAGGTAGGGTCAACACTGTTCTAGCAGGATTAGCCATACTTTCCACCTAATGCCAGGGCATATTATAAAACTGTTTGAACTGAGTAATGCTTTAACCTTCAAAAAGCATAATTTGTGATAATCTAAGAATCATCAAACAACATGTAATGTGATAGTTTTTCAGATACCAATATTTTGTGCCTTTCTGGCCATATAGATTCTTTGGAATGCCAACCACTGGCAATACATTTGTGTTGCTTGTAATATTCATCTCCAAATAGAACCCTACTCTCCTTTGTAGACAATTCATAAATTAACCAATTTTCTTTTTTTCTAAAACTGACCCATTTTCAAAGCATAGTATCTGATACATATGGGCTTTCTTGCTTAATATCTTGAATTCACTATATAGGCTACATGGGCTAAATTTTCTGTACTTATTGTTGCCAGAATTACTAACGTTTTATGTCTGTGCTGTTGTAAAGAGATATTTAAAGTCACTACATTATATATTATTGCATTAAAAGAAAATATGTATGGATTTAAAGCATATTGATAACATCTTTCTGAAATTTCCTTTCTACCTTTAAAATTCTTGTTAGATGTTCTTAGGCAAATAACAGGCATTCCAGACGATATCAAACAATGAATAAACCCAATTTCTATATACAACCATGGCAGTCTTCTTAGGTCGAGGCTTTATAGTTCCACCAAACACATTTTTCAGATATCGACCAATCAAAACAATGTTGGGGCAGAAGAATTCTTCCTCTAGTCCTGTGAAAGAAGCAGTAAATTGCTGGGTTATTTACATTTCACAGAGTCTCATCAGAGATTGAGGTAGTCATTGCCAGCCTGTGTAAATTGCACAGAGTAGTAAGACCTAAAGAAAGGACTCCATTAGTCATGACTGTGTTTACAGTACTTTCTACAAATGAAGTGTTAGTGTCTCTGAATAGCTAGGGAGCATTCAAAGTAACAGGGTTGCCATGGGGACCTTCTGGATTGACTGACAACTAACTCCCAATTAAATGCAGACAGCAATGAGATATCTTGGGATTGACAATCAGATGTTCAAAAAATTCTAACTAACATATATAACTTATTTGAAGGCATGCTTACAGTTTGTTCTGGCAGTACATGCCTGTAATCACCATACTGGATGCAATAACATTAAGAGTTCAAGTCTATCATTACCTATACCATAATATTTTAAAAGAGTCTTGGCTACACGAGACTCCTGTTTTCTCAATGAAATGATATGTTATTACAATTAAAACCTATAAATCATGATGTTAAAAATTTTAAATTACTTATTAATGATTAACCACCACCAAATACACTTTGAAAAGTCATTTACCTTTGATTTTTTCTCAAAATATCTTCATATTATCTAAACTACTTTTTATAAATGTTCTTTTTAAAAACTTTTTTGAATCTGTAATTTCTCTAGGCTATTTCATTCAAGCTAAGAAACTGCTAATCTTTGGTAAAAGGTAATTGTTTACATTGTAATGTTTTATATTTTCATAGCATTAATTTTATTTTATTAAAGAAATTACTATGTTAAATAATATATCTTTTAGCTTATTGTGATTGTTTTTCATAATTTATCATTGAAAGCTAATGCCAAATAAACGCAGATATAAAGTTGAAAAAGATCACCTGCTTGAAGTTCTACTCAAGAAAGACAGAGAATTGAAATTTACGTCATAACTTTAATGTAAAGTTCAACAAAGTTTATTGCAACTTTGCCTGGATGGAAGAGAGGGGAACAAAACCTAAAAGAAAGAAAAGAAAAAGAAAGGTCTGCATCAATTGTTTCTTGATACGAAAATCACAGTATTGAGGTCCTCAGGGATAATCTAGCTCATTCTGTCAATCAGGATGATAGAAGTTGATCCTCTCAGAGTGCTTTTTTTCTGTCCAGTGCCTCTTGGGAGATTCTCTTCCTTATCACAGTAGTGAGATCTACAGATGCCAAGAAAACATAATGTCTGGAAGCATATCCTAACCCAGAGGGGCAACTTGGCCTTTCCTACTTTAGCTCAAAGCCTACTTTGAAGCTTCATTTCTGTGGGGTTTTGCCCTAGGGCATCAGAGTTGAAGAAAACCAATAACAAGGAAAATTCAGTTCCTAAGTTATCTCACCCCACATGGCACACTGGATAGCTAAGATTAAGAAAACCTAGGAAATAAGCAACACACACCCCAAAAAAATGAGAAAAAAAAATAATGAACCAAAGACATCCAGAAAACAGTGTCTATAGTGTTTTACATAAAAAGTTGTATTTCCAATAATGTACTCATAAAGTAAAAAAATACCTAAATAATGCTACCTATGGAATATCTATGTAAACATAAATTTGTATGTTTCATATTTTCACCAAAAACAAATTTATGGAGTATAAATTTTATAGTTAAAAAGATAAGTTATGAATGGACTATAAGGAAAATGTATGTTAAAAGTATTAAGGTATATTTTTCAAAATATGAACACATTGCAATAGTCATAAAAACATTATTCAATAAGCACAAATACACAGAGGACAAAGAAATGTGCTTTGAAAAATAGGATGTGCTACTTTAAGACTGCACTCTTTCCAGTCTGACTAAACCTTATGGTATTTAAAAAATGAAAGAAAGGAAACCATGATCATGGAAATCTAATTAGAGTTCAATAAAGATTGAGAATTGTCAAAGTGGAATTTCTAAGACTTTCCACTATCGGTTATTTATAGAAAGCTGATTATTAATGAACAAATGTTTGGTCTGAAAAATAGTTTTTTGGAAATTATGCTTATTGTATCAGAAAAAAATATCTTTTATGTGTATTGGGGATTCCTACATATAGGAAGGTGGATGCTCAAGCTTTTGCATGTACTCTCAAAGGCCAGAGTATGTCTGGGCAAAGAGTTTCTTCCTTTACTGCTCTTCAAGTTTTGAGACAGTCTCTCACTAAAATGGAAATTCACCATCCTGCTTTCCCTAGCTGGCCAGTGAGCTCTCTGTATCTGCCTGATTCTGCCACTCAATACTAGGGTTAATGTATGCACAGTCATTATAGATTTGTTTTCATTATTCAAAACTCACACAGTATTTTATGCTTGCTATTTCCTCCCACCCATTGCCATCCAGACACTCCAGAACTCCTCATCCATCAAACCACTGACCATCTTTCTCTCTCTTTAGAGAATAAACTGTCCAGAACAAGCAGAAGAAAAAAGAAGAAAAGAAGGGGAAAACAAAAAAGCACAACACACCCACACCCAGACGGCTATTAAAAACACAAAATCAGAAACCATAATATAAAAACAAAAGAAAAGTAAGGTTTAAAGAAAAAAAAATAAAATGATCCAAAACCAAAGAAGTGTGAACCAAAAACAGGTCTACAAAGATGTCATTGTGTTCATTTCATTTTGGCCATCTACTTCTAGGTATACAGACTACCCTTAAGTCTGGTTTATATAATCAGTGAGACTCCACCGAAGAAAACTAATGTTGCCTTTGCAAGAATGTGTTAGTTGGGGACAATTTCTATATTTTTTAGATATATTTATTTTTGTTTTATTGAAAATAGTTCATATATATATATATATACATATATATGTATATATATGTATGTATGTATATATATATATATATATATATATATATATATATATATTACTTTGATTATAGTGTCATTTTCTTCAAGATCCTTCTCTCTTCCAAGTCACCCATATCCCCACGTAATTCTTGGTCTCTCTCATTAGAAAACAAACTTCCATTTCTTTCTTGAATGTCTTAAACTTTTTTATCATACCAGTATTTGACTTGCTGGGTTAGGCATTTTTGAAGCTATAGTTAATAAAAAAATATTGTTTTATGGTTTTTTTCTCAGTCCATATGCCTTTTGTTTATAGGAAGGCTATTGATTTGATTTGTTGATTTGTATCCTATTTTTCTGAAGGAGTTTAATAACGGTAGAAGTGTCATAGTTGAACACTTAGACTCACTTAACTATACAATCGTACCTGCAGATAAAGGTAACTTGACCTTTTCTCATCCTCATTAACTTTTCTTTCTATCCTTCAGTTGTCTTACTGCGGTGACTAAAGCTTCAAGGACTATATTGAATAGGTAAGGAGAGAATGAACATCATTGCCTTGTTCCTAACATTAGTGAAATTACTTTAGTTTTTATTCCCATGTAGGTTGGTGATAGCAGTGAACTTACTGAAAATTGCATTTACTATGCTGAAGTTGGTTCCGGCATCACTAATCTCTCCAGGGCTTTTGTCATGAAGGCATGTGAGAATTCATCAAAGGTCTTTTCTGCCTTGAGTGAAATGAACATGTGGTAGTCTTTCAGTCTGTTCGTATGGTAGATCACATGTATCAGTTTACACGTTGAACCGTCTCTGCATTTCTGTATGATATTTTTGTTGTATATTTGAATCCAGTTAGCAAGCATTTTTGATTATTTTTGCATGGACGTTCATGAGGGAAATTGGTCGTAATTCTCTTTGTTGAGCCTTTATGAGGTTTAAGAGTTAGGGTAACTGTGGCCTCATGAAAAGAATTGGTCTGTTTCTTCTGTTTGTTTCTATTTTGTGGAATATTCTGCAAATAAAGAAAAATTTAAGGAGTATCGACATTAATTCTTCTTTGAAACTTAATAATTCTGTATTAAAACTGCTGTTTGTTTTATTGATTTTTTATATTTCACTTCTTTGTTTCAATTTTATTGATTCCAGCTGTTTGGTAATTTAGTATCGCCTACTACTTTTGAGAATTATTTCTTCTTATTGTTCTAGAAATTTATGGTGAACCAGTAAATTACTAGTAATTAATTGTTTTTATGTAGGCATTTAGTGCTATGAACTCCATTTGTTTTTATATAGGCACCTAGTGCTATGAACTGGCCTCTAAGAACCTCCATTATTGTGTCCCATAGGTACTTTGTATTTTATTTTTATTCAATTCTAAAAAGGTTTTAAATTCTTTCTAGACCTATTTTTCATTCAATCATGAGATATTTATTTTCTGTAACTTGATAAGATTTCTGTTGTTTCTGTTATTGGTGATATACAGATTTAATCTGTCATGATCAGATAGGCTACAGGGTGTTATTTCAATATTTTTTATATCAGTTTAGATTTGCTTTTTATCTGAGTATGTGATCAATTCTGGAGAAAGTTATAAATATTGCTGAGCTGAAAGTATAATCTTTTGTGTTTTAGTGAAATGTTATGTGACTATCTGTTAAGCCCATGTGGTTTATGATGTCATTTAGCTCCAGAATTTCTCTGTTTAGTCATTGTCTGGATGATCTTTCTATTAGCAAGAATGCAGTATCAAAAACACCCCCTAACTGAGTGAGAGTCAATATGTGATTTTAGCTATAGTCTTGTTACTTTCATGGACTTGTATACCCTTGTGTATTTTACATATTTATAATTCTAATATCCTTTGGGGAAATTTTACATTTCATGGATAAATAGTTTCCTTTCCTATTTTTTTCAATCTCTTCAGATTAATTTTAGATTTAAATCTATTTTGTCAGATATCAAAATACCTACACAATGTTGCTGCCTATCTACATCTGCTTAGAATTTCTTTATCCATCTTTTCTATCCTGGAGTGATAACATTCTTTGATGTTAGGGTGTATTTCCCGGGTGCAACAGAAGGACCGATCCTGTTTGCACACCCATTCTGTGCACTTTTATTGGGATTTGAGACTGTTTGTGTCTAGAGGTATCAGTGAGCAGTGTTTGCGGATTCCTATTACCTTGTTTTGTGAGCTTTCTTATTGGGATTTGAGACTGTTTGTGTCTAGAGGTATCAGTGAGCAGTGTTTCCGGATTCCTATTACCTTGTTTTGTGAGCTTTTATCCTACTGCTTTTGATTTGCTAGTCTGACATTACTTATTCTTTGTGTCTCCTTGGGTGTTGTTAATTTCTTCAGGTTGAAGTTTTCCTTCTAGTGACTTCTGTAGTGCTGGATTTGTAGAAAGATTGTGGTTAAATTTTGGTTTATTATGGAATTGCTTTGTTTCTCTCAGTGTTAAGATTCAAATTTTTTCTAGGTATAGGAGTCTGGGATGTAATCTGTGGTCTCTGAGAGTTTATAGAAAATCTGTCCAAGCTTCTCTGGCTTTTAAAGTCTCCATTCTAAGTCAAGTGTTATCCTAATACGTCTGTCTTTATATATCACTTAGTGTTTTTCCCTTGAAGTTTATTATTATTTTTTCTGTATATTTAGTGTTTTGATTATTATGTGTCATGGTAAATTTCTTTTCCAGTACAGTCTATTTGGTGTTCTGTATCCCTCTAGTATCTTAAAAGGCCTGTCTTCCTTAAGGTTAAGGAAATTTTTTGTAAGATTATGTTGAAGTTATTTTCTGGGTCTTTGGCCGGTTTCTTCTCTTTCTTCTGTTCCTATTATTCATAGATTTGATCTTTTCAGAGTGGCCCAGATTTCCTGGATGTTTGTTCCTGCATGTTAGGCTTAACATTTTCTTTATCAATTTCTTCTGCCTTTTATTCAGTTCCTGAGATTCTTTATTCCATCTGTTATATTCTGTTAATGAAGCTTTATCTGAGGTTTCTGTTTAAGTTCCTTTAACTTTTTACTTCCATTTTCCCTCTCCCTAGTTTGGATTTTCTTTATTGATTCTATGTCAATATTCATGTCCTAAACAACTTCCATTATTTCATTCATTCCGCTGTTTCCTGTGTTGTGTGTTTATACATGTAAGTTATGGATTTATTCACATATTCCTTAAGATTTTGATAATATTTGTAGTGGTTATTTTAAAGTTCTTGTCTAGTGCTTTAGCTTCTTTGCATTTCCCAGCAGCTACTGAGTTTCTGGATGCCACTGGAGACAAATTGCCCTGTCCGGTGTTATTGGTTGTATTTTTATGCTGTCATTTAGGCATCCGAGTTTGGGGTTGTTGTAATTCTGGATGTTCATAGCTATTTTTCTGTTTTCTGGGTGGAGTTTCAGTTCTTTGGTTTCTGTTTTCCTCTCTGCATTTTAAAGGAGTGTGATTTCTATGTGTTTCAGGGAAGAGTGTGGTCCTATGTTTCTGCCAGATATGAGATTAGGAGGTCACAAATAGAAATTGTTTCTAGATATTGAGAACTAATACAAAAGGCAAATGGACTAGAAAGGCGGAGAATGAGAAGGTTCACAGGAGGCAGGAAATCTGTGTCTGCCACAAGAACCTGATTCCCTGTACAGATTGATTTCTAGATGTTCAAAAAGAGTGTCTGTGGTGTTCGTGAGTGAGACCTAGGGATGAGGTTAGAAGGAAAGATGGATGTATGAAAGGATTAGCTTAGTTCCCTGAGAATGGGATTAAAGAGGAAGGAGAGGCTCTGCAACCAAGCTGGGAATAAGACTGAGCAATTTGACTGGAGAATGGAAGTAGAATGGAAGTTACCCACCTGATTCCCAGGACTCATGGGCAGGGGCTTTCCAGGGAGCCTTTGCTGGTGCAGAGTGAGACAAAGAGATGCTTGAAGGAAGGAAGGTTATAGAGGATATGTTCTAGCATAACTTCTCTGTGGGTGGCGGTCACTCAAACTCTTATCAGTGGAAAGAACTCCGCCATAGATAGAAGTAAATTAGGTGCTGTGTTATTCATTCTGTGTGTAAAAACCTATGGTAGCAATACCATCTTTGGCACCTTCTTTGCAAAAGGAACAGTCAATCTCTGTGCATGAATCTTTTCAAACCATTAACGTTAAAATAGCATCAAAGGTAGATTAAGATACCATGTTAAAGACAGTAAACGAACAGGAGCGTTACCATTTTCTTAAATAAATATATATTTAAAATGAAAAATGCCTACTGACAGCTCATTACCAATTACTAGTAGAATCTTATCTCAAAGTTTTATATAGCTTTTCATAACTGTATAAGCTCATATTTTCTGGTATTTGTTTTCAAATAATCATTCTATTGCCTTATTAAAATCTCTAAATAATTACTAAGTAAAATGTAAAAACATACACTTCATTAGTGGTGCTCTAGGGTTATGCAATCTATATAAACTGACCCAGTAGCAGCACCTTGCTATTTCTGCTTTCCTTTAGTAAATAAATGAGACCATCAAAAGATTATCTGAGTCCATTGTTTCTATTCCTCCACTTGATCTCTTACAACATCCAAATTTCACCTTCATTTCTATAATCTAAAATTGACTACATCCTTAGTTTATTTGTAAACCATCTGAGGGCATTAAGTTATTTCCCTTCATTAAATTTTACTTTCCCATCATGGTGTTTTGCATTCGTTAAAATGCTGTCTGCCTATTCCAAGACATTATTTCATCAACCAATTTCTCACAAAATTAAATAAAACTTGTTAAAAATCATCTAAGATCTCCTTGCCTTATCTCTCAACTTATTTTCCAAGTTACCCGTTTACTTAAGCTAAATACTCACATTTGGTAATCACCATATGTTACAAGGGACTGTTTCCTCTCTGAGTAATTTAACAAGGTTTTAAGTTTTAACTTTAAAGATCATTCTAATTGCAATCTGGAGAACATCTTAGACAAAAGTAATGCTCACAGTAAGGGAACTATTGACATATGCACTAAAATCAACAATTAAAAATGGGACCTCATGAAACTGAGAAGCTTATGCCTAGTAAAAGACTCCATCATTTGGACAAATAGGCAGCCTACAGATTGTGAAAATTTATTTACCAACTATATATTATATAGACAGAGAACATACAAAATAAAAAATTTTCAAAAAACTAGATATCAAGAAAACAAATAACCAAATAAAAAATGGGATACAAACATAAACAGAGAATTCACAAAAGAGGAAATTCAAATGGCAGAATAAAAGTTAAATGTACAACATCCTTAGTCATCAGGAAAATAAGACTATTTGAGATTTCATCTTAAACATCTAAGACTGGTTAAATTCAATAAAACAAGTCAGACTTTAACTGGTGAGGATATAACACATGACAAACTATTCTTCATTGCTTGCAGAAGTGCTAACTTATATACTGTGTAAATCATTGAGGAAGTACATCTGGATCAAAGAACTGTCTCCTCCTCAAGATTCAGCTGTACCACTCTTGGGCATGAAACCCAAGGACACTTCCCACAACTGAAGAGACACTTGCTCTAACATATTCATTGCTGCTCTACTCATAATAGTCAGCTAGCAATCTAGGTATTCCTAAATAGGGGCAGGGGCCAGATGTAAACAAAATGTGCCACATTTACAACCCATGCTAACCCAATGACCACTCTTTCCAGGGAAACAATTCTCATACTCAGCTTTTTAGCATGACATGCATTACAGCCGTCACTGTCCCGTCCCATCTCCTGTGTATTTCATAGACTCCTATTGCTAACCTTCCATCCAAATTTATTATTGTGTCCAAGAACCCAACTGACGCAGGCAATGCCTGCTAACCCAAGGTTCACGTTTTGCATGGTAATTTGAAGGATGAAGGTAGATGCACAGCTCCCCTACTGTTCTTGAATTAAACCCTCACACCAGTCTCATCCCTAGCTCTGTAGTGGGGAACCAACTGTGGTGTTGCTTTCTTCTCTGACTCCATCCCCATAATATCACAAAGATCTTTTTCACCAACATTCCTTCAGCAAACTTGTCCCTTTATATATGAAGTTAATAATGAGGAGTACTGCTCATGGAGAATATGGAGTTACAACATTCTTTTGTAGCCAATGAAAGCTTCCAGTAGTGGGACTGGAGGTACTCAGCTAAGTTGTTGGCCAAGAGTATCTCATTTCAACCCCAAACAACCCTGGCTATTGCTAACACAACGGGTTGCTTTCAGCAAACTGACAGCTGAAAACCATTACTGAGGACAACATCCACACAATTCATTGAACATGGAGAAGCAAAGCTGGTGTCTACATGGAGATGTCATTCCTGTGTTCTTGACTCTTTCTTGGGGGAAGAATCTATGTTGGATACTGAAAGAGAAACACGGAAAACAACTCTGTCACAAAATCTTTGTCTTACAATCTGTCATGCACACAAAACATGCTAGGGCAATAGTGGCCCATAACATGTGGGAATAGTCAGCCTATTCCTGATTTTACTTGAGCACCACTCCACCGGAAGGATCCCCAGCCCAAAAACTGCTTAAATAACCAAGACCCAGAGACCAGATAGCCCAAAGACTCAGCAAAACCATAAACTACTGCTCTACAAAGAAATTGATAAAATGTTCTCCTACACTTATAGATCAATGCCTTATATAGTCATCATCAGAGTTGCTTCCTCTGGAAGAAGAATGAGACAAATACAAAGACACAGAGCTAGGCATAATGAAGAGAAAGGGTCTAAACGTGAGGTCTTCATCAAATCCCTCCCCTCAGAGCTCAGAGAATCTTGCAGAAGAGGAGGCAGAAATATTTTAAGAGGAAGAATAGATGATAACACCAGGAGTTCAAGTTCTTCTGAATCAACTAAGTGGAGTAAATTTGAATTCACACAGATTAAGCAGCAGTCAAAGGATTTTCATGAATCTGTACCAGGTCCTATATATTACAGACATTAGCATAGTACTTCTATGGGACTCCTGACTGTGAGAACAATTGTATCTCTGACTCCTATTTCTTGAGATTCCTTTCTTATGCTGGTTTACTATGTCCAATTTTGCTATATCTTATATTTTCCTTTGTTAGATTTAGTAGTTCTCACATAGAAGCCTGTTCTTCTCTGACAAAAGACAGCAAAGAAGTGGATAGGGATGGGAAGGAAGGTATGTAGGAACTGGGTGGAATAAGGGAGTGGAAAGTGTAATCAGAATATGGTATATGAGAAAGAATCGATTTTCATTAAAAAAGAAAAACAGACAAACAAATGTGTTAGTGGATCTCAATGAAACAGTATGCGAAAACTACTCTACTCATGTTTATGCATGATTATTAATGTTTTTCTTTCCAATTAATCTAAAATGTATACATATCTATGGGTATAGTTCAGTGTATCAATAGCTGTGTATTATGAATGATCAGATCTGGGAAATTAGAATATCTCCTCAAATTTGTAGTATTTCGGGGAACATTCAAAGATTTTTTCTACCAGCTGTTTTGAAATGTGCAATAAATTATTATCAGGCATAATGAATCTACTGTGTTAAAGAGTAATCAAAGTAATTTTGTCTATCCAACTGTATACCTGCACTTAAGAATCATCTTCTCTCTTCTCCCTTACATATACTTCCTAAACTATGCTTAGAACCCTTCTGTCCACTCAGCTTCAATGAGAATGTGTTTATCTCTCAATGTAAGTAGGAAATTCAGTATTTGTCATTTCACTTCATCTTATATACTTTCCCCAGATACATCAAAGTTATTGAAAAAAAAAAGAGTCAAAATAAAAAAACAAGAAAATTTTAAGCTTTGAAATAGAGAGATGAAAAATCCAGAAATGATTTCAGTAATGTACTTAAGTTTTTTGTTTTTTGTTTTTTTTTCGAGACAGGGTTTCTCTGTAGCTTTGGAGCCTATCCTGGAACTAGCTCTTGTAGACCAGGCTGGCCTAGAACTCACAGAGATCTGCCTGCCTCTGCCTCCCAAGTGCTGGGATTAAAGGCGTGTGCCACCACTGCCTGGCTGTATTTATGGTTTTACAATCTCATTATTAAATTGTAATATTTCTAAGTCTTCCAAAGTAACCCCAAATACTAATATTTCTATTATAACGGCAGATTCCTTAATCTGGATAAATGCAATAACCTCCGACTTGGTTTGAAAACGATCATTTCTATTCTATCTTATTCTTCACATTGTAGCTAAGAAACTTCCACAAAAGAATAGTATGAAAATAATCAGTGAAGTTATAAATAGCAGCACAAGCCAATGTGTTTTTTGATGAACAATTAAGTGAATGGCATTGACTATAGCTTTGTGTTAATGAGCAGCTTAATAGTGCTTCATATTTTCAAGGGTCTTGCATTTGTTTGAATGTCTAGGTGTTGACATTGTGACATTAGTAAGTTTTGAATGAAGAATCTCACATTTTTATTTTGCATTGGGCCTTACAGATATAACTATTTTACTTTGCAGGGCCACAGTAAAAATTAAGGAGGACTAAGCTAATAATGTATTCAGAACCCTATTTCATAAATGGCAATTCCTGAATTAATGCCAGCTGTCAGCTCTCTAGTACATATTACTAATGCTATGAGTATTATTAATCAAAGCATTTTAATTTAATATCACTTAATTATGCCAGTTCATTATTCCCCTTTCAACAACATAGAAGTGTTGATTTCTTATTGTGTATTAGATATTTTTCTAGGAAAGATTTTGAAATTGCTCATTTATCTATATTCTTTAATAGACAAATATTATTTTAGTGGCAAAAAGCTTATTATTTCCACTTTAATAGTCTCTTGTCTCTCACACAGAGTTTCTTCAAAATTATTTATTGGAAAATAAAATATGTAATATTTTAAGATTATACTTTATTTTATAATACCATATGAATTTGAAACAATATTCAGTACATTAATTTTACCAATATATATGAAGTGACTTACTATTTAAGTATTGTAGATCAAGCCACATACCCAGTTATTGGACAAATACGTCTTATAAAAGTGAAGTATTCTTAAACATTCTAGAGTATCATATGTAGTACATTAGGAAGTAGACAAAAATTCTGAAATGTTACCATTTTAATATTGACAGATTATAATGCCATAGGCCACTGAAGTTGTTGCAATATCTTGCAGTAATGAAATGCCAAATTATCTCCTAGAAACCTATTACTCTGTCTAATAGCATGATGTCATGGTTTCCAATGATACATGAAATTTAAGCAATTATAACTTTGAAACATCTTTTACCACAATGTACAAATTGCATGATATAATTATGCTAACTGCTTTGGAATATGGCTCCAGTCATAGCACGGGAAGAGTAGAAGGTCATTTTCACTTAAAGACATTTTCTGGTTAGAAACTCCACGTGTAATTACAAACATCCCTCCTTGAGAAATGAGACCAATTATATTGAAGTTTCTTGGAAATCACATGTGCAATAGATACCTGTAGGCTATTATCAAAATCTCAGAATTTTCCATCTAGTTTTTCAGACTTCACAATTTGTAAGACTGTAAAAAATTTATATTATGTTTCAATTCTATAATCTTTGAAAAGGCTGTAGCTTAACAATGTGGACTTTGTCATTTGAAGAATCTTTATTGATCTCACAGATTTTTTTTTCCTGCAAAGCAATACCACAAAGTATCTGTGGGTTTACCTTAAAACTAAAGCATAATTGATCTTTTTGTTCTAGATCAACAGCTCTTTATATTTTGTAGCTCAGGCAAGTTGATGTACCATTTAGATTGGATGCTTTCGCTGAAAAAGAAATCTACTAATGATGGGCTATACTATACAGAGTTGTTGGAAAGTCTAAGTGAAATGAAATGTGTGAAAGGTTCTAAATAGCATGCTTAACAAGTGGGATGATTGATCACCACCTATGGTAGCAATAATAGTGTTTACATTTCATTCCTTATGTAAAATATTTAAAAGATTTTACATGAACAATACATATAGAAATTACAAAGAAGGAAACCACTTATCCGAATTCATCGAGCATAACTAGATATTATGAGTTAGAGATTTACTAAGGATCTGCTGGCATTATATGGTGTAGCCAGACTGGGGTAAAAATAGTTGTAACTAACATTTCCAAAGACATATACTGCACCAGCTCTTTTATTCTTATTGTTAGCTAATTGTCTCACAGCCTTATGAGATAACATAAATGTATATATAAGGAAAGGGAAAATTTTAAATTATTTAAATTTTCAAAAGCCAATTTGAAAAATTCTAGAGTAACTGGAGCTTTAGTCAACTTGTCAATCAAGTGAATTAACTTGAAACTTAAATGGAATTCTACACATTCGCATTAAAAGTTTGTTTAGCAAACAATGAAGAGGAGAGACAAGACAGAAAATCATTTTTATCTCTCTGAGTTTGTATGTAAATATCATAGCCATTAATGACGGTCAAAACCTTTTGAAACCTGAGAGTAAATAATGTGCAGCTGAAAGACACAACTTTTAAGAGTTTTACTCGTTTTAGGGAAATAAGAGAATTGAAGATCAGAAGCTGATTATGTAAATAACATAATTAGAATGTTGTGGCTGCATTCATTATTGTGATAACATTCATTGTAATCTTGGCAGAATCTGAATCATCAAGGATGTAAATCTCCAGCCTCCTGCTTTTAAGGATTATGTTGATCAAGTTTAGCCTTTGAGAATGAGTTTGGGTTGTTATCCTGATTGCATTTACCATGTTAGGAAGAAGTCCTGTTCACTGTGGCTGGAACCATTCCCTGGCTAGATTCTGTGAGCCTGGAAATGAAGAGGGACAGAGTTGAGCAACAGCTGGATTCACTGTTTTTACTCCTGCCTCACTAAATAAGGGTGTTTTCACCAGAGATTAGCTATGTCAAGCCTCCACTGCCTTGATTTCCTTACCATGATAGATTACACCCTTTACCTTGAAGTATGAAACAAGAATAAACTTTACACCTTTCTTTATTTCATTTCTTTTGTCTGGATGTTTAATCATAACAACAGGAAAATAAGCTAAGAAAATATTTGTATTCAAAATCATATTTTGAGAACCTGATCCTATTCCGGAGGACCCATCAGAGTGGTTGGGCCACGAGATCCGTCAGCTCAGCCTGTTTGGGAGCTGGGAAGGGGTGCTGAGGGCAATGGGACCTGTGGGAATTGCTTTGCTTCAATAGCCTGCCTGCAGCCTGCAGCAAGGTAGGCCCTTTGTCAGCCAGGTACCTGGCCAGCAAGGGAACCTGATCCTGTTCCATAAGATCCATTGGATAGCATTTGAAGGAAGAGATGGGCAGGCGCCAAGGCAAGAATTCCTCCACCAATCTGAAAAACAACATGAGAACACCAGAACCCAGTGACCTGACAACAGAAGGTCTTTAACACTCTAATCCAGAAGAAGAGGGGAAAAATGACATTATGAAAGCGATAGAGTGCCTTAAACAGCATGTAAAAAACGCTCTTATAAAGATGGATGACAAGTATAACAAAATCATATTTTGAATATGTAGACATCTGGTACCAATATGTAGATACTGCACAATAGCCTGCTATAACAGTAAGCAGCAGCAGCAACATCTCCTCTCATCTGAATACTCTGCCAGCGTAGGTTTTCTTGCAAACTTTTATGCTTGAAAAAGACCATTTAATTTGAAATGCATTTTTAATTCTGACTGTTTTGATCATTGAAGTTTCCCTATTTCCTCATCATATTCACAGGTCATAGCCCAGTTTTGACTTCATGTAAAGAACATGAGCTGCCAATTTTCCACAGGAAAAGAGGGATTCTAGACCATTCACAATCTCCCATTTCATATGAAATGCTTATTTCAACATCCAATAATAATTTTCATTTCCCTGCAAGAAAATTGAATGTGTCAGAGTTTTTTTTTTTCTTAAAGATCACTGTGGTTATCTTTCCATGGGCAAAACTATGTGGTACATTTGCAGTGACTTCAATGAATGCCCATATTTCTTAATATACCTGTTTGAAAATTTGTAAATATGTTTGTAAAATTCCTTCTGCTTTAAATTGCTATTTAATAGGTAATTCCGAAATACATTTGGTACCATAAAATATGAATGATAATAAACATGTGTAACCATAAACATTGTAAAATATTTTGTTTAATCACATGAGTAATGAAAGTTTGCAAGTTTTGCTTATGATAGGAACTGAATTGCATTGCCTTCAGAAGCAAATATTTCATCAGCAAAAAGTGTTGATGTTAACTTCCTGTGTACTAAGAAGAAGGGTAGCTTTCTATGTTGACACATTTTAAACTTTTCAAATTTATAAAACAGAATGAAACAGCAAAATGGGAGTATCTTTAATGTTTCTTAATATCAACGGTAAATTCATTTCTAGAAAATTTAGTATAAATGTTCTTTAACTTTTTCTGAAACAAAGGTTAATTTCTAAAGTTAGGCCAACTTAAATGTTCCTGACTCTTGCATTATTTCCACCACAAATATAATAAGTCATTATCACCTATTTTATGTTTGTCACCCGATATAGACAACTCTTCCTTAACAGTAGCTTGATTTACAGTCTTAATGTGAAAATAACATAAAACTACTCTCACTAAGAGCAAACTGTGTTTTCAGTTTTAATGACTTATAGATAACCTCCCTTGGTAGTGTTTGGTTTATGTGGAACCCTACTCTCTCTCTCTCTCTCTCTCTCTCTCTCTATATATATATATATATATATATATATATATATATATATATATTTCCAGCCTCACTATTTTCTGCTATTCTATAGGCTGAAGCATCTTCTTTATTAACCAATGGTAATAAAACATATTCACAGTATACAGAGAGGAATCCCTTATTAGTGGGAGGAGCTGGAAGAGAGGAAAAAGTGAGAACTGTGGTTGGTATGTAAAATGAATAAAAAATGTAATCAGCAAATAGATTGTTACTGTTAGAAACAGAAACAGTATTACAAAAATATTAGAAAAATATAAGAATAACAATAGGAAGTGATTTTTTCAGTATATGAGAACAATAAATATATCAAAACTGATTTTTAAAAGACCATAATCAAAACAAAAAGGGCAATATAGCAAAACCAGAGCCCAGCTATCCTTTGACAGCAAGAAATAAATAATTCAGCGTAGCTGAAGCACAAGAAAATAAATTTATAATGATGATAATGACTAGCTATTACTCTTAGTAATAACGGATATTCAGCCTTAACTGGTCATCTTCTGTGAGTAGGCAAGACTTCTAATGGAAAGAGCCACATAACCTTTGACCTATAGTCTTCCCTCCCTATGGGATGTGCTAGGGTAAGGGTGGCTTACACATAGATTGTGGGAGCAACAAATCAATGAGTGTTGTAACCTAAGACACGTGCTCCAATAGTAAGGCCAGCCATGACAATGCCTAGGGAGCCAGAACCCACAAGCTGACTCAGAGACCTAGGAAAGAATCAAAAATGACTGGAGAAAAAAAAAGTGAATGTAATGATGCCTAATGATATTCTGCTATATTCATAGGTTGATGCCTAGCCCAGTTGTCCATGAGAGAGGCTTCATCCAGCAACTAATGGAAACAGAGACAAAGAGCCTCAGACAGACATTAGCCTGAGCTCAGAAAATCCTGCTGAAGAGAAGGAGAAATAACTTTAGGAACCAGAAGGATTGATTGGTCAAGGATATCACAAGAAAATCCAAATTATCAACAAACCTGGGCTAATAGGAGCCCATGGAATCTCAACAGTCCACCAGGAAGCCTGTAAGAGATTGACCTAGGCACTTTGCACATATGGGACAATATATAGTTTGGTCTTCCAGTGGGCTGCCCAAAAGTGAGAGCAGGGTCTGTCTCTAACTCTGTTGCTAAGTTTTGGGATCCCATTCATCAAACTGTCCCAGTCCTAATACAAGGGGGCAGAGTTAGACTTGATCTGCCATGTTTTCTTGATATACTCAGGAGGTCTGCTATTTTCAGAAAAGAAAGGAAGGAGGAATGGATTGGGGTCGGGCAGTGGGTGGGTGTTGAAGAGGAGAAACTGAGAAGAAAGGAGGAAAGGGAAACAGAGTTAGGAATGTGAATTAATTAATGAATCAAAACAAAAATATCAAATGCATTTTTACTTACAGAATTTTGAATTGTTTTTCTTGGGACATAAACTAATTATAAGATATGGAGTACTTTTACTAGATATCAAATTTTATCTTGAACATTAAATGTATAAAAACTGATTTGTTTCTTTTTCAATGGGCTTTTCTTAAGGGAAAGATAATTCAGGCATAAAGTTTAGCTCAAGTACAACATGACAAACCTTAACAAAGATAAAAATTAAAGCAAGTAGTGATTTGTTTGTAGAAATTTCCTTTTTGCTTAAGCCTGTGACAGATGAAGCAACAACTAAACAGCAAGTAAAGAAACATTTTTGGTTGAATAGGCTGCCAAGCATCTCAGGAAATTGCATTGTGAGGACAACTTGCAAAAAAAATGATGGCAAAAAGCAAATAAACCAATTAATAGCTCAAAGGGAAGAAAGTCAGATGTCTCTTTAATGGCTGATCACTGTCAGTGTAAGCACTGAGGAGATTATTCAGCCAATGAAAGTGCTAGCTGCCAAAGCCAGACCAAGTCAATTCCCCAAGAACCCATACACAAAACATGAAGTGGTGAGCATATGCAAACCTAACACTCCGTGCAGAGATTGAAACCACACACAGGAGAGTCTCATGTTAGCTCTCAGGCTGAAGTACACAGCATAGTACTAAAAGGTAGAAGGCAATAACCAAGTTAGAAGAGTAATTCTTGTGCAAAATGAGATGAGGATTTTGACTGGAATTCAAAGATAATTATACTTCTCTGCTCTTACCAAGAAAACATTTCTGCAAATAAACCGAGAAGATTACAGAAAACCACAACTAAGAAAAATTCAGAGTTGTGGAATCAAGTCCTAATGGATAAATCTAAAACATGGTTCATCCACCTAAGCTAATGAATCATAGCAGAAGAGGAGAAGGAATAATGTTATAGTGAGAACTGGAGTTTGCTGCTTAAAAAATGCTGATTGGCCAGTAGCCAGGTAAGAAGTATAGGTGGGGCAACCAGAAGAGGAGAATTGTGGGAAGCTAAAAGGCTCAGTCTGCAGTCATCACTCAGACACCGATTATACAAGATGAGAATGCCTCACTGATAAAAGGTACCAAGCCACGTGGCAAATGCAGACAAGAATTATGGGTTAATGTGAAATGGAAGAGTTAATAAGTTCTATGATTATTTTGTGCCTGAGGATTGTAATGAAACCTCTTGCTGTGGGAAATCTCCCATAGTGAGCAAAAGGCCTTGAATTGGGGGTTAGTAAATGAGGGACTGCTGTCAGTTTTTAGAATTTAGGGCGGGGTATATAAATCATACCCTGTAACAGGTAAGGCCTAGGGGATGTTTGGTACACCTGGCAGCCAATCCATATTTGATATGTTAAATAGGCACCTCAGGCTTTTGTTTCATATATACTAGTGAAAGAAGGTAAAGTTAAAAAATACCTTTTATAAAAATTTTATGTGCCGACCAAGATGTAATTTGTTAAGAACCACCATCTGCTTTGTGGCCTTGAGACATATGCTACAGGGGTTTATATGGACAAAACCCATAGGCCATTATACTTTTCATGAGGCTCTGTTCTTATATTCCAAGAACTACAACTCCAAGGGATCTGGAAAGTTACCTGGTCTTTGGACAGTTGGTGCTCACAGGGTAACTTTGGGTCGAACATTTCCCCCTGAAGTTATATCCTGGGTCAAATCCTTGACTCTATAGTGGGTACCAGTTTACATTAGGATCTAATAATTGTTACCTTAATGGTACCCAAATAGGAATTATTATTTAGTTATTACATCAATGATGTAAGAGCTAATATTACTTAAAAGAAGGCAGATGGTCCAAAGGCCATGTGATGGACAATCTCTCTTTGTTTTGCATAAAGCAGGCCAAATGTCCTTTCATATTGTAGAACTATTTTTATAAATGAATCTACCTGCTGATGAATCTGAACTGACTTTTTTGTATGTCAATTTGACATTTTGTAGTCATTTTGTCCCTCTGTCAGGAAGTTTTTCTTTTACTTAACCTTTTTCAGCAGTGGTTATGGATGCAGGGATGATATACTCTCTTCTTCAGATGCTTCCAGGTGAACCAGAACATAGGTTGTCAGGGCACAGGAAGGCTGAAATGCTTGTCAAAGGCTGAGCAATGGGGCATTTATCAGAAGTTGCTGATTAACTGCACCAGGTGAAAGTACAGGGAACATTCACAGGAGCTGGACTGGTTCTCATCAGCTTTCAACAAGTCCAGAGTTCAGCAACTTGGCGTTTGCAGGCACTCCCTGGATGGTGACTGTTCAGCCAAGTAGAAACATGCAGAGATATACACTAGGGACAGAAGTTAAAATTCTGGAGTTTAAAGAAAAACCTTACATTTGGAACTCTTTCATTTGACCGGGTAAAAGGTGAATGTACGTCTTATGACTTTGAGTCCTTGAAGTTTATATGAATTTTAATTTACCAAATGAGATAAAGATTTTAGATACATTAGCATTACCATTGAATTGAAATCCACATTGTAGAAAAGGCAGTTAACTGGTGTATATAAAACAGCTGAAGTAGACTCATGCTTTTGAGTCCTGATAAAATGATAATTTTGAGTTAAAAAAATATTATTGGTTTTCTTCTGTTTAAAGAGTCTGACATAGAATGGATGGAAATGTCTTTAGTCTGATGAGAAGTCCACATTTAGAGGAAAACCAAAGATAAATTAAAATATTGAACTTGTGACTAAAAAATTAGTAGTCAGTGTTTTACCAGAGCTAGATTAATAGCTTATTGGAATTCCATTGGTTTACATTAAAACTTTACTTTTGAAGTCTTAGTATATGTTTTAAGAGGCTGCTTGTTTATTCCAGGCTGCTCAGCCCTGAAATATCCACACAGAAATTGTATTAATTAAATCACTGCTTGGCCTACTAGCTCCAGCTTCTTATTGACTAGCTCTGACATCTTAATTTAACTCATTTCTATTAATCTGTGTATTGCCATGTGGCTATGGCTTATTGGCAAGATTCCATTCTGGCATCTGTCTCTAGAAGGGATACATGGCTTCTCTCACTCTGCCTTCTTTCTCCCAGCATTCAGTTTAGTTTTCCCTGCCTAGCTCTATTCTGCCCTGCGGGCCCAAAACAGCTTCTTTATTAACCAATGGTATTCACAGCATATGGATAGGAATCCCATATCACTCTCCTTTCCTGTCTAAATAAAAAGGAAGATTTTAATTTTATCCCTACTGCATGTACTGGCTCTTTGGGAACATATTCTTTTTGGATGGCTACCTTGCTCAGCCTAGATATAGTAGGGAGGACCTTACCCTCGCAGAGGATTGAATGGTTGTGTAGTGGGAGGGTATATGGAGGGTATGGGAGGAGGGGAGGGAGTGTGATTGGTATGAATAGTTAAAAAAAAAAAGAAACAGAAACCAAGCAGAGCCTTTCCAGGGCCACACACTGGACTACAGATCCTGTCTTGGCAAAGCACTCACCTGGTTGCTCTGCACCAAGAGTTTGGTCCCTATGTACACATTGCCTCAGAAGTCCCTCCACCTCCTCTTGCCATTCTCCTGAGCCTACAGGCTTACCACCTTCAGGGCCTATACCTTACTGTGGTCTGCCAGAAGCTCTACAGGTGTCATTAAGGGAGATATCCCTAGGAAAGGACAGGACACACTGCCCCACAGTAGTCACCCTTTGCGAATTCAGAGACACAAGTCTCTGTTGTTTCTGTCATTGTTCCCTGTCCACCTCCCAGGTACCCTGTCCTGATCTGCTCTATCTGAGTTGTATCAACATCAACCTGAAAACAGAACACAGAGACCACTCTATCTATCTTCGTACTCATGCATGTTCATCCAGTAAAGGGATGCTGAAGGAGGCACGCGAGACCCTGTCGGTGAAAGACTGCAACCCAGAAACCGAAATGGGCATGGTCAGTCCTGTCAACTCCACATAATTGTGCCCCCCATTTCCACTTTTCCAGAGGCTACCATGACCTGGGAGTGGATGACTGGAGCCACCAGACAAACACCTACTCCGGACCTCGCATGCCAGCCAGCAAGATGCTTCCACTATGCTCCAACCGACAGTTCCGTGTTAGAGTAGACAAATCTGTCCTGCCCCTGCCCACCACCCACTGTGCCTCCAGGGAAGAGAAGAAGGGTGGATATGTCCCACAGGTAGCTCCATGTGAGGCCACCCCCACATCTAGTTTCAGAACTGGTTAGTACCCCTGACAGGATAGATTCTAGCAGAAGGGAGTTATGAAGGAAAACAAGGTAGAGATGAAACAAGAATCTAGGGGAGTTGGTGCACAGCTGCCATCCCAGCACTCATGGGGATCTAGAATTCTAGGCCAGTCTGACCCACAAGGCAAGACCTTGTCTCAATAAAATAAAAGAAATAAAATGAAAAAAAAGAAATACAGGTTAATAAATAATCATCTATAATAATCAAACTTTTATTTGTGTTAGACTTTCTAGATATCCAAAGTTACATTTCAATTAGATAAATAACCTTCAAAGACCTACAATATATGACTTTTAAAATGTTTTAAAAACTCAAACTTTTCATGACAATGAGATACATCTGCTTCTGGCAGCACCAATTACTTCAAGAGGATGATGAGCATCAAAAAAGCTTTTTATAGAGTTTGCTAGGCATTTGGACAAGAAACTGCTAGCATTTGCCATAAAGAAAGCAAACTTCATACATAATTTCTTCAATAATCATCATCTTCTTTCGACGCAAATTGGAGTTTCAGGAGCAGACGTGTCTCACAGTAGTGAAAAGCATTAGGCTATTAAATACATTAAATACCATAGTCTATAGGTCTTTGAAGTATTTGAAGATAATATAACAATCTAAATATATCTGCATATGACTTTGAAAACATACCTAATATGACTATAAGTTTGACTAGTAAAGATGACATTGTTTATGCATTATATTTTTAAATGTGCTGCATAAACATGATACTCCAAACAAGAGTACAAACACAAGACAGTATAGCAAAATGGTTTTAAATTTGTGTCAATAAACCAAAATCCATAACAATGTAAAATATTTTGAGATTAATAGTTGTTTTTCAGATTTAAATAGATTTAGTAATCTATCCTTTTTTTCTTGTTTCTTTATCATATCCCCCTTTTTTTTCTTTAGAAAAATATTTGAATTTAATTATTTTGTTTAAATTTTTTTACTGTGACCCAAAACAACATGTAACCAAACCCTCTAAACAATGACAAACATTCATAATACATTGAATAACCAAAACACACACATATCCCATCTATTGGGAATGTGGGCATCATTTCCTACACTACTTCCTGTTGTCTGTGTTATCTTTGCAGAAACTTGAGAAAATCAGGATAACTTTTACATCTTGCATATAGTAGTTTGTAAGGGTGGACCATCCCAGGAAGCACCCTTGAAGTTGTTTTGGATGCAGAATTCTGAGGTGAATTTAATAGAGGCATTTTGAAACACTGGATTACCTGGGCCATATGTTTTCATTGGTGCCTGGTCCTCTTGTTCTGAAAACACATAAACTTTTAGAGGTAGCATACATGTCTGTATTAATACAAGTATAGACTTGCATTCTACACAAGTTAGCCAAAGATGAATTATTTTATGATTGAGCAGGTTAAACATACATTATGAATTTAGTAGCTTTTCTAAGTTTATTTCTTTATCTCTATAGCCAGAAATTTCAAGGGGTCTTAAATTTTAGCCATTAAAAATAGTTATCTTACCTATTCCATATACACTATGGAAATATTTTTTCTCTCTGCCTGTCTCAAAATATATTGAAATGATAAAATATATTTTGTTATGTTTGAAAAATATAATTGTTAACTTAATTGCATGAAATTATTTATCAAAGTTGAAAAAGGATGTTTGTAATAAAAAAGATACTCATTAATCATAAAAATATACCACTTTGTTATCAGAGTACTCTGTAAACCTTCATTAGAGAAGATACCGAGTGTCTTTCTGGTAGTAAGAACCTCTGACTGATGACAGTGTTCAGATATCATAAAGTAGAACAGCCAGACTTTATTCAAAGACACCCAGTTTCAGTGTAAGATTATCATAGGTAATAGATTAGAAGATTTTGGTGAAACCAAACACAAAAATATTATTTCTTTACATATCTAAAAATAATTCTCCAAAGAATAAAATACCAAAAGATTAAATATACATCAGAATACAATAATTTTACTGATATTCTATAAATGAACCCCCATTAAATTAAAGAGATTACTTGTGCATATATAGGATCTTTAGGTCGTGGTTTTATAGAAGTCCTTTTTATGAGTGTGTATCTTATATTTTTCACATTTCAGTTGTTATAACAGATTCCTTTAATCCACCAATTTTTTATAGGAAGGAAAAAATGAAAGAAACACACAAAGAGATAGGAGTTATGTAGCTTTAAAGTAAACATATAAACATGTCTAGTACATTGAGTGTACAAGTAAAGATCAATTCATATTTAATGAGCTATATAATTTATTTATATAATTTAGATAAGCAATGCAAATGATCTTCATTTCTGTCAATAAACAGAATAAACAAATGCTTGAAATAAATAGCTTTCCCTCTTTTTTAGTGTAACTGCTGCATAACTATGTTATTGCAATCAATATATATATGTATTCCAAGTACATGAGGTAAAAATTGCATGTTCTCTTTGAAATAAGGAATTCATAACTAATAAATCCCATCATACAGCCATTTTTTCCCCTTTTTCCGCAAAGAAGAAACACAGTGTGTGGAAATCAGTTCCTCTTCCAAGATACAAACACTTACTGCACTTAATTTGCATAAAAACAATAAGTTCAATAAATTTATTTTATGAACAAAAGATAGAAAGCATAAACAAGTATAGGTGAAAAATATGCATTGCATAAACCTATTTCTGGTGTAGTAGAAACTCATCTTTCTTATCCCAGCAACTGTAGGACAGAGACAGGTGGACCACTGATAGTCTGAAGTCAACCTGGTTCCATAGCAAGTTCCATGTCTTCTGGTGCTATATAGTGAGACATTGTCTCAATAAATTAATTAATTCATAAATAAATAAACCTCATTCTCATTCATGGTAAATGCAGATTTCTTAAGAAAATTAGTTTCAGAAAACCCAGAGGTAAATATTAAGTCAAGATAACAAGAGAGTCAATTCCCTTTCATTTCATTAGAAAATGATAGTTTCTTTAAAAAAAAATTCCTAATAATTGAGAGCGTGGTTATACAAGAAAGAATTTCCTGTAACTTATTTCCTTTTCAGACATCACTTTATATATTTTTGAATACTAAAGATATAAAAACACAGCAGTACTTAACTCTAGTTCATATTTTTCATGGGATGTTGTCATTAAATCCAGTAATAACACTTCAGGATCAATAATTTTTAAAGCTTTTCCATTCAAATTCATATCAAATTATAGGCAAACCAACACTTATGGGGGAAATGCTTTGGTTTTTGTCAAATATTTGATCAATAAATATGTGTTGTCATAATGAATGAGACTTATCTGTAACTTGTAATTAATATTCCAACATCACAATTATATAAAAGAATGACTTAATTAGCTGTAATTATCAAGGACAGCCTGATCTCCCTGCCATTTGGATACCTGCCCAGTGGGCTGCTGAACTCAGGTGCATAACCCCGGTTGTGGGATCATTTCAGAACACCATCTGTTTTGAGCTCTACCCAGCTTTTTCTATCCCCTGTGCTCAATTTATAAGAATATTTCCCTTTCTTTTATTCATTTAAGGTCATTTAAGATAAAACTGTGCAGTTAGTGTCATCTGCACTTTTATCAACTCATATCCCCTTTTAACTTTTGCATGACTTTCTAGAAGTTTCCTGAGTCATTCCATATGTATTCAGACAATTCTAAATCTCCAACAACATTAGCCTATCCTCAGACCCACAAATGCTGACTTAGCTGCAAATTCATTCAGTCAGCATTCTTAGGTATAGTTATAAAAGCAAAAGTTGACTTCTATGAGTATAAAACGTATTGGGGAAAATTCTCAGAGTTTGATGTATTTGTGAAATTCTCAAATGAGCTGGCTTGGTGGGAGCCTAGCCAGTTTGGATGTTCACCTTCCTAGATATGGACGGAGTGGGGAGGACCTAGGACTTACCACAGGACAGGGAACCCTGACTGCTCTTTGGACTGGAGAGGGAGGGGGAGAGGAGTGGGGGGAAGGGGAGAGGGGTGGGAGGAGGGGGAGAAGAGTGGGAGGAGGGGGAGAAGAGTGGGAGGAGGGGGAGGGAAATAGTAGGCTGGGAGGAGGGGGAAATTTGTTTTTTTCTTTCTTTATTGTCCTTTTATCAATAAAAAAAATAATTTTCTATCAAAAAAAAAGACAGGGCTAGCCAAAAGTTCTACAATAAGCTTATTAATTATTGGGGGAAGTCATAATCCCAAAATATGATTTTTTTCCATTACATGTTACATTTGAATGCTGGGTAAAGTCATAACAAAACGAGATGAGAAAGACCAACGAATAATAAATCCTAATCAGATTTGCCTTTTGTTGATAAATTTCCCCATGTATAAGTTTATGGTCATGACAGATATAGGTAGGAACAGAGATTTTAAAGTTTATAATTATTACAAATAGAAATTTATAAAAAAATATAAAGATTGTGTCTCTCCTGGTTTAATACAGGATCAAGGATCCTCTCATAGAAAAGCCGTTCAACAAGACTCCTGTGTAATCTACTACATAGCTAAGTCCTTCTGGACTCTGTTAAGCCACATGTAAAGCTCCCTTGGACAATAAAGGGAAGGAGAGAAAGTACACTTTCTTTTAAAGATAATATGTATATATGTATGTATGTATATTTATATATATATGTGTGTCAGAAAAGAATTTACAGTAAAGAAACATCATTCTAGAAATATTTAAGGAAATTTTAAATTTAAATAATAACCAGATAGCTATAAATTATAATACAACAAGCTTCCATGTCCAAGTAATAGAATTTACATATATTTAAATAACAAAACTGCTCAAAACTAGAAGAATATGCACAAGTCGGTATTCTCATGCAGGAATAGGTTGCTGTATAAGTTGGCACTTCATTGCTAGGGGCTGTTAAATAATTGACAACAGAATTTTAGAATATGAAAATAATAAAAACTAACAACTTATTGCTCTAGGAACCTATCAGAGAATAATCACTGGTGTATCAATGCAGTCATACATGTATTATTATAGCATTCTTAACAAAAAATAAGACATTTGATTCTATCCAACATTTGGAATACTATATACTATTAAAAGCCATATAATATATATGTGTTAATGTTCTCAATATATGAAAAGAGAAATGTGAATTAGATGTCCTATGTCATGGCTATTAGTATGCTAAAATTGTTAAGATTTGAACATGACAGAAAGTACTACAGACCAAGAAGACTAAAATGATATTTGCTGATAGTTCTGTACTCCAGAAATCCCAGACTAAGGTGCTGCTAGAGTTGACCTTATGAAGGTCATGAGAGAAGGATCATTCAAGTATCTTCTAGAGAGTACCATTGAATTCCTCATGGTGACTGCTCATTCCCACCTTCTGTTTCCCACACTGTTTCCACTGACATCATATCAAAATCCTCAGCCTTCTCTCTCTTGCAAGTTCTTCTATGATTCTTCTTTGCTTCTTAAAATGTCTACTCTTGGTCTGTAACTATACATCCACGTCAGTGTCACCACTCAGATTTGACTAAGATGGTCCTTAACTTTGTCTGGATGCTAAACATCTGAGCTATAATTATAAGGACCCTTGGATACTAAAATGTGGTTTTTGCTCTGAGACTAGTACGTTGAGCTCAAAAGTGCTTTTCTAGGAATCAGTTTAGCTTGCTGTATCTGTGAGAAAAATCACATATAATCTAAACCACGACAGGGAAAATTGGTGTAACTTTGAATGAAATCAGAATAAAGTAGGAATAAAGAGTATAACATTTTAATAATGATGCATGGATGATGTGGGAGTGTCATATATCAATCTGTTGATTTCATTGGTTAAGCAATAAAGAAACTGTTTGGCCCTGTGGGTGGAGTAAACAGAACAGAACGCTGGGAGGAAGAGGAAGTGAGGGCAGACTACACAGTTCTCCTCTCCGGAGCAGACGCCTTCAGAGAGACGCCATGCTACCTGCTCCAGGGAAGACGCACGCTATGAAGCTCCAAACCAGGATGGACTTAGGCTAGAATCTTCCCGGTAAGCGCACCTAGGGGCGCTACACAGATGATTAGAAATGGGCCAGAGCAGTGTTTAAAAGAATACAGTGTCCGTGTAATTATTTGGGGCATAAGCTAGCCGAGCCAGGCGGCTGGGGATTTGGGGACGCAGCCCCGCTGCCGCTCATATTACTACAAATGGCGCCCCACGTGGGGCTAAACCCACTTAAAAAACCTGAGAAGGCTTAAAAATAAGGGAGAGAGAGTTTAACACAGATTTTTGCTGTTTGTTGGTGGCGTGCTGTAGAGAGATTTCCTGATTCGGCAACAGCAGCAGAAAAAACGCCGTGTCATTTTAAAGTGTGGCTTCCCGGGGCTGTGCCGCCAGTGCAAACTCTGGCTTTATGTTTGTGTTCCCGCTTGGGATCGGAAGGAGAGTTCTCTAAGACCGTGACGATGACTCAGAGCTCCCCGCCTGCTCCTGGGAAGAAGGCAGAATCAGGCTTAGGCAGGCGGAAGAGCATGGCGGATTCCTGCCGCCATACAGAGACGTGTTTTCAGACTGCACAGTGCTCTGCGTGTCAGATTTGGATGTAACTTGGATGAAAAGAATTTCTGTGCTACATGCTCAGTCTCAGAATTAAAGTGCTGAGTGCCGCTCCTACCTGGTAGCCCCAAGAGGCTTCCTGACTCAGCTTTAGCTGCAAAACCCTGCGGCTCATTAAGAGGTCCTGCCACAAAACACTTAAACAGTGTTGATGAAAAGCTGAACACATGCTTTTCGGTTTTCAGCCATAGCAGAAAAAAAGCTGCGCTGTTTAAAATGCCTGCTTTCTGGGCCATCCTGCCAGGGCAAACTCTGACTGTTTGAGGCAGGAGGGCCGCCTACCGAGAGAGGACTTGAGTGTTGTCTGTTGTAGCTTGCTGGCTGGCAGGGACCTTGAAATGCCAGTTGTGGCTATAAACATGGCTACAGCCTGTATATCCGCCATGAGGCTGGAAAGCTAAGGAATGGACTGGATCTGGCTGGCAAAGCCACGCCTTTAGTCCTACTGATATTGCTTGGTAAATTAAAGACTCATGTGGTCAGAAAAAGAGAGATATACAGTAAAGAGAGATTCAAAGACAAAGAAAATTTTTAAATGGTTTACTGTGTGTTAAAAATATATGCAAGCTGAAAGTTAAAGTTCTTAAAGCAAAAAACAAAAAAAAAGGAAGAGAGTTGTTGTGTGTCTTAGTACACACCTTTAATCCCAACACTTGGGAGGCAGAGGGAGATAGACCTCTGTGACTTCAAGGTGTGGTAGCACACGCCTTTAATCCCAGTGCATAGAAGGCAGAGACTAACAGATCTCTGTGAGTTCAAGGTGTAGTAGCAAACACCTTTAATCCCAATGCCTGGGAGGCAGAGACAGGCGGATCTCTGAGAGTTCAAAGACAGCCTGGTCTACAGGGTTATTCCAGGTCAAAGATATAAGCTCAAAAAGCAAAAAGTTAACTTAGGAATGTTTCAGCTTAGATTCTTAAGTGCCTAGTGATTTAAAGGCACAAATCAAAAGTGCTCCTGGATAGTAAAAAATTGCAGATTCACAATAGGACAGATTCAGACCGCTAAACGAGTCACACTGTTGGATGAATGTACGTAGGCTTGGGAGAGAGAAGAAAAAAAATATAGAAAATAAAGTTAATGGTTTAAAAAAATGGTAAAGTCTTTAAAGAGACAGAGTACAGATAGTTAAGAGATTAAAAGAAATAAAGAAAAATAAGCTACGTAAAAAATGAAAAATTCACAGAGAGTCTGGATTCTTTGTATTATTGTGTTTTCTTGAAAATTTTTGACTGTGAAGGAGCTAAGTACAGAGAGACATTTAATTACCTGGGCTGCCAAGCTAAACCAGAATGGATATAAGGGTATTACGATTTCAGAATTTGGATCTAAGGATATGATGCTTTGGAAAAGAGATTCTTCTTTTGTTTTCACAGAGGATGAGACTCTATGGATTTCTTCTATTCCGATTTGATATGATGGACCACGTCCTCCTGAAGGTTTGCTGTGAACATCTTCAGAAAATTGCTTTGCTCAACTGCCAACTGAGATGAAACTAGCACACAGGTTATACCATGAAAGACCTAATTAACGACGCCCCCATTCAGCAGGAAGCAGTTTGGAGAGAAAAAACTGCGCCCATGTTCCCAAATATGGTTTATAAAACGTTCTTTTACATTTAAAGGGGGATATGATATAGACATGAATAATTTGCATTAGTATAGATTTTGCTTTATTGATAGAGATTTACAGTCAATTTTGTTATATGTATAAATGTTTCTGATGTAACTTTTACTTGATAACTTTTGTTATATGTAATTTTGCTATGTTAAAGTTAAAGCCTTTTTGTTTTTGTTTAAACAGAAAAAGGGGAAGTGATGTGGGAGTGTCATATATCAATCTGTTGATTTCATTGGTTAAGAAGCAATAAAGAAACTGTTTGGCCCTGTGGGTGGAGTAAACAGAACAGAACGCTGGGAGGAAGAGGAAGTGAGGGCAGACTACACAGCTCTCCTCTCCGGAGCAGACGCCTTCAGAGAGACGCCATGCTACCTGCTCCAGGGAAGACGCACGCTATGAAGCTCCAAACCAGGATGGACTTAGGCTAGAATCTTCCCGGTAAGCGCACCTAGGGGCGCTACACAGATGATTAGAAATGGGCCAGAGCAGTGTTTAAAAGAATACAGTGTCCGTGTAATTATTTGGGGCATAAGCTAGCCGAGCCAGGTGGCTGGGGATTTGGGGACGCAGCCCCACTGCTGCTCATATTACTACACATGGAGTCTGAAAATTATCTGTTTACATACCACAAAAAGTGTTGATGTCACACTTGTATTCAAATTTTAACTCCCATGATGGCAGCATGGCTTCCTGTTACAAATCTTTTTCTATCTCAAACTTTATCCTAAGTCTTTGAAAATGGTGTTTTTTTTTTCTTCTCCTGAGCCATCTGAAGACAGTTGTTATAAAATCAGGGGCTCCCAGAAGCAGGAATCGCCTCAGAGAGATCGTGCAGAGGTCAGAGAGGCTTCTCAGTGGGAGAAAAATAAACAATTTGGGTATTGTTGCAATTTGGAGCACTTGGAACTAGAGCAAGGCATCCTACCTTCATTCAGAGGGTAGTTTGCTCAAGTGTCTAAGAATTTTTGCTTGCCAAAATGAGCCTCTTACCAAAAGAACTGCTGGATTAAGAGATGGACACAAGGGAAATGTATAACAAGTGACAACAAATTCAATCAGTAGGCCCTCATCAGCTTAGATAATTCAGAGGAAAAGTAAATATTAAAGGGTAAATGTTTATTACTAACACCCATACTTAACAGAATTTAGCAGTGCTTTACTCCTAGACAAACAATCTCATGGAGATCATGTCATCTGCAAAAACATTAAAGAAAGCTTTGGCTCTATCTATATTGCTTTGCACTGCTGTTCTTGTTTTTTTCCTTCAGAAGAGAAGTTTGAAGGTGCTTTAAATACTATGAAGAGCCTCAATCATCATTTCTGTTTCTCTTTCTTGTTCTTTTGCCAATTTCCTGCTATGAACACATCATGTTTCTTGACCAAAAGAATTGTCTCTTTAAAAAAAAAAAACGCGTATTTTCTACCTACAATGTGGCTTTCAAATGATATAGCAAAATATGAAGAAAACTACTTATCTAAATTATTATCATTATTACTTAAACTTTTATGGCAATGAATAAAAGGTGATGAGAAAATAAAATATTATCTAGAGGAGATGACAGGCACGGGGCTAAGAGAAATGGAGAGAGGGAAACTGTGGCTGACACATAAGAGAGAATAATAAAATATAAAGAAAGAAAGAAACTGTGGGGGAAGCATTTTAGAAACCATAAATAAAGTAGAACATTTTATTCAACTAATTGACAGAAATTACCAGCTTTCCAATATCCATAAAATATACCATAGCCTAATTTGCACTTCATGATTAAGAGAGTTTAAAACAGTATAAAATTTAACTTTAATTTTACACAAGTCTTCTATGTTTTTCTTCAAGTAGATCTTATTAATATTTCTTCAAGTAGATCTTATTACTATTTCTGAGATCTTTTTTTTAATTGATAAAAGGAGAATAAAAAAAAAATTTCCACCTCCTCCGAGCCTCCCATTTCCCTTCCCCTCCTCCCACTCTTCTCCCCCTCCTCCCACCCTTCTCCCCCTCCCCCCACTCCTTTCCCCCTCCCTCTCCAGTCCAAAGAGCAGTCAGGGTTCCCTGCCCTGTGGTAAGTCCTAGGTCCTCCCCCCTCCGTCCATATCAAGGAAGGTGAACATCCAAACTGGCTAGGCTCCCACCAAGCCAGTGGGATCAAAACCCCTTGCCATTGTCCTTGGCGTCTCATTAGACCTCATTGTTCACCATGTTCAGAGAGTCCAGTTTTATCCCATGCTATTTCGGTAACAGTCCAGCTGGCCTTGGTGAGCTCCCAATAGATCAGCTCCACTGTCTCAGTGGGTGGGTGCACCCCTCGTGGTCCCGATTTCTTTGCTCGTGTTCTCCCTCCTTCTGCTCCTCATTGGGACCTTGGGAGCTCAGTCCAGTGCTCCAGTGTGGGTCTCTGTCTCTATCTCCATCCATCACCAGATGAAGCTTCTATGATGATATGCAAGATATTCATCAGTATTGCTCTAGGATCGGGTCATTTCAGGTTCCCTATCATCAGCTGCCCAAGGAACTAACTGGGGACCTCAGCTTGGGCACCTGGGAGCCCCTCTAGGGTCAAGTCTCTTGCCCACCCTAAAGTGGCTCCCTTAACTAAGAATTGTGGTTCCGAGCTCCTCTATCCAACCTTCCTTTTTCCCAATCCTCCTGTTTCCCCAAGTCCCCCCCTCCTTCCCTTCTACCTTTTCTCTCCCCATCTCCCCTTACCCCCATTCCACCCCACTCCCAAAATCCCAATTTTCTCCCCGGCAATTTTGTCTACTTCCCTTAGCCAAGAGGATAACTATGTTTTTCCTTGGGTTCTCCTTCTTACTTAGCTTCTTTAGGTTCACCTATTGTAGACTCCGCGATCCCTATTTATGGCTAGAAACCAATTATGAGTGAGTACATCCCATGTTCATCTTTTTGGGTCTGGGATACCTCACTCAAGATAGTGTTTTCTATTTCCATCCATTTGCATGCAAAATTCGAGAAGTCATTGTTTTTTACTGCGGCGTAGTACTCTAGTGTGTAAATATTCCATACTTTCTTCATCCATTCTTCTATTGAAGGGCATCTAGGTTGTTTCCAGGTTCTGGCTATTACAAATAATACTGCTATGAACATAGTTGAACAAATGCTTTTGTCATATGATGGAACATCTCTTGGGTATATTCCCAAGAGTGGTATTGCTGGGTCCAGGGGTAGGTTGATCCCGAATTTCCTGAGAAACCGAAACTCTGATTTCCAAAGTGGTTGCACAAGATTGTATTCCCATCAGCAATGGATGAGGGTACCCCGTCCTCCACAGCCTCTCCAGCAAAGGCTATCCTTGGTGTTTTTGACTTTAGTCATTCTGACAGGTGTAAGATGATATCTCAAAGTTGTTTTGATTTGCATTTCCCTGATTGCTAAGGAAACTGAGCACGACCTTAAGTGTCTTTTGGCCATTTGAACTTCTTCTGTTGAGAATTCTCTGTTCAGTTCAGTGCCCCATTTTTTAATTGGGTTAATTAGCATTTTAAAGTTTCTTGAGTTCTCTATATATTTTGGAGATCAGACCTTTGTCTGTTGTGGGGTTGGTGAAGATCTTCTCCCAGTCAGTAATTTGCCTTTGGGTCTTAGTGACAGTGTCCTTTGCTTTACAGAAGCTTCTCAGTTTAAGTAGGTCCCATTTATTCAATGTTGCCCTTAATGTCTGTGCTTCTGGGGTTATACCTAAGAAGCGAGCCCCTGTGCCCATCTGTTGTAGGGTATTTCCCACTTTCTCTTCTATCAGGTTCAGTGTTTTCAGGCTGATATTGAGGTCTTTAATCCATTTGGACTTGAGTTTTGTCCACGGTGATAGATATGGGTCTATTTTCATTCTTCTACAGGTTGATATCCAGTTGTGCCAGCACCATTTGTTGAAGATGCTTTCTTTCTTCCATTGTATACTTTTAGCTCCTTTATCGAAAATGAGGTGTTCATAGGTTTTTGGGATAAAATCCGGGTCTTCTATACGATTCCATTGGTCGAATTCTCTGTTTTTATGCCAATACCACCCTGTTTTCAATACTGTAGCTCTGTAGTAGAGTTTGAAGTCAGGGATGGTAATGCCTCCAGAGGATCCTTTATTGTATAGGATTGTTTTGGCTATCCTGGGTTTTTTGTTTTTCCATATAAAGTTGATTATTGTCCTCTCAAGATCTGTGAAGAATTTTGATGGGATCTTGATGGGGATTGCATTGAATCTATAAATTGCCTTTGGTAGAATTACCATTTTTACTATGTTGATCCTCCCAATCCAAGAGCAAGGGATGTCCATCCATTTTTTTGGTATCCTCTTCAATTTCTTTCTTCAATGTCTTAAAGTTCTTGTCAAATAGATCTTTCACTTCCTTGGTTAGATTTACCCCAAGATATTTTATGCTGTTTGTGGCTATCGTGAATGGAGAAGCTTCTCTGATTTCCCTCTCTGCTTCCATATCCTTTGTGTATAAGAGGGCGACTGATTTTTTGGAGTTGATCTTGTATCCTGCCACATTACTAAAGCTGTTTATCAGCTGTAAGAGTTCTTTGGTGGAGTTTTGGGGGTCGCTTATGTACACTATCATATCATCTGCAAATAACGAAAGTTTAACTTTTTCCTTTCCAATTCGAATCCCCTTGATCCCATTATGTTGTCTTATTGCTATTGCTAGAACTTCAAGCACTATATTGAAGAGGTATGGAGAGAGTGGACAGCCTTGTTGTGTTCCTGAGTTAAGCTGGATGGCTTTGAGTTTCTCTCCATTTAATTTGATGTTAGCTGTCGGCTTGCTGTATATAGCTTTTATTATATTTAGGTATGACCCTTGTATCCCTAATCTCTCTAAGACTTTTAACATAAATGGATGTTGAATTGAGATCTTAACATCAATATCATCCCTCAAACACAGGATCTATAAATCATTTATGTTTTAAATTGGAGATTGTATTTATAAGCTTAAAGGTGTTAAATTATGCTAACGCTCACACACATCTTTAAAATGTTTGCTTTCTGGTTTGTAAATTATAAAGGAACAACATCTGGATTACTCTCCTAGTGACATATATTTTACTATGTTGTATCAGGATGTGAGAGAAAACTATTTTCATAATGTGGGTCAAATATACACCACTGTTTTATCCAGTCATGAATGTCTTCACTTTTCTCCATCCCTTTACTCTTCTGAACAAATGAAAAAAAAAAAACACTACAAGACAAATGAAGAGAAAATAATGCTTTGGCTATTTACTACTGGATGTTAGTGATCTTTTTAACATCTACAAATAGTAATATTTTTGGTTCATGATGCTACTCAATCTCAAATGCTATAGAAAATTAAAATATTTTACCTTGACTATTAGTATTAGCATTTTGATAGATATAACCACATAGAAATTTCACTAAAATCTGTATCCCAAACTGATAAGAGACGAACATTTTGTAACAAACCTGTAGAAAACTAGAATACATTGAAATAAGTATATCAGTTACGATAAAGATATGTTATAAAAATCAATTTAGTCATCTTTAAGCTATTGTAATTTTAATGAAATGTCTTCCAATTCTCTTATTTTCCTTAGGAAACTAAGTTTTCCAAATTCTTAACAGTTTTCCTTATAAAGAATGTATGAAATAAAATCTGTACAAAGCAAGTAAGTATATATAAAATATAACTATGTATAATTAAAAGTAGTTGTGCCTATCAGCCTAAGTTGTGATCGATGTGGCATAGAGTACATTATTTTAATAAAAATTTTACCTTTGAATTTTTAACAAGTTGGGAAATAATTGTAAAGTTAATGACCACCGGGTAGTTCCTTACAAATTCCCACACAGAGACTAAATTTTGTAGTAAGATTCTAAAATGATGGTGGGATAACAAAAAAAATGTATCTTGTTATCATTGAAGACTAGGATTCACAAATTCAAGTGATGGGTAAAGCAACTAATATATACAAATATTTAATGTAAAATCATTGATTCTGCAACATCTAAGTTTGATAGCTAAAAGTAAAAGAAAAGTGATCGTGAAGACAGGTGAATGTGTTTCTCTTTATTGACTACAATTAGAATTTTTGCTTTTGTTAATTTCAAAGAAACTTCAACCAAAGATTATTAGGAAGGCTTTAAGCATGTTTTAGAAAACTACTTTCTTGTGAAAGTCAAACATTTGCCTTGAAAAGGCAGTAGCTTATATGGGTCCAAGTTTTATATTTTCTCCTGAAGAAGATAAGAAATTACAGCAGATCTTTCTTTCGTAGAGTCTGCAACTCACAGCGGCACTTCAGAGTCCCATCCAGATCCTCCTGGTCTGATTAGGAAATAAAGTTCACCAGTGGAAGGAATTACATCAAACTTGATGCAGTCCAGCTTCCCCATGACAGCATTGTCAGGAAGGAGCACTTTTAGGATTCTGACAGAAAATGTGAATGAGAATTACCATTTCCCAGAACTGCTAAATGGGCATCTAATAATGGAAGTCAGATGTTCCTTCCATTTCCTCCCTTTCAGAACAGGGGAATTCAATAAAGGTATCAGTAATTTTGAATGCAAACAGATCTGGCTTCCTGCTACCACCTGCCTAAGTTAATTCAGTGTGCTTTATATGTGAACAGAGAGGCACTGTTTTTTTTCCTTCCTCTTCCTTTTGGAAAAATGTTTTAAAGTAGGTTTTTAAATAACACATTGATTATATCATAAAACCAACTCAATACTCCTGGGCTATTGAGAAGTACATTTTACAGTAAAGAGAAAGTCTGATTATAAGAACAAAGTTGGCTAAAGAACAATTATTCTGACATTTGTCCACATTGTGTATCATACGTTTGCTGTATGTCACCCCAGTCCAAGCTCCGAGCAAATAGAATGTAACATTGAACAAAGAACCAGAAGCAATAGCTTATTTTTATTATAATCTACTAGTAGTTAAAAAAATCAAATAAAGAAGAACTAATGTATGTTTGTGCATATTTTGTGTCCAAAGTCAGAAACCAGTCACACAAAAGAATATAATATGAAGAGAATGCCATTGTTCAATAATATGGTAAAACCAGTTTCATTTCTATGGTATATAATTTGATATCTGAATGAAATGAAAGAGTTGTCTATGCTGGCTTTAGATGCATGCACATTCCAGGATCAGCAATAGAAAACAAAAGAGCACATTGTCATGTGCATACTTAAAGAAAACCGGTACAATAAAATAAAAATATTCCAAATAAAACAAATGAGTTGCAGCCAATAGTTGAGGGACTTCGAACTACTATTTCAGAAAGATGACAGAGAAACTGAGGGTGCGTGTGGCTCTGAAGATCATCGCAGGGATCTTGGCTTCCCTTTCAGTAAGATCAGAAGTTACCCCATGGCCACATGCAGTTGGGGATGACAACTACATATATATCACAGTTTCAAAACCTGGATACCTATGGTACAGTACTAAATTGTAAATCTGAGTTGACAATTATGAATAAAAACTTGGAATTCAAAGATGTGAAGACATGCAAATGTTTGTGTGTATGAATGTAGTTTCTGCTTGTATGTACACGCACACACATAAATATACACACACACGCACAGAAGGAGGGAGGGAGGGAGGGAGGGAGGGAGAGAGAAAGAGAGAGAGAGAGAGAGAGAGGCTTTGAACTTATTCATTCCAGGTATTTTGTAATATAGGAGTGATTAAAAATCACCAGTAGAAGAAGTTTGGAAGAGTTTAGAGAAAAATGCAGATGGTAAAAACTGAGAATTGGAATACTTCTGTATGGAGACATTGAGACGATTGAGAGAAATCACTATCCCCACTCAAAAAATAAATTAGAGTATCTTGTCAATGAAGTAGAAGAAAACCTATACATTCCAAATGTATACAATTAAATGGATCATCTGTGCTATATTATCCATGATATATTACTTTTGAAGTCATTCTATATTTTAACAATTTAAATTATTTATTGTATGATAAAAGCCATGTTTTAAAATATATGACAGATATTACATGGACTCACTTAATGTATTTTAGAACGAATTTCATATCAGACAAGATACACACAGAAATGAAGGCTGAATATGATACTGTCTTGTCTGCTGCAAGCCCTCCCTCTAGTGGAGGTGCCTCCAATGCACCATCTGGCTGGGAGAGCTGGCTGCCCAGGTGAAGCCCCCTTCCACATTATCCTATTTTCACTCGGACAGACAGAGACAAGATAGATACTCTCCTAGATCTGGTAGGGCTGCATGGTCCACACTTTCAGGGCAACATGATAGATTTCTCTAACCCTGATGATCTCCATCTAAATAAAGCATGACCTCGACCTGTCCCACAATGATTTCTGGCATAGAAAATGTGTCTGCCAAACTCAAGTTTAGCTAGAAAAGGCTATTTCCACTTTGATTTTCCTTCATTTCTCAGTAAAAGAACACTAATCAGGCTCCGTTATTGTTTTGGAAATGTTTTTCTCTGCCTACTGTTCTCTGCGTGGAAGCATACATGATTATTCATTGTCTCTTAGCACTGTAAAGTCTCCTGTATCTGGAACATCTAGTGAAGGAGAAGATCCTTAGCAAGTATGATGGGCAGAATGTGTACAAGTTCTAGAAGAAGACTGGAACAGTGAGAGGGCAGAGCAGTAGTGGTTACTAGAGTTTTCACCTTAGCTAAGTCCTAGATATATATTCCTTGCTCCTTCGTTAAGAATTCAGTGACAGTTTTAGTAATGCATGCTTCTTTTATTTGATTATTTTAATTACTTCATATTATAATGAGATTTTACAGCTAATGATTAGATCAGGTCGTTTGTATAAAAGTTTATGCCACCCTCTCCTCAGGAATAGGTTCAGCACCCATACTAATCAGAGAAACTCATCTCCCTATTCAGGAAAACCCTTAACTAGGTCAAAAGGTTGCAGAAGGCCACATTTGGCCCAAATTCAGCAGTCCTTAGGCAGCTGTAATGAAAAGATGCATCTTTTACTTTTGTGAGGGTAGTTTAAATGCCTTGAGCTCTGGATACCCACAATAGCAATGGCTGTCATGGTCCCCTTCCTGGGAGGCAGCGTGGCATAAACAGAGCCAAAATGCCGACACAGCCTTACCCTGATGACCCCATTTGGCCTACTGCTTCCAGAAGAGGGAATTTCCCAGTATCCCATTCTCTTACATACAAGCCAAAAATTCTACTACTCCTAAAAGAAGTCCTCGGCTGTTGCAATATCTTGCAACAACAGCACCAACAAAGCAAACAACCTCATTCGATGTACAAGTCTAGGTGGAAAAGGTATTTTACATAAAAAAGAGCACTGACAAGATTCATTTCCTTTCTTTCTCTCTTATTTAAAAAATAATTGAAAAAACAAAGACTAGTAGAATAAAAGTTTCTTGCAACATTAAAGTTCGGTTTCAGGCACAGTTTAAGATGAATTGTGAGGGGGAAAAGCTCTGAGTCCACTCATTCTGTACAAAAGTCTTTCTTAGACATTCAATCTCTCCATGTGTGTATTAGAGAGGCATTAATCTAAAAAATGGATTACAATTAAAAATAAGTGATGTGTGGTTTTATAGATAAGTGTAAGTTTTCACTCTTTTTTATACTAGTCGTAAAATTCCTATCTTCTGTTTTTCTGTTTTCTTTTAAAACTACTAACCCGTAAAAGCAAGTTTGTGAATGGATGTTTACAATCCCAACCACCTGGTTCCAAATAACTCACTCAGACAGTAAATATAAATTAAAAATGCTTAGCTAATAACTTGGGCTTATTATGACTTAACTCTTACATTTAAATTAACCCAATTCTATTAATCTATGTTTTGTTATGTGGCTCTTGGCTTTGTCCTCTAGCATATCTTGTTCCCTGGGTGGCTAGCTGGTGTCTCTCCTAACTCTACCCTCCTTTTCTCTTTTATTCTCAGTTTGGCTTTCCTCCCTAACTTCCTGCCCAGCTACTGACCTGGCAGCTTTTTATTAACCAATGACAATAATACATATTCATTGTGTACAAAAGGATTGTTGTACAGCACAAGTTAGACATTGTTAGACGTGACTTATCGGTTTTTCTTTGGCCCATGTTATCCAAATTGTGATATTCAACTGAAAAAACAGAAGATATTTACTTGGTATTCTAAGCTTTAGTAAAATCTGAAAATGAAATAGATCAGTTAAGCTAATTTTAGATAAGTCTAAAATGCTTCAAATCTAAAATTCTATAAAGGTAGTAGCTTACTTATAGAAATAGAAAGAATTGTTCTTTTTTTTCATTTTTTTTTAAATTTATTTATTTATTTATTAAGGATTTCTGCCTCCTCCCCTCAACCGCCTCCCATTTCCCTCCCCCTCCCCTGATCAAGTCACCCTCCCTCATCTGCTCCAAGAGCAATCAGGGTTCCCTGGCCTGTGGGAAGCCCAAGGACCGCCCACCTCTATCCAGGTCTCCAAAGGTGAGCATCCAAACTGCCTAGGCTCCCCCAAAGCCAGTACGTGCAGTAGGATCAAAAACCCACTGCGATTGTTCCTGAGTTCTCAGTATTCCTCATTGTCCTCTATGTTCAGCTAGTCCGGATTTATCCCATGCTTTTTCAGACCCAGGCCAGCTGGCCTTGGTGAGTTCCCGATAGAACATCCCCATTGTCTCAGTGTGTGGGTGCACCCCTCGCGGTCCTGAGGTCCTTGCTCGTGCTCCATCTCCTTCTGCTCCTGATTTGGACCTTGAGAGTAAAAAACAAGGACTTCTTGAATTTTGCATACAAATGGATGGAAATAGAAAACACTATCCTGAGTGAGGTAAGCCAGACCCAAAAAAAGGAACATGGGATGTACTCACTCATATTTGGTTTCTAGCCATAAATAAAGGACAATGAGTTTATAATGCATGTTCCTAGAGAAGCTAAGTAAGAAGGTGAACCCAAAGAAAGAATTGTTCTTACAAATATAAATTAATGTTTTAATTTACCTAACTTTGGTACATTTTAAATATTCTATCTTAAAATAATAATTGTTATTCCTATTTCTATTGATGAAATACTGAAGCTCAAAGAGGTGAAGAGACTGGATTGTGGATATTGGTAGTAAACCACTGAGTAGGAGGACACGTATGCTCTGTCTCTCCAGTACTTAGTGCATTTATTCAGTAACATTCAGTAGAGTATTTACATCTCAATTGACCTTTAAACATGTTTTCTTAAAATGAATTGTGAATAGGAGATAACAAAATGGTTTTTGCAATAAATATACTACATCAAGTTCATTAGGGATTTATATGCACAAACCAATTATGCTCATAAAACAGAAAATATCCACACATATTTAAGGATGATCAAAGGGGAAAAAGTATTTCAAAAATACTTCAATATATAAAAAATATTTAAAATAAATATAAACAAATACAAATGTAATAATTGAGATACATCTTCTAAGAGTAGCTATCTAAGAAATGTTTTTACATTTAAACATGGAAAATTTCCAAGTTAATATTTGATTATATATATCTATATATATATGAACATTGATATGTATAGATATTATAAATTTTGAAAGTAAAATATTTATAGCTTGTAATAAATTGTAATTAATTATAAGACATAGGTATAAGGCTTTCACATCACTTTCCCAACTCTAATTGTTTGTTTAGGACTCAGACACTGTGAAGCTACTGTGTATCCTGTGCTACTAAAACCCATCTCATTATTGATTAATGCATGTGAGTAAAACTTATGAAACCTCTGTAAAACAGTTTTAATAGTCACATAGTTATTTATAATAAAAACCATGCAATATTTTAATTAGTTTAAGTTCAGGAAAACAGGAATAAAGAAAATAAAATAGTTTCTAATTGTATTTAACAACTCTTGTATCGATTTTCAATTTTTATAGTAATAACAATATATATAGGATACACACACACATATATCTATATGTATAAGTATATTTTTCCTGTGGTTTAGTGATAGTTACTAAATGTTCTTCATTTAGTGGGATTTATTTAAACTTTTTTAAAACTAATATTTACAAATCAAACATTATTAAACTCTAACCATACAAAGACAATGTACTTAAAGAAAGGTAAGTTATAAAGAAGCAAAGTCTTATTGTTTGATTGAGATGCCACTGTCAAGATGAATTCTCATGAAGTGGTCAAACCAAACAGGAAAATAGCACCAGACAAGGCATTTGGAGCAGGATCAACTCCTAAGAGGATAACAGATGCCTTAGCCAGATGACCTTCCCAGGTGATCCACACTTCCTAGTTTTATGAACATCAACTTATTTTAAACTTCACTATGTGTTTACTATTCCAGGAATCTGTGCTTTCTTCCCCATTACTCCAGCTTCCTTCATGATCTCTCAATACTGTGAATACTGCACCATTACAGTTTACATTACTGATTGCTGCCATTATAAAATATACAAAGTAAATTTACAGAATATTGTGAATAATCAAATAAATACATGAGCATATTTTCTAGTATATAACATCCATTCAATATACAACATGTTGACTTAAATTAATACTTGAAACCCCAATACTATCACATATATAATTCATGCTTCATCTATTTGTATAAAAAGACATTTAATGAGTTTCACAATTTCATATACATTGTTTTCATCCTATTTTCTTCAGGCCCAAATTTATTACCGTGCATTGTAATATTTAGAAGTTCATTACTCATAATTATGCTTATTTTTTAAAGGTTAATATAAATAAACCTATATAAATATATATTTATCATTTCACGACTTTATAGTGTGCAAATTCATGAGAAAGATAGTTGTCTCATGTAATCAAAGTAGCCATAACCATATTTAACAAACTCTCATTTCCAATACTAATTGCATCTGAAAATATCTATTAACAACAATTCATTTCACAATACTTATGCTTTAAACTAATAACAGGCCTCCTAAGATACTTGAAGCATATCTTATTCCTTTTTTATTTCACTCCTGTAAAAATGTCCAATTTACATTAATGTGTCTTGACCCAGTGATCACTTATTGGAGTAAGAAAACCAATTCCCTTCCCATCAATTTCACATTTTCACTTCAACTTGTATCATCGAACCTTCATGTGGTTTTAAGAAGCATTCTGTATCAGGATTTGGGTTCAGAAATTGTGAAGATCAGAAATCTTTACAATACAAACAGCAAGAACTCTATTTCCCAAGAAGTGTAGTCATATTGATGAAGCAAGTGAAGGGGAACGTGTCAGATGGGGGAGGCACAAACTAAGGAATCCCATGCTATCTCCAGATAGGGTATAATAAGGGTTTTTTTTATTAAAGTGTAACTCACAGATCACAGTGGAGAACAGGAGCAGAATATAACATCCAGATGTGGTGAGCAAGGAAAGAGATAGTGAGCAGGTGGACCCACATGCCTTTTGGTACCCAAAGTCATGTCCCACCTGGTTCAGCCTCTTAAAGGCCTTTGGCTGAACGAGCTTCCACATCACCTTCCCCTTTTTTTCTAAATAAGAGAATTCCAACCCCAGTAGAAAGCTATATACAATAAGAACAGATATCAAGTATCAAAATTAGAATGACAACCAGCATAAACAACATTAAGCAAGAAATATATGCTAAATGTTTCAATAACTAATCTATCCTAGAGAGTCTGAGTCTTGCTTTAGAAATGACTAGGCTAAGTCATGAGAGACAAGTAACTATGACTATCTAGTCTTCAACCTCACTGAAGGCCTGAGAAGGGAGATAATAATCCTTGAATACACAGGAAGTGCAATCAAGTAGCTTCCAAAATGTGCAGTAGATATAAGAGACAACTGACTACCTGGGCAATCACCCAAAGTCTCATTTGTAATGTTGGAGCAATCAACTTTAGCTAAGGCCTAGATTAACTGACAGACCGTTTTCAGAGGTAGGGGAATTTTCAAAACCTTACCCTGTCTTGATAAGGTTTGGCAGTCTTTTTGGATCCTGCTTTTCCTGTCTGGATACCATGCATTTTGTCAGTGGTCAAGGCATGGGCAGTTCTTTGCCCAAAAGCCAGTTTTACCAAGAAGAAAATAAACTCCATTGGTGTGTCTTTAGTGCTCAGCATTTTGTCAGGAATAAATCTGTGCTGCCAGGTGTTATGGTTTTGGTCCCTTTAAGACACAAGCCACACCCATTCCCCTCCCCATCTGCTGAGGCAGGCTTATCTTCAGCTTCCGGCCTGAACTCCTCCTCTTTTCCATCTTCCTCTCAGAGAGGCAGCTTTGCTTCTGCCTCTCTCCCCACTTCTTTGCTTCCCCCTTCTCTGTCTCTTTCTCCTCTTCTCTCTCTCTCTCTCTCTGTCCCCCCCTTCACCCTTCCTCCTCCCTAACCCCCTGAATAAACATTCAACCTTACCCTGCATGTCATATCTATCCATGTCTCTGTCTTCTGCCTGCCTGCCATGTGTCTCCCTGCCTGGGACCAGTCATTGCTCAGGGACCAGCAGCCGTCTCTACCTGGGGCCCACTGCCTGCTGCCACATGGCCTGCCACCACTGCTCTGAGACTAGCAGCCGTCTCTGCCTGGGACTGGCTGCTCCCTGGGGCCCACTGCCTGCCGCCACATGGCCCGCCACCACTGCTCAGGCCACCGCTCTGGGACTGGCAGCCATTTCTGCCTGGGACTGGCTGCTCCCAGAGCCTGCTGCCACTATTTGGGACCTACAGCATTTCTGCTGCCTACTGCTGCAGGGATCTTGCAGCATTTTTTAAAAAAAGAATAACATTTTGGTGCCGTGACTCGGATGATTCGCGCACCCCGGACTTCAACCTGGGGCCGGAGTTCTGGCTTTAGGTGCTGTCCGGGACTCTGAGCTCCCTCTCGGGGCAGAATCAGGACCTGAGTACCTTCTCTACAATGACCCATGTGCCCATGTGTTCCATCTGCCTGGATGCATCTCCTCCAAACAACAAATCAACTAATCGTGAGTGTCTCCATCTCGGCCAGCTTAACCATCTCTTTTAACCCAAGGGATTGACTGTTGAGCTCCTGGAAACCCTTCACAGTTTTTAGGGATGGGGGACCTCCAACCACGGGCTTTCAGGGCCTCGGTTGTTCCCTTCGCTGGCATTCAATTTGTCTTGTCTCCTGTGCTAATCCCGTGCCTGGGATGGCATGGCCTTAGCCGGCCCCTCAGCTCACCCACGCCTGGAGGCCCTGGCTCTCCAGTTCTCCCTCTTTTTCTTTTTTCATTCCTTTTCTTCCTTCTTTTCGTCGTAACTGCTGCTATGGTGCAGCACACCGCTACGGTGCAGCCTGATCTTGGCTGAATCCCTCCTGCCTGGGAATCCCTCTCCCATTGGAGGCTCGAGTCAATTCAGCCAGGTTATAGCACCCCCCCCTCTGTGAACTTGGATGCCTGTTCACAGGGCCTGGGTGTTCGTGTCATCTGCATCTCGCCTTAAGGGGGAGTCATTCTTGTTGTAGGCTTGAGGTGCCACGTTTTTTTGTGGGTGTTTGCACAGCCTTGACCATGGGAGCCAAGCCATCCAGACCTATCACTCCGGCCTCATGCTTTAATGCCTTACACTTATCCATCTCTGTCCAAATAAGTGGCCCCATTAAGACTATACACGGCCGTTTTTCAGTTCCAGCCTTTTGCCCTTTTTCCCTTCCCCGCTGCGGCTTCTGTTATGTCATGGCGGCTCTCCAACAGAGCAGACTACACGTGGTGGTTGCCATCTTGGCTGAGGGCCAGATGGGTCAGGTGACTTTTTCTGCCATCTTGGCTGAGGGCCAGATCACGTGACCACACTCTCCTGGTTTTACCCTGCCTTTTCACTAAACTCCTCATGCTAACTCCGTTAAATGTGTTTTGAGCAATGGTCAAATGCCTTTGATAGGGCCCGTCACTAAAGTGAAACTCACAGATCAAAATAGGAACAGTAATGGAATCCAACATTTAGGCATGGCAAGCCGGGGGTACGAGAGAGAGAGAGAGAGAGAGAGAGAGAGAGAGAGAGAGAGAGAGAGAGAGAAAAGGTAGATCCACATGCCACACCAGATCTGGTCCAGCCTCTCAATGGCCATTGGCTGAAGATGGTTCCCCATCAAACAAGCTATATTAATTTCTCACAATATAACCTACTATGTGGAGATATGTACAGATACTCATAAATTAGCAGAAGTTTATCCTTAAAATACTTCTAAAACATGGAAGGATATATTTCAGGGTTGGCTGCTCTGAGCTAATATTCTCTCTCAGTGTCTCTTGAAGTAGAACTTGCTGATATTAGCATGCTTCAACACAAACTTATAAGACATGTCTATGTTGTTACCAAGCCACCCCATTTGTATTTCAGAAAAAAAATAAAATTGCTAGTGGGTTTTTTTGTTTAGTGTTTTAGTGCTTTCAAACAGATGAAATCTTTTAAGGAATTTAAAGATATCTTTATGAAATTTGAATTACATTTTTTAGGTTTATTTGTTACTTTTGACTATTATTAGTTCAGTTAGTGTAACAAGTGATATTCTCTCATTGCTACACATTAATTTTAAATAAGTGTAAAATGGAAACCACTTCAGATTTTGGAGAACTATGACAGGGAAAAGGTAGGAAAAGGAAAGAAATACTTGTTCCTTAGAGCTAGAATATTGCATAACCACTACAAATCCCTTTCATATATACTTCTTGCCTCTTTTTTGTAAGTGAAATGACTCTCATATATGTCATATAGTCTGTCTATACTGCATGTAGGATAAGTATATATACCTAAATCTGATTCCAAAGTGTCCTCCTGTTGAATACGGATTATTATTTGCAAACATTCTTATGTGCAAGCCAATCACTATAATCAAAGAAATCCCACTGTGTTAGAATTCTCTAGAGGAATAGAAGCAAAAATTAATATATATCTATATCTATAGATAGATAAATAGATAGATAGATAGATAGATAGATAGATAGATAGATAGACAGATAGATAGTATTTACTAGACAGACTTGTTTGATACTGTTGGACCCTAGCGTCCAATCATGGAGGAGGAGGAGTCACCTGAAGAGACCATCTCTCACATCACAGCTGATGTAAAAGCATGAGGATGTTATTAATTCTGTCATGACAGGGTCTTCCAGCAGTCGGGAGGATAGAAGACCCCGAATGTCTGGTACAGGCTAGTTTTAAAGGGAAAAACCACAGAAGGAAGGGGTGTCTGGGGGTTGTTCTTTAACTATTATGATTGGCTTATTCAAAAGGGCTGTTACCAATAATTGGCTGGAGAGTGGCTGCCAGATCAGATGAGGTAAGGGAAAACATCTGAGGGTCACTTTGCCCCTTTCCCAGGGTCTAAGTCAAACATCAGTCACTGAGTCAACACCTAAGGGTTATCTCCTCTCTTCAATAACGGACTTCTATTTGGAGAACATTCACAAGGACTCAGGGAGATGACGGAAAGTTCCCAACATTTCAGTACATGTGTAGGCAATTGTTAGGTTTTTGGTTCTAAGGAGGAAGGGGAGGAGCATTACTGCTGAGACTGAATGTTGTCAGAAATGGCTTCAGAATTGTCTTAAAGTTCTACAATACAATCCAGCTACTTCAGCAATGGTTGTCACATCACAAATGCCAAGTACAGAAATGCTCTGTTTTACCAATCTGGTCCTGAAGGCCTAATGGGTCACTGGAGAGCTGCTGATCTTCAGTAGAGGTTCAATGTCTGAACAGACCAGTTCTAATTCATACTTTGAAATTCCTTCACTGACTTCCCTCAGTGGTGGACATTATCAGGTCATATAAGCCAAATGAATTCCTTTCTCCCAAAGAGGCTCTTAGTCATGGTGTTTATATATAGATAGATAGATAGATAGATAGATAGATAGATAGATAGATAGATAGATAGATATAGATATAGATATATATTGATATATATATTGATATATATATATATATTGATAATATAGCGGACTAGAAACATATTATGAAGAGAGACTGGTAGCATTCTCAATAAAAAAAAATTGTAGTTCAGTCTGTACCATCTTCCTTAAAGCATTGCTAATTTTTATGGAATATTAATTTTGCATATGTTATGTTGGACATTTACTCATAACAAAAGTAGTATTTTATTTAATTCTTATTAATATATCTGTTATCTAAAAGCTTTGACTACAAGAAAAATAATACAAATTATAAGGTTCTCTCAAGTCTATTAAATTTAACCTAACGAAATCAACTTTCCTGTTAGATAATTTTTGCTTGCCAACCTCAGGCACATTCTCAGTATTTCAGATTTTTACACGGGCCTTAATATTACCAAAAATAATTGGAAAAGTGGATTTACTAAGGAAAATAAATCTTATAGGTTTGGCACTCCACTTGAACCTTCTCTGAGGGTTTATAATTTTAAGTTATTTTCCTTAAGGATTTATCTATTAGACTCCACAAAACCTAAGATCTCCACTAAGGACATGAGTTATATCATGTTATGACTTCAAATTAAGATAGAGGTGTTGACTGCACAGTTTCCTCTGGAAGCACCCTGGTCACCACACAAGTATAGTTCAAGTAACCTGAAACTTACACTGGCCATATTCTAGGTCATTAACTTAGCTCTTTCTAGGGACAGAAGAAGGAATGGCATCAATCTATACTGACCATTTACTGTCAGTCACAAACGATCTCAGCACAATGGAATGCTGCTTTTACCCACTCCTTTGATTATTTTCACAATTATTCTTTCTCTCCTAGGTGGAGGTAATTTGTATGTCAAAGCAGACCTTGAAGAAACATGATGAAAGTTATTGTAGACTCAGTCCCAAGTTCAACTCACTGAAGTTCAATCATTCCTGCCTTATCAGAAATGAATGCACTCAGAACATGGGTAGCAGCGATCATTGTTCCCCAGCATGCACTTTGAAGTTTGCTGGCAAGGTTTTCAAAGGGATTTCCTTCCAACAGCCTAAATCAGAAAAGGCGCTGAAGTCCTTCTACATGACTGACTTCTCTTCTTTCTTCTTGCAACCTGTCAGTCAAAAGAATGAACTTGGACCACTCGTTATCACCTGTAATTCCATCACTCTTAATGTTCTGCAGTACTTTTACCTATAGGCTTCATAAGTCAATAAATAATGATTTTCTTGCTTCTTCACAGTCATATCTCTAAAATGCACACATATGTGTGCATCAAATTGAATATTGGTGGGATAAGCAATCTTGTCTTTACTTAACGTTTAAAGCCAATTTATTTCTCTTCACAATTTAGCCTTTTACAAATGCTAGTTACAATCTAAAAACTGGTACAAGCATTTGCTGAAGGGATTAGAATTTCTCCTACTAAAGTGGCAAAGTTTATAGTTTGGCTCTAATTAGAAGAAAATCTATGAGAGTATATAGCAAAAAGACTGGCACATTATGAGAGAAATAAGGTCATTTTGTGAAAAGCAATATTTTTAAAAATCCTCAATATTTAACTTTCACAGAAACTAACTCATGGAAAACATAAACTGAGAGACAATTTTACGACTCATAATGTTTATCTGCAGTCAGGGGCTACAAGATTATACTTGAAAATGCAGATAGTAACTGTTTTGGTTTGACAGGCCATGGTAACATTGTTGTAAGTTCTCAGCCATGTCTTTCTTGTCCACAAACTATATGGAGATAATGTAGCCTTTCTCTATACTAATAATTTAGAAAAACTGGAAAAAGTTTATCACCCTTGTCACATATTAAAATATTGTCTTATTTTTCTCATATCATGTGTTACCTTTTTGGATAATTGCTTATTTATGTATTTACCTATGTTTACTTTGTTTGCCACTTGATCCCAATCAAGTGACAGGATAGTCCCTGCCATGTCTTTATGAGAAAGCAAACCCTTTACTTGAAACCTTATCAGTCAAGGGACAGAAATATTTGCATGATTCCATGACCTCAACTGAGTGGCTTTTTATTTCATTCACTTTTATATTAATTAATCACGATATGACACAACTTGTAAGAAATAATAAAGAAATGCCTACAGATCATTCACTCCACTCTTTAAAAGGTGTCATCTTGTGTGTCTAGAGAACAATATTAAGACTAATAATTGATATTATCAGTAATTACAGACTTCACTCATTGCTATAGAATATGCTCATCTCTGTACCTTTCTTCATATACAGGCCTTATGACAATCTAATGATAATCAAGATGTCAGTAGTTTCATGCATGTTAAGTGCATATGTATTTCCTTTATAAGAGATAGCATATTTTAAAGTAATCCAAACTGTTTTAATTAAAAACTTAATCAATTCTTTGATAATTTGTAATAAGTCAGTTTTCCACATTGTAACCGGCATTTGCTATTATAATTATTTCATATTTTAACAGGTTGAATAGGTAAGTAATACTGTGTTGGCATGGCTTAATTTGCATTTACAAAGTTGTTAAAATGCTGAATATCTTCACTGTAGTATTATGAGATGCATATTTTAGTATAATTTTTCTTATTAAGGTATTTTTCTAACTTTGTTTGGAAGTCTTGAATCCTGGGTTATAATATTGCTGAACTAGTTCATAGTCCTTAATTTCAGGAAAAGATATTTGTTCTGGAACAAATAGCTATTTATGACTACTCTGATTACTGTTTTGATAATATAAAAAAGAAAGTGCACCTTTTTTGGTTTTGTGAGACAAGATTCCTCTGTAGCTTTGGAGTCTGTTCTGGAACTAGGTCTTGTAGACCAGGCTGCTCTCAAACTCACAGAGATCTGCCTGCCTCTGCCTCCCGAGCGCTGGGATTAAGGGTGTGTGCCACCACCACCCGGCTCACTTTTTTCTTGTCATCTAGTGAAGTCATGGATCAGAAAGTTAAATTGATCATAGAGAAGCATGAGAGTGTTCATACCAGTTTGCAATGCATTGAACAAATACTTAGCTTCCAATTATTTTGAAGTTTTACTTATTCTTTCTACACAATAATAAGCCATATTTTAGTAAAGTAAAATATTTCAAAAACAGTGAAATTCAAGCCTAAGATTGTAAATAATAAATGTGAATCCTTGAAGTGCCATAGAGGTGAAAACATATTTCTTACTTTTTATTAGCAAGAATTAGGATATCTTTGCTGTTACCAATATCTAATATGACAGATTTGTCAGGATTTAAATGATCCCAGAACACAGCATAATTAAACATACAATAGCTATAAGGCATATTTAGAGTCTTTGATTTGACTTTTACCAGATGGGTAACTTTATAAAGTTCCAGTATACACTTCTGCATATTGGACTGGAAATTCTTTCAATAAATGTTAAATGGCATTATAGAAAAAATATTATTTTTTATGAACATGCTACATCTTTGTAGAAAGGGATACTCTAACAGTTTCTGGGATGCCTACATGCAAGGGAGAGCAGAATGGTTAAGGAGCGTGAGTAAGCATGTTTAAAACAGAGGTTTCCTACTGACTGAGACTTTAAGCAGGTATCTTTAGCTACTAAACTTAAAATTGCTTTCTGCAAAAAGTGGCAGCAGCATCCTCACACATAGAGCTGGGACCAAAAATGAGAGGATATCTAAAGTGACCCATGGAATTCTATGACTAAAACAATTGCTAAGTTACCATTGGATTACTAAGTTCAATTACTGCAGAGATGAATATTGTTGATTTCAGTTAGTACTTTGCCTTTGGGTGGCGGGGTCTCTCATGGTCATGATTGACCTCAAACTTGCTATGTGTCTGAGATAACCCTAAACTTGTGACCCTTGTAATCTTTCATTCAGTGCTAGCTGTACATGCAAGTGCCACTAAGCCCAGTAGAGGCCATTTGTACTTTTTTTTCATAATTTACAAAACTTATCTTTTAAGAAAGTATCAATCAACAGCTGGAGAGTTTAAGACCAATTCGTTACTGGACTCTCTCAGGGTGTGGCTCCCTGACTCAAGCATCGTCTCCCCTGGCTACTGGACAATCTCAATATGAGTGGAACCACTATAAGATTAATATTACAGCTTAATGAATAGCACCGTCATTTCTTTTCATTAGTAGTTTGCTAGTGAGAACTGGAACGTTTACCTTCATCAGAAGTTCAACCCCATTTTTCTTAATTAATGGCTTTCAGGTGCCTTTTTCACACAGCCTCACGTACTCTTTTCAAGAACTGACGGGTACAGAGATTCCTGAGAGCAGTGCTTGAAGGCAGACAGAGTCCTTTATGTTCTCACAAATCTGGAAAGAAACTTCCAATCCATTAGTACCCCTGGACCCAGCAATACCACTCCTGGGAATATACCCAAGAGATGCCCGATCATATGACAAGAGCATTTGTTCAACTATGTTCATAGCAGCATTATTTGTTATAGCCAGAACCTGGAAACAACCTAGATGTCCTTCAATGGAAGAATGGATGAAGAAAGTGTGGAATATATACACATTAGAGTACTACTCAGCGGTAAAAAACAATGACTTCTCAAATTTTGCATGCAAATGGATGGAAATAGAAAATACTATCCTGAGTGAGGTAACCCAGACCCAAAAAGTTGAACATGGGATGTACTCACTCATAATTGGTTTCTAGCCTTAAATAAAGGTCAGTGAGTCTATAATTGGATATCCTAAAGAAGCTAAATAAGAAGGTGAACCCAAAGAAAAACATATAGCTATCCTCCTGGGTAGGGGAAGTAGACAAGATTGCCAGGCAAAAAATCGGGATCTTAAGGGTGGGGTGGGATGGGGGTAAGGGGAGATGGGGAGAGAAAAGTGAGAACGGTAGGATGGGGAGAACTTGGGGCAACGGGATGATTGGGATAAAGGAAGGTTGGATAGGGGAGCAGGGAAGCACATATCTTCATTAAGGGAGCCATCTTAGGGTTGGGAAGAGACTTGGACCTACAGGGGCTTCCAGGTGCCCAAGGCAAGGTCCCTTGGGGCAGCGGAAGATAGGGAAACTGAAATGATCCCATCCTATAGCCATACTGATGAATATTTTGCATATCACCATAGAACCTTCATCTGGCGATGGATGGAGATAGAGACAGAGACCCACACTGGAACACCGGACTGAGCTCCGCAAGTCCCAATGAGGAACAGAAGGAGGGAGAAGATGAGCAAGGAAGTCAGGACCAAGAGGGGTGCACCCACCCACGGAGACAGTGGGACAGATCTATTGGGAGCTCACCAAGGCCAGCTGGACTGTGACTGAAAAAGCAGGGGATAAAACTGGACTCTCTGAACATGGCGGACAATGAGGGCTGCTGAGCAACCAAGGACAATGGCACTGGGTTTTGATCCTACTTCATGTTCTGGCTTCGTGGGAGCCTAGCCAGTTTGGATGTTCACCCTCCTAGACCAGGATGGAGGGGGGAGGACTTTGGACTTTCCACAGTGCAGGGAACCCTGACTGCTCTTCAGACTTGAGAGGGAGGGGGAGAGGAGTGGGGGGAGAGGGAGAGGAGTGGGGGAACGGTGAGAGGATGGGGGGGGGAGTGGGAGGCTGGGAGGAGGCGGAAATTTTTTTTTCTCAATAAAAAAAAAAGAAAGAAAGTAAAAAATAAATAAAAATAAAAAGAAACTGATACAGACAGTTGTTCATTGACACACTAACTTTTCTATACATCAGTGAAGAGAAGAAAATGTAGAATTCAAACTATAATAAAACATTTTGTTCTTTCTTTTATCATGGAACTATTTGAGAGCTAAGACTCTTGAAAATTATTGAGGTTTAAAAATATACTCTTGAACATACCTGAACAGTACAGCATAATATTCTTTTTTTATTTTTTATTTTATTTATTTATTAAAAATTTCTGTCTCTTCCCTGCCACTGCCTCCCATGTCCCTCCCCCTCCTGCAGTCAACTCCCCCTCTCTCATCAGCCCGAAGAGCAGACCGGGTTCCATGAATGGATGAAGACAGTATGGAATATATACATATTAGAGTACTACTCAGCAGTAAAAAAACAATGACTTCTTGAATTTTGCATGCAAATGGATGGAAATAGAAAACACTATCCTGAGTGAGGTAAGCCAGACCCAAAAAGAAGAACATGGGATGTACTCACTCATATTTGGTTTCTAGCCATAAATAAAGGACATTGAGCCTATAATTCGTGATCCTAGAAAAGCTAAATAAGAAGGTGAACACAAAGAAAAACATATAGACATCCTCCTGAATATTAACCTTCATCAGGCGATGAAAGGAGACAGAGATAGTCCCACATTGGAGCACCAGACTACAACCCCAAGGTCCAAATCAGGAGCAGAAGGAGAGAGAGCATGAGCAAGGAACTCAGGGCTAAGAGGGGTGCACCCCACACACTGAGACAATGGGGATGTTCTATCAGGAACTCACCAAGGCCAGCTGGCCTGGGTCTGAAAAAGTATGGGATAAAACCAGACTCACTGAACATAGTGCATAATATTCTTTTATGAATTTAAGATTAATTTCATTTCTTTTCTCCCACATATCTTGTATTTTTGTTCTTTATATGTCTGTGATATTGAGTGTTATATTAATAATATTTTAACCAGTGATACTGGTATATTTTAACTGTGTTTTGAATATGTAGTCATGGATTAACTAAAACAAAAATGGATGTGACCAATTGAACTAAAGTATCTTTCTGTGACTAGTTACTGAAATTTCAAATTGACATCTTACAAAATAATAAAGAGCAATGAACACGTTTACAGTCTTTTTTACATTTTATTCACCTTCATTGATACTTTCTCCCAGATTACCCAGTATCAGGAAGAAACATAACCACTTAGGTATCTTCTTTCATGATTTTTCTTCAGTAAAGAACCGAGCTATACAAAAGAGATTACTAAAATAAACCAATTTTATTTCATTTTAGATTATTTGCTTTTGATATGAGCAAACAAGAACATAAACCTGAGATAAGCATATTGATTGTGGTTAACATTGTTATTACTTATTTAAGACATCTGACAATTGTGGGCACAGCCTAAAATTTATACTCAAAGCAACACAAGGTATATACTCTTTCCTTACATATATTGTAGTTTAGAAAGGGTTAAATAAATATTTACATATCTTATTAAATTACATTTACTTATATAATGTGTGTGTAGGGTTAAGCCAGCCCCTTTAGGGGTGGGTTTGCCTCGGGCGAATGCATACGGATAAATCGGGCGTGCGGGAGGCTGCTTGGCCCTTTCTTTCCTACCTCCTGTGCTACGCGGGAACCTAGGTTCTGTAAGTTTATTTAATCATTAAAGTAGTATATATTCTTTAATATCTGCCTGCATTTATTCACGCCGATACATGTGTGCACACATGTACATGACAAGGCACATATGTGGAGAACAACTTCAACCACAATGTGGATCTGCAAGAAAAAACAGCATCAGACTTGGCAGCAAGCACCTTGAGCTGCTTAGTAATCCCACAGATCTTGTTGTGTATTATTATTCATTACATAGAATCAGAAAAAAATGAAAAACTAGCAGAGAATTCATATAATCAAGTTTCTCAATCTTTGTATGACCTCTGTTTCCTTAAGAGAAATTTTCTATAATAAAATTTTGCATGAATAAAAGATACAGCAATGTAGCAACTCTCTCTCTCTCTCTCTCTCTCTCTCTCTCTCTCTCTCTCTCTCTCTCTCTCTCTCTCTCACATACACACACACACACACACATCTACTGATTATAAGAAAGTTCTTAAAACAATTATTTCATATTTCATGTTATGATACTGAACTAAATCATAGATTGGAACTTAAAACAAGTACCTTTTGTTTGTATTATCATGTTTCCAGAAATTTATGACCATTCTCTTCACTTTCATAAACATGTCTGCAACGTCATTTGCTATGAAGTTTTATAAGGCTGAAAAATAATCTTACTTTTTTTATTTGAAGAAACATTTGTACTTCACAGAATTTAAGGGATGAAACAATTAACATTTGTAAAATTTCCTAATTTTTTAATCCCATCACTCTTCAATTATTTTATGTAAATAAATTATTTTATGCCACTAAATATACAGATATAATATATTGTCATTTAAATTCATAAAAATAATTTGTAAATTTATTTAATGTATAACAATTTTAGAGCTGGAAATTTATAAGCATGTATTCTACTGATTGATACTTTGGGGCAACTGGATGGCATTTAACACATTGATATAACTTAGCCTCAAGTAGAATAAAATTTTCATATTATGAAAGCATGTCTCACATATAATTATATTCTACTAATAACTGAAATCTACAGCAAAACTCTGAACCCCGAGGCAAGTGTGAAATGTTCTTGATGAAAATTTTGAACAATATGAAAATATGAACTCTTCAATAATTCTCCTTATTCAATTTTATTTTAATAGTGACTATTTTGTTGAAAGTCTAGAATATCCTCACTTGTTCATGATTTCATGTATTATAGCTTAAGATTTTTCAGAAGAAAACCACAAAAATATTTAGTCATGTATTAAAAATAAAATATATCTATAAATATCATGTCAAAAGTAACCCAATATTTGACATGTAAATGGATTCAGGAGATTAAGGTATATTATAGTCCCAGGCTTCATGTCATTATACTTTTAGTATTTCAAAACAAGTGTTGATGCTGTTGGCCCAGTAAGACTCTGGCCATTCTGTAGTTTATTGTGAAGGCTTCTTGTTAATGGAAAATTGTTAGAGTCAATGCAAAATGAAGAGGTAAAAAAATTAAGAAACACCTGACAGAGAAGCTATAGCCTTGAAAGATCCAGAATTGTTGAAACCAGAGTATTACATAATTAAATGAGGTCCACAGAGCCCTTGATAAAAAAAATACAGATGTTTATTGGGGGTCACTCACAATAGAAAACCCCTGTGTCCTCTGCTCTATGAGTCCTGGGACTGTGAACCAAACTCCAACAACAAAACAAGAAAAGGAAAAAAGAGGGGTGAGAAAGCTTCCTGTCTATCCTTATAATATCTCAGACCATGCCCTAATGATGGGCTGATATCTAAAAGGCCATTGGCTGAATGAATTTCCACCACAGCAAAATATCTAAACATTTTAGCTATGACTTTAGGCAATATACTGACTTTGAAGAACCAGTTCTCTAGAACAGAGAATGCTAGAGCATAACTCTTTAATGAGCTATGGTAATTACCCATAGGTTCCCTATAGCGTTCCTTCTCTTGAAAAAAAATGATGGCACATTGAATATTTCACTACTATATATCTATTTTGGTCTGTTTTCTGTTGTTACAACAAATTACCACTGGATACATTATATATGTAATAGGAGATTATTTGACTTAAGGTGTTAGAGCTTTGTTACTTTACACTAGAGAAGCCACATCTGATATGTACCTGCTTGCTGTGATCTACAGAGTTTTCTAGAACTAATTTAAATTGATCCTCTTCTCAGAGTCTTCTAGGTTGCAATCCAGGAGATGGGTAAGGTTCATTGTCATTTGGGAGTACAACCAAAAAGGAAACTGTTACCAAGTTGCTTTGAGTTGTTACCAATTGCCTATCATTGTTGTATTATGTGGGTTTTACTGAGGAAATATAAAAAGATATCTATTTTGCACCCATAGGGAACTGACAGCAGTCTAAAGGAAGATTCTTCTCAAGTCCAGCTTGGCAAACAAATGATTTATTGGTGCTACTTGAAGAAGCCTGGGTTTCTGGGCAGTACAGTCTCTTAACCAAATACCCCACCCTGCCATGATTGATAATTGCAAATTTTTCATTATTGGCATTCTCAAGCTATTTCAGGAACCTCTTGCTGAAAAAAATCTTCCTCCTATAGCAATTGTTTACTAATTACTCCTCAGAGTGTCATGAACTAAGGTATCTACACAATACTCTACTCCTTCCTCTGCCTTTCATGCATTTATGTCCTTTCATGTTCTCTAAAAGTCTGGAGCAGGTGAAGGAGATGTCTTATTGTTTACATACACTTACTGATCATTAAGACTGCCAAAGTTTTCTCTTATTGTACACATTCCAACTGATTATGAGTCTCTGACAAAACACCGATCCACTGCACACAATTAGTTTCCCTCCAGTACTAGAATTGATAGCAGCAATAGTCTAGTGGGTAACTACAAATATATAGAAAGCACTTTGATAGGCCCATAATCCATTTAGCAAAACTGTGTCTTCCCAACTATGGCTTGTGACCTCTCCTGTCTTAAATCTTTACTGTGCTTGCAGTAGCAAACAAAAGTTCCCCTCATGTGGTGTACTTCTTAAGTCTGCTCAGAAAACAGTCAGTTAGACTTAAGCCAGTATGTCTATTTAGTTTGGGATGCTAAGTATAGATAGCACCTAACTTTCATAAGAAACCACAGTTGCTACTATAATGATTCTCTCCTAGTAGTCTGTTTGGGCTTCCAAGAACTAAAAATTCCAAAGAACTTGGAGAAGGCTCCCATGTCAGATCCAGCTTGAGTGCCTCATGTCCTATAATCAAAGAATGGTGTCTTTTGAAATGGGATCTTACAATCTTGTTATGACATAGAACCAATAGCAATGATGAAAGATATTATGATTTATATGTGTCTCAGTAGTCCCTCTATCCATAAATATGTAGAAAAACTGTACACCCTTGGCATTGCCATTTTTAATAAACTATGTTAAGGATTCTGAAATGATATTTCTGCCCACAGACGGGATTTTGGGGATGGGAATTGAACTATTTAACTGATGTTCTTATAGCTCATTTGTCTTTTACATCAGGGACATTTACATTGGATCTGGTTCTACTTCTGAGTTTCTGAGATCAGTGCAGCTATACTGCCAATTTTCCAGAATGAGACCTTTGGGATTTCACCCATCACTGACTTGCATGGAAATTCTTACAGGATTTGTGGCAATGTCCGCAAGATTTTTAGATAGGATGCATATCATAAGAATGTCGCTAGAAATATTGGTTGTTTTTTCTATGTTATAAAGCCCAAGTTGACTGCTCTGTGCCCAGACTTTATTTAAACCCATTAAATAGGCTCTAGTGGTGCCTGAGAAAAAAAAATAGCCTGAATTTGTATAATGATGTGGGAGTGATTTCTTTTTAATCTGTTGCTTTCATTGGTTAATTAATAAAGAAACTGCCTTGGCCCATTTGATAGGCCAACCCTTAGGTGGGTGGAGTAAACAGAACAGAATGCTGGGAGAAAAAAGCTGAGTCAGAGAGTCGCCATGATTCTCCCACTCCAGACAGATGCAGGTGAAGATCTTCCCTGGTAAGCCACCTCGTGGGCTACACAGATTATTAGAAATGGGTTAGATCAATATGTAAGAGCTAGCCAATAAGAGGCTGGAACTAATGGTCCAGGAAGTGTTTAAAAGAATACAGTTTCCGTGTAATTATTCCAGGTATAAAGCTAGCCATGAGGGCAACTGGGTGGTGGGACGCAGCCCCACTGCTCCCACTGCCACAGTATAAGGGCATGTTGGACTCATGTTGCACTCATTGAGATAAGAAATGCCACATAGAAAACTTCAATTATTATATGTTGACTTCCATGTCTGTTTACACCATAGTAATTAACCCAGTATGTGCCAGTATTCCTTTTATTGTTGAGCCTTCTACACATCCAGGCCTTCTAATATGGTCCACCTATCAATATAGATTGTGACATGCAAAACCAGACGAAGCAGCACTCCACATACTACTCTTAACTCTGTTCATTGGTTTCTTATTCCTTCTCTTCTCTAAAGCCTCATTGTGTCGGTGTTCATTTATATTGCTGCAGAAATATACACTTAGCTGCTGTCCTTATTGGATAGTCCGTCCATCAAGCATTAGCAGGGATAGATGGTGTCCTTTTGGGATGGATGGTTGAGTCAATTATTGCTGGAGTTTCAGTGGCTTGGAAAGACTAAAATCATCCCAGAATATTTACATCATGGAGATAGCTTAAATTTTAGGCACAACACAATATTTTTTTAATATGAACCCCACCTTTAGATGGTTGGACTGTACTGCCTGGAGGCATGCTTGGCCAAGAAACCTTCAATACAGCCCTTTATAGAATGAACTGTCTTCACCATTGCTGAAGTGGAACCAGTGATGGATTACACTGTTGTAATGTTTTATATACGACTATAAAATGCTTTTCAAACCACGCATACTGAGATTCTGCCCATTTCTATGATTTGTGTCAGTGCTTTGTTGTAACTATTTGCTTGGGAACAGGGGTTGCCATAGCCCTCGCTATAGCCATCAGATCTGCTGGTGACATGAAGAAACACGGGGCTGCCTGGACACATAACTGATTAGCCTATCCTCCAAACATTTAAGCCTGCTCAAAACTCTCTATAATGCTTCTGTCAAAGCTCTTTATAGCATCCCCTTTTTATCAACTTATGCAAGGGAATAGAAGCCCTGGCAAACTGGAGAATGTGAGTTTGCTGAGATAAGAGCCTCAAGAATACAGGCAGCTGATTAACGTTTAAAGGAATAGGCATTTCAGGATTTTCTTTAAACATGTCAAGTATCATACACATCTTTAGTTGACCACACAATTAAATAGATACTACATTTAAAAGTTAGCATTACACATCTACACAGAAGGTAGGCAGAATAACAAAGAAAAGCCATGGACCAGCATTCTCAAATGCATCATCCTTCCAGGTGAATGAAAATCCATCTTGGTATGCCTCATCTGAAGATATGCTAAGAAAGAGCATTTATCAATGGTCAATACAGACTAAAAATATTCCATCAAATGTATTAGCTAGTCTGTCAGAAAAAAAATGATACTGAACACAGTGGCATGGATAGGAGTGAGCTTTTGGTCACTAGCTTATGGAAGAATCCACAGCCCAGAGTCATTTTTCAGGATCCTGCTGATTCCTTTTCAGGCTTCTGATATCCAGCTCTTGAAAACAATTTCAGATAGGGCAAATAATGGCCACCTTTAAATTTTTCTTAATGGCTCTGAAATTTGTTTCAGCACTCAGGGAGTCCATCCTTTTTGAAACTCATTATTCTTCTTTGGGTAGTCGACTTTTCAGGCTTGCCTCTCCCCCCAGTCAGAAGTGACTGCCTGTATAGTTTGTGATCTCAGATAAAGCTATCCAATAGTAACATGCAATACTCTATTAATAGCATGTTATTTTGAAGGGGAGAAATTAACATGAACACTCTAGGATGTGGGGTAATTTAGCACTTTTATAACCTGATTTACAATCTACCTTCAATAATTCAGACCTTCTAAAGTCTTTCTTATGTTTTAAAGGTCATATCCCACCAGGAGACCCAGAAAAGCAGTTAATCCCCATACCAATCCTAAGATCCATGATGAATTACTTTGTTTCTCAATTCTCCTGTGATTACAGTTCTGTTGGATCTAATGAGTTGGACTTCAAATACCTTCTCTTGTATATCGAGTTATAACAATAATTCCTGTCTTTCTTCTATTGTCTTACTATAACTGATATCAACAGGGGTCTTTATCTGTGACAATCGTGGGTTCCTAGGTCAGGTCTTGTAAAAGCTAGTTCACAAAAGAGCAATTTTTCCAATCTTGTTTCAAACTATATTGGCTTTTTCTTAAGGATGGATGAGACATTACTCTGCACAATTCTTCAACTTCCATGGCACTCAGATTGCTCCCACCCACCAACATGTCACATAGTCACAAAAGTCAGGTGAAAGGGGCTTTATAGTTTCTTTTTAAAAAGTTTTTCATAATCTAAGCAGTTCAGAAACAAGGTAATTTCTTACATTTCCTTTATTGGGTTATTGCTAAAGATCATGAATATATATACATATATATATATATACACTTATGTATATGTATGTATATATATATACACACACACACACATGTATGTGTATGTACGTATATATGCAATCATAGATTTTCCTTTCTTATGCATTACAGACCAGACCTGAAAGGGTACCTTCTACCATTTCTGCCTCAATACCTCTTCACTGTTCGATTTTTCATATGTATTCCAAACCTTTAGGTGGCAGGAAAGACTCTTCAGGACTGGTCTAATTTATACTTTCCTTGTGTGTGGCTTCGCAGCTTTAAGGAATGGCAGGCCAACATCTCTGTTTCATCTCCCTGTGTGTCCACTTCGCAAATCTGAAGTTAGTGGAGCAGATAGAATCACCATATGTTTTTTATCGTAATTTTCCCTGTGAGGATATAATTGTCCTTCTGTCTGTAGGAAATAGACGCAGACTGAAGCCTTCAAGTTTGTATGCTGATGACTGGAATATTCTTGTTGATGATTTTTTCAACGGTAATATAACAACCCATTGACAAGTAAATTCTGCAATGTAGCTTTTCCTTCATGTAACCCACAACAACCTAGAGCTTCAATCTGCTAAGGCAGTGTCTTTCTGCAATATAATCTAAAGAGGCATCTGTCACTTTGTCACATTATATGACATAATCAAAAGGTTATCTCATCACCTTTGCCATCTCCTATTTGTACGAAAAAATATTACATTTAAGGGGATGGTACTATGAAATTCATAAAACATAGGACCTATAAATCACTGTGAGGGTCAAGGGTCTGACAAGAGAGTGTATGGAACTGATACAAAAACCAATCCTTCCCTATGTTAGTATCCTTCATTTGATGGCTTCGCTGGTTAAAACAATCCATCTGGACTATACTTGCATTGCCAGTTTACTTAAATTGAAGTCTTACAGAACCCCAGAGTACAACCAAAATAAATGTGAGGAAGGTAATACACCAGAACTCAGCTATGAAATTTATGGTTGGTGACCTCAAAGAACATAATCGTTTCTTTCTAAACTTGACAGATTCTCATATCATTTTTTTTAATTTAACAATGGATAATATCCTGCTAGAACCAATAAAAATACTATCAGGATGGTTTCGAGATGCAGATTGCTTTAAAAATTGTTCTAAAATGGCTTGTTTTTCCACAGACCACTTAGCAATATGAGTTCAAAGATCACTAGTTGAATGGCCCATAAAAGGTCCATTATGTCATTTTATATGCCTCTCACTGCCAAGCACTCAAGATCATAATAAGAAATTAAATAGTTCAAAAGAAGACAAAGTTGTGAAAGTTAAGTGGCGAAACAATGCAATGCTCTGGTGATAAAGAAGTTATTCCAACAGTTTATAAAAAGTTGACAGCTCTTTCCCCACTTGACATTAGCATAGCACTGTCTTATTGCCATAGCAGTACACTGTATAGCCCACTAGAATAGATGTTTTACCAATAGCTTAGACGTCTTCTCTTCTTTCCTTTTTAAATGACCATCCCAATGGCACTGTTAACTTTGGCAAGAATAGCATTTTATTCCCAGTATGCAATTAAAGCATACAGTTAAAGCAAAGAGGCAAGTTTGGAGGTGTTGTTCAAAAGTTCAGATCACTTACATGTATTCATGGGGGCTGGAACGCAGATCCATGACTGAATTAACAAACCCAAAAAGCCTAAGTTTGTAATTCCTATTCAGCAAGAATACCCCATTCTATATTCACAGATACATATGTATCCTCACTCACCCATCCACATATATAGAAAAATAAATACAAAAAAAATAGTTTTCATGCATTTTGAAACAGATGAAAGTCACTCTCTTCCATATACTTTGCTTTGTTTATAAACTTTCTTCAGCTTTTGAACTCTCCTTGAGAAAACATGGATAATGTGTCAGATTTAAAGGTATTTCTCTTGTTTAAAAAACTAAGAAATTAATTTTAGATGTATGAGAAAACGAAAAATGTCTATTTCTGCTTCTTTATCATGAAAATTAACTGGCTTGCTGATTACCAGTTTCATCCTACTCCAAAGCTGCCATAGTTTGAAAGTTCCTATAGCTACCCTTCCTTTAATCAAATTAGTTAGAAAATAAAAACATATCACTAACCATAGGAAAATACAGATTTTCATGTTCATGAACCTACTGCAAGTTACAGTTTATCACCCTTATTCATTCATCTTAATGCATGAATGTTATTAGGACAGTCCCTTCTATTAGCCCAGAAGCCTTGAATTAACAACCTTCTTACCTCTAGTTCCAAAGTCCTGTCATTTCAGAAACAATACAAGATTTTTTATCAAAACCATTTCATTGATATAATGCTAATGTTTAGCAGTATTCTAACAGGATGAAAGACAGAAACAATAAGAGGAAAGAAGGAATCAAAATAAAGAATTCACAGATTTGAGAGATTTGCCAATACTCTATCAAATTTCTATTCAGTCCAAATTCTAACATAAAGAATAGATTAGAGTTTCACCACTGTGGCTAAATAACTGAAATAAAAAATAAACGAATGGTTTATTTTTGTTTACAATTCAGCAGTTAAGTCTATGATCATTTGAATCTTGTTTTCAGCAGGGAGTGAATCTTAATTGAAGAATAAGTTCCAAGCTATTGACTGGCAGAGGGCAATTTCTTGATTGATAATTGGTGTAAGAGGGTCCAGGCACTATGGACAATAGCTGCTTGTAAGCCTGAAAGCAAGATAAAAATCCAGTAAAGCCCAGTCCTCTGTAGTTTCAGTTTCAGTTCCTGCCTCCTTAAAATTCCATCTTCAACTTCTGGCCTGAATTCCCCGGATGACGGACTGTAACATGTAAGCTGAAATAAAACCTTTGTTCCCCAAGTTACTGTTGGTCATGGTGTTTATCACAGAAAAAAAAAAGATAGATAGATAGATAGATAGATAGATAGATAGATAGATAGATAGATAGATGATAGATAGATAGATAGATAGATGATAGATAGATAGATAGATAGATAGATAGATAGATAGATAGATAGATAGATAGACAGACAGACAGACAGACAGACAGACAGATAGATAGATAGATAGGAAAATTAGAAGTGATATCCAAAGAGTCACATGTTGCTGTGACAAACCTGATCATGCTGTTTATGTGAAGATTAGGGAAGTATTTTGAACTTTTGACCTGAAAATTCATTAAGTCGATTTAAAGGGCTTTCTATAACAGCCTATAGCTTAAGTAAACTTTGAGAAAGGCAGACCATGGAGACCTAATTTGTGACGTTTCAGAGAAAATGATCCATTAGACTTTTGTCTGATAATTTTATGTACTCTGACTCAAAAGAATGGCAGCAATGAAGCGTTTTTCCATCTCTTATGGAATATAAATGTTGAAATGTGGACAATGGGTATGTCTTTTCTGAAAATCGGGATACTAGAGAGCAGATTGTGATAAAGTCAACAACTGTTAGTCTAATTTATTTTACTGTCTTTGAGAAATCCAACTGGAACTAGTAATTCAGTCTTCTTGGAAAGTACGCATGGACATAGATCAAAAGCACGTCAAAAACAGCATGTGTTACACAATTTCCCTATCAAACTTTCACAATGGACAACATTATCATCTTCAATCAGAAATTTTGTACACCTTCCGTGATCAATAAATAAATAAGAATCTTTCTGTTGGGGCATTGATAGATTTTTTCCGGTGACCAGGGAGGACAATGTTTTCCATTTCAGGTTTCTTAATTTCCACATATGTCATAGTTTAATATTTATGTATCTATTATAAGGGTAGAAAATCTATATTAAAATGTTACCAAAGGAAAAGAATAAGTAATTTTGCTAAACTCTAGATAAATATTGAACAAAAGAGTGTTAATTTGTCATTGTAAGCTAAAATTGGTAAAATTTCAAAGAAGTTACTCATTTTAACTTATTACATTTTCTTTCTCATTGTCTCAATTTTGTCTTTCATATTCTGAGAGCTAAAAACAATTCCTGAATGTAGTCTTATAGGAGCTTAATTTTTAATTTTAAGTAGATTAAAATATGAGCACTTTTAAAGAAACAAAGAAAATTGGGCTTTCTCTTCCCAAACCAGTAACTTCTAGAAAAGATTATCATATATAGTGTTGATATGCATTCTACTTTTCTTTTAGCCTAATATTATTAATAAAGCAGACAGATTGCTAGGAAGAATACAAACATTTAACAAGTTATGAAAGTAAGTATATTTTGTTTTCTACTTGTTTTTATAATCTGGAGAGGAAAAATAAAAACAATGTAAAAATATTATATAGAAGAGCAAGTTTTTTTAAAACACATTAAATGACAATTTATAAAATTCAAGTGAAAGCTGTGGATTAAGCAATGAGCTCAGACAGTCTGCAATGTACCCTCATTGGCTTGCCAGCAAAGTGAAATAAGTGGAGGGACACGGAAACTAATAACATTTAAACAGTGGTTTGAGTAGAAGACAGCAAGTTCATCTTGGAAAATGAAAGAAAAAAATATGAAGTGATAGTTTATATCTACTGCATTTTCTATTAATTTTTTTATTATATAAGCAATATAAAATATTTGGACTTCCAGAATCTCAGCGTTAGGGGGTGATAGAGGTCTTAACTAAAAGAAAAAGTTACTGGGGAGTTCTGTAATAAAATAAAGCAATTGAGATTCTTCATGACATATAGGAAATGGGAAAAACATCAATTTAAAATATCTATTAAGTTTCAATAAGAACAGTGTGATTCCACAACACTTGAGTCACAGCCATGTGAATCCTTTGCTTCAGAACAGCATGGTAGAAACTCTATTTTGAGGAGATGCTGTGAAGAAAATAGGACTCCTCTTCACCAAATTCAAGGTTTTGCTCTAATTTTCCTTCAAGATATGGTTGATGGGGATCTATCTCATATCCTCATCTGTTTCACATAGTGAAAGTTAGAGTCTAGGAATGTACAACCTAGGAGAATAGATTACCCTCTTCTGCACAGTCTCCAGCAGGAAAGACAAAGTCCTGAAGAAATAAACAAGCAAAAGTATGAGTAATGGCCCTACTGGCAAAATCTGAAGGCTGCAATTAAACTAACTACTTAGAGTTGTTTCAGGGTATGCTCTATCAGCCATAAAATGACTCATAGGAGACAGGTGAGATAGCTCAGATAACGAACTGGCAGCTGTCATAATGATCTGAGTTTGAATCCCCAGTCCCCATGTAAAAAGCAATTATAATGATACACATATGCAATCCCGGTGCTAGTGATCAGAGATAGAGGATCCCTCAAGCTTTCTGGAAAGTTAGTCTTGCCCACTTATAAACTGCAAAATCAGTGATGGTCTCTGATTGAAAATCAGGCTACGAGCAATATAGGATGAAACTGTATTTTTCCCCTATCCTCCATACAAATGAATGTTGATGTGTACATGTGCACCTAACACATTGCTGCACACGAATGAACAAGCTCACTCTTACACAACACACACAAGATAAATATGGTGATACCGACTAACATGAGTTGTGAAAACACCGTAAAAGATGCTTCAAATGTAAACAAGAACATGAACATAAAAAGAATTCAAAAATTGTATCTATGCAGAAGAACAAAATAATTTACAATGTTCTTACGGAGGTAACTTAGAGGATGCCTGTATTGGACAAAACTCACAAAATATGTACTTTATTTTATATTTATGTTATAAATTCATAGAAAATAATTTTATGTCTTAATGTAGTATCTATCAACAAAGAAATAATAACAAATTTAAAAAAAATAGAAAGCCTGGAATTGAAGAACACAGTAACTGAAATGAAGAATTGACTAGACCTTTTCTTTTGAAGTCTGAACAGAGAAGAAAAGACAAGGAATTATGAATGTCAAGATTTCTGTAGCCCATTTACCCTCTCATTTCAGTCCACTGAGACTAAACACAGTCTGTAGCACAATTAGTAAAAAACCCAGAGACAGATATTGGTGTTCACCCTGATGGTCAGAAAAGCAGAACAGCCAGCCACTGATTCTTACCTCTACCTCAGTCCCGAATGGCAATCCTACCTCCAGGAATCCTTAGTATGAGATTGATGAAAAGTTGTTTTCTCCCAATTTATATTCCTTTCTACTGCTGGGATTAAAAGGCGTGCACCACTACTGCCGGTTTCTGTGACAAACTAATGTGACTACTGGGATTAAAGGTGTGTGTCACCACTGCCTGGCCTTTAAGGCTGACCAGGGTGTCTGTTTTACTGTCTGATCTTCAGGCAAACTTTCTTTATTAAAATACACATGAAATATCAATATAAAAGTCTCAACTAGTTAGTATAAATTATGTAGAGTTAGAGAGCAAAGAGAACAAATGCTCTAAGTTTCTGAACAAATATTTATCAAAGGCTCAAGAAAATTTCTCAGAGAAAATGAGGTCTTGTCTGTCCATATCCAGCTAGCATGGCTGTTGAAAACCTAGAAAGTTCATTGAAGTGTATAACTCAGAAACCTTATGTTCCACTGAGAAAATCTTTGAAGTAAATCATGTTTCTAAAAGTGGAAAAGGTCTAGGTTGCTCCATCAAATTCCTCCCTACTTCAGCACATAGCATTTCCTCTAGTCAGAAAAGCTGGCTATCTTGGGCTTCCCAGCAGGGTGTCCTTAGCTCAGGACTGTGGATGTGTGGCCACAGTGAAGGAAGTGAGTGAAAGTGAAACAACATCTGCACCAAGCAGTTCCCTGCAAATTTGCAAACCCGAAATTAGTTCATAATTATCGTGATTCAAATGACAAATTTTAAATTAGAAAGAAACTAGGTACTAAGAAATGCTGGAAACTAGCTGGGCACTGGTGGCACACACCTTTAATCCCAGCTCTTGGGGAAGAGCCAGGCAGATCTCTGTGAGTTCAAGGCCAGCCTGATCTACAGAGTAAGTTCTGGGACAGCTGCCAGAGATACACAGAGGAAACCCTGTCTCCAAAGGAAGGAAGGAAGGAAGGAAGGAAGGAAGGAAGGAAGGAAGGAAGGAAGGAAGGAAGAAGGGAGGGAGGAAGAAGGGAGGAAGAAGGGAGGGAGGGAGGGAGGGAGGGAGGGAGGGAGGGAGGGAGGAAGAAAGGCTGGAAACAAATTCTTTGGCATATCTGGTTGATCAGTGACAGAAAAATAGTGATGAAAGTAAAAAATACTGAATAAATGGTTGGATTCTTCTCGAAATTAATGAAAAAGACTAAATGATACATCTCATATGCTCAATTAATATTAAATAGAATTGTTAGTAAGTTTCTGTAATAAAATACCTGAGGAAAACAATGTAAGGAAAGAAGAAAAAGACTCGTGTCATAGATTCTGAAATTTTACTTCATGGTTGGCTCTATCCTTGTATTTAAACCTGTGGTGAGACAAAAGCATCATGGCATTAGGACATAGCAGGGCATGAGGGACTGTCCTGAAAGAATTGTCAGGAGCTATGGAGGAAAGGGAATATGACAAAATGCACCATTTTAATGTATGTCTCTGAAGCATAAAGCTAATCAATCTTATCGATAAAAACCAAGAGACAGATATCAGAGTAAACACCTGCAAGACCAGAGAAGCAGAGAGAGCCACAGTCCCTTCCTACCTTTTCTATTCTTTCATCCAAATGGGATCTCTGCCCCACCCTATCTCTTCCTGTCTTTTCTCTTGTTTTTTTTTTTAATTTTTATTGCTGTATAAATAATACCATTCAAAATTTCCACTTCCTCCCCTACTCCCATTTCGCTCCAGCTCCCCCATTTACCATCCTCCCTCCCCCTCCAGTTAAGAGAGGGCACGGAACCCTGCCCTGTGGGAAGTCCAAAACCTCCCCTCCATTCAGGCCTAGGAAGGTGTGCATCCAAGCAGACTAAGCTCCCAAAAGCCAGTACATGCTGTAGAGACAAATCCCAGTGCCAATATCATTGGCTTCTCAGTCTGCCCCAATTGTCAGTCACATTCAGAGTCCAGTTTGATTTCATGCTCGTTCAATCTCAGTCCAGTTGGCTTTGGTGAGATCCCATTAGATCAGGCACACTGTCCCAGTGAGTGTACCAACCCCTCCCGGTCCTGACTTCCTTGCTCATATTCTCCCTCCTTCTGCTCTGCAACTGGACCTTGGGAGCTCAGTCCAGTGCTCCAATGTGGGTCTCTGTCTCTATGTCCATCTGTCGCCGGACAAAGGTTCTATGGTGATATTCAAGATAATCATCAGTCTGACTATGAGACAAGGCCAGTTTAGGCACACTCTCCTCTACTGCTCAAGGACCTAGCTGGGGGACATCCCCGTAGACTTCTGGGAATCCCTCTAGAGCCAAGTCTCTTGCCAACCCTAAAATGGCTCCCTTAATTAAGATATCTTCTTCCCTGCTCCCATATCCACCCTTCCTCCATCTCAACCATCCCACTCTCCCAAGCTCTCCCTAATCCTCCCATTTTCCCTTCTATCTCCCCCTTTCCCCTTCCCCATCCCACCCCCACCCCCATGTTCCCAACTTTTGCCTGGTGATCTTGTCTGCTTCCAATTACCAGGAAGATCTATATATGTTTTTCTTTGAGTTCATCTTATTATTTAGCTTCTCTAAGATCATAAACTATAGGCTCAATGTCCTTTGTTCATGGCTAGAATCCACTTATGAGTGAGTACATACCATATTCGTATTTTTGGGTCTGAGTTATCTCACTCAGGATAGTGTTTTCTATTTGCATCGATTTGCATGCAAAATTAAAGATGTCATTGTTTTTATACCGCTGAGTAGTACTCTACTGTGTATATGTGTCACACTTTCTTTATCCATTCTTCCATTGAGGAGCATCTAGGTTGTTTCCAAGTTCTGGCTATTACAAATAATGTTCAAATGGCCAAAGGATACTACTTAAGGTCATGTTCAACTTTCTTAGCGATCAGGGAAATGCAAATCAAAACAACTTTGAGATACTGTCTTACACCTGTCAGAATGGCTAAAATCAAAAATACCAGTGATAACCTATGCTAGAGAGGATGTGGAGTAAAGGGAACACTCATCCATTGCTGGTGGGAATGCAAACTTGTGAAACCACTTTGGAAATCAGTGTGGCGGTTTTTCAGAAAATTGGGAGTCAACCTACCTCAGGATCCAGTAATACCACCCTTGGAAATATATTCAATAAATGCCCAATCATACTACAAAAGCATTTCTTCAGCTATGTTCATAGCAGCATTATGTCTTTTCTCTTTACAGGCCTGAAAACTTTTATGGTTAATTTTTGGCTAGCTCTGTCCTTTGACTCCAAGGAAGTTTTATTTGTCAGAACACAATGAAAATATCACCGCGTGTCTCTGTTGTTGCACTTCTTTCAATAATTCCTTACTTTCTCATCACCCAATCATCTAGATACACTCACTGAAATAACATATTGATAAAAAGTCAGCACCCTCATGATTCATTTGTTCCTTAAAAGCCCTACATTGTTTCATAGGAAATCAATCTAACAACAGTTTTTTTTGGGGGGGGGAAATCTAAACAATAATATACATCAAGGCATGTCAAAATAAAATAAATCTATCTAAAGTTTACTAAACCTGCATAATTTCTTACAGCAGTCTATAAACATCAGATATTACACAGACAACTTTCGTCTTAACCCTTCATCAAGAAAACTTAATAAATAAAGATCACCACAGACACCTACAACCAATCAAAATGAGGTTTCAGTTACAAGTCCCAAAAGATGCATCTGCAAAAGTCCTCCACACCTATGGCTTAGGGAACATTGTAGAGGTCGTTGGGGAAGACGGTAAGAGTCAAATGATCAGGGAGTTTGCTGTGAGATTCTGTTACCAAGTAACATCAGAAGCTACAGTCTTAAAGTCTTCCAAAAATCACTGTACAAACATGAACTGCACAAAGATAAAGGATTACCCAAATGAACATGCCTAATTACACAGGGAAAAAGACTATGAAATCTTAACTCTACCCAAGGAAGGGAAATCTATAGGCAACTGAGGAAGGTAAAAGAGGAAAATGTGGTCTTTCCCAGAAAAGAAAACATAAATTGACCAATTGTTAATTCAGTACCAAATAGTCACCCCTAAAAGTATATATACAAGTAACATTATATGGACTGAGCAGATTATAAGGAATATATATATATATATATATATGTGTGTGTGTGTGTGTGTGTGTGTACAATAAATATTAGTAAAGATATAATGAGTTGGGAGATATTTATTGAGTGGATTAGAAAGAGGAGAGGGAAATAAGTAATGTTATAATTATTTATAATCTTAGTAATAAAAAGAGTGAAGGTATAATAAAGACACTCTAAAAAAACATGGAGAGAAATCATTACAAAAAAACTCTTCATACTAGAAACATGAAAAGTTGGCTTTCAGAGAAAAAATGGTTGAAATATGTAAGAGGAAACAAAATCATTAGTTAAAGGTATTATGTGTCATCATGAAACACTGTATCTTCATATTGCTTCCAAATTATAACGTTGGGCTTATAATATATAGGTAGAAATATATTTATCACAAAGGAATCGTGGAGAAAGAAATCAGTTCCAAAGTGTCCAAAGCGAGGAAATGATACCAGATAGTGATTAAAAATTCAGAAAAATGAAAGATACATAAGTGGAAAATAATAAGTTTCACTACAAGCATGAACTTGCATCCCTTTTTTCTTGTATTAATTTAAAAGAAACAAACTTATAAAAATTGATATTGAAAGGATACTAATAGGAATAGAAAGAAAATATTTCTAGAGGTCCTAGAAGAGAGACTCTAAAGATAAACAGGAGGAGCTAATATTATGTGTGGTATAAAAAAAGAGGTATGATTGGTGGAAAGTACTAAACGGATTATGGGGAAAGTAAAAAGAGATAGGATAAAATGAACAAAGCATAATGTGATATATATATATGTACATATACTGTATATCATGATAGGTATATGATATATATAATGTATATATGTGTGTATGTGAACCTGTCCCAGTGAATCAAATTACTTTGTATGTTCACTAAAATTTATTAATATTAATAAAATATTTTAAGGTATGTGCTTAGGAAAAACAAAAATTCTGGAAGTTTATGGAGGAGAAATTGTACATATAAACAATATTTAATTTTTTATTAAAACATCTATAATGGAAAATTATATTTAACACAAGAACACACACATTAGAAGATAAAACTTTTAACATTAAAACTAGATACTAATAGATTTGTACCAGTTTGTATATATACTATATATATATATATATTATACAGAAAATAGTAAATAGAAATAAAGCACTTGTAATATTTACTATATCATTATAATGAATTAGTGTAAGCTACAGTAAACTGGGCTATATATGTCAGCTCATATAGCAGCCACAAAGTATAGAACACAAATACTAACACAAAAATGAATGAATTACAACATTACATTAAAATATATTCATATATATTAAATATTAATGTATTTAAATATATTAAATAGGACTAGAAGAATACAAACTAAGTAAAAAAAGATGTAAAAGAACCATGTCAATATACAAAAAGCATATTCTTGTGGACTGAGAAACATGTTACATACAAATAACAAAGTAACCAAAACAGCAATGATTATCTATCCAAAAATAACTTGTCAGAAAGCAGTGATGGGAATACTAAATCAGAGGAAAAATTGCTAGGAGAACCAAAATTAACATCTACATAGGGTAAAACTTAAGATACTACTACAAACTACTAATGATGTTTTATCATCTATTTTAATCTATCAAGATGACATAAAAACAATATATAGACTTGAACATATAGTTCACAGGTAGAAATGGTAAGAAAAAGGTAAATTAAAAGGAGACATATAAATTTCAGTGATAAGTATTGGCATCACAAGTGTTTCTTATTTTAAGAGATAAAAATATCCTTCCCAAGGATGAGACCTATAAATTTGTTATCCATTACCAAGTAATCTCTGAAATCCTATACATACAAATAACACTAAGCAAACACAGAATATTGCATTATATTATTTAGCCATATGGGTTTAAAACATAAAAAACTAAAAAAAAAAAAGGTCATGATTTTCAGAAAGGTTGGAGAAAGGTGGGGATAATCCATGGGAGATACTGGAAAAAAAAAAACTTGAAGATGGAAAATGATGTAATTATATAGTAATTGAAATATAAAAAATAAATAAATTTATTTGGGCAGAACATTGAGAAAACAGAGCTCTTCAGCAACAGCAAAACCAGAAGGAACTATCATGTATCTATCATGTTACCCTCACCAAAGAGAAAGCAGTTTTATTCCAAGTGCATATGGAGCATGCCTAAGATCATCAGTGTTGCAGAGAATGTAGAATTGCATTGATAGTAACAAAAAATGGAAAAATGAATGTCTGTCTTTTACACATGATAATGTGCAACCAAAAGTACAGTTTTTCATCCTCAAACACAGGTGGGAAAACAGGAATAATGTATATGACAATAACGAAGAAAAGGAAGCTACTTGAGAGTCCTGAGGAATTCAGAACGGGTTTAAGAGAGGGAATTTGGGATAGATTCCAGAGTGGGAAGAGAGAGGGGGAAGTGATATAATTCTATTTCAATCAAAATGAAGTAAAAATGTAAGCAGAAATACAGACAATCCAAGAAATTGGTGAAAAACAACAACAACAAAAAACCCCAACAACGTTCTTATTAAATTAACAGGCAGCTGAGGCTGATGGTACTGGCCTGTAATCATAGGAATTTATGGTGGTGATGAAGGTGGATATCAAATTCAAAGCCTAACTCAAGTACAGTGAAAGAACAAGATCAGCCAGAGTAAATTTTGGAAATGCTGTCTAAAATTAAACATCAAAAATCTGCTGGCATCATAGATCAATGTCAGGACACATACCTAACATTGATTCTGGAGTGAAGATATGGGTTCACTCCCTGTAATCACAATAAATAAATCTCCTTTAATTAGTTAAATTGAAGTTAAAGAAATAATAACATGAACGATGTGTCAAACTCATATAAAAGCAATTTAACATAAATAATATAAGAAATTTTGATTCTACTTCATGTACTGGCCTTTTGGGAGTCTAGTCTGTTTGGATGCACACCTTCCTAGACCTGGATGGAGGGGGAGGGCCTTGGACTTTCCACAAGGCAGGGCACCCTGATTTCTCTTATGACTGGAGAGGGAGGGGGGAAGGGAGAGAAATGGGAGAAGGGGAGGAGGTGGAAATTTTTAATAAATAAATAAATTTTTTAAAAAAGTAATTTTTGTCTAGTAAATTGCATATTTAAGCAGAAGGTTCCCATAAAACATACTGAAAATGGCTTATTTAGAAATAAACATTCTAAGTATATTTATTATATATTATGAGAATGAAAGACAAATAATCATTTAAATTAATTTGGAAAAACATCTACTATTTAGTAATCTAACATTATAAACTAAGGTTTAAAAATAAGTATAAGAGAATTTTCTTTAACCCAACAGTGATGGATACTTTCTAATAGTGAAAGACTGAAAGCTGGTTTCAAATATCTCCACTGACAGAAACCTTTATAACTGCATAAAATCTTTAGGAAGTTTACAACAGTCATTCTAAAATCAATGAAAGATCTTATAATATATAAGAGATGCAACAGGGATATTAAAACATGGCATTTATAAATTGTTTCTGGTAGCTTTTAGTATAAGATATTCTGGGAACATGACAAATACTAATGTATATTTCAAAATTGTTCAAACTATTTCAAATGTTCTCAGTACAAAAATAATAAGTATGTAAAGTGGAGATATATTAGTTTAACAAATATTAAATCTGTGTGACATAAATGCATAAAGTTATAATTTGTCAACTTATAATTCAAAAGTAAAACTTCAAACATCAACAGTGGTTCTATATATTAACAATAAAGTTAAAGTGAAACTAAGTATATTCTTTATTTATGAAGCCAATGAAAGATTAAAGTTAGGATACTACCAATTAGTTTAACAAAGAACTATTAAATCTGTATTAAAAATGTACAAAATACAGCTAAATATAATTATAAAATCCTAAATAAATTGAACAGAAATCCCATTTTCTTGTATAAAAGAATACCTAATTTTGGTAAGAAAGCAAACTATCTCCTATTAATGTACACTAAAGTAATGGGAATTTGTGAAGAGAAGCTCAATTTACATCGTTTGCAAAGGATCCTGATTACTAAAGCTGATGTTGAAGCAGAAGGACAAAGTCAGAAGTCTTCCATTTGCTATTTAGGAAATGTTACACTAAGTTTCACAAAGTGAGAAAAGTGTTGTCCTCTTGAACTGAGCAGCGTCTATATGAGTAAGACAGACAGGGAATCTCAAAATCAATACATATGCAATAATTTATGTGGTTAATGCACTCTTTATAAGGAAGCCAAGAAGAGTATTAACAATAGACTGTACTAATGCAATAATATATGTGTACTTACAGAGAATGCTATCAGAATGATTCTGACACCACTTCACCATTAGCATAAAAATGAACTATAGACATATTTTAAAAGGAAACTCATAAAACCCAGAAGAAAACAGCAAAGGATTTTTATATCTTTGAGGTAGACAATGGTTTCTTAGTACATAACCTAAATGAAACTAAAATAAATAAATAAAAATAAATGAAATGCCCTTCGACACATGACAATACATCCGTTCTTCTAACAATATTCCCTAAAAACTGAAAGTAAAGCATTCAGATCAAAGACAACATTTACAAGTTACATTTTGACCTGCATTTACAATACATCATCAATGTTATAGCTTAATAACCAAAGGAAAATAAACCAACCTACCATCGGCTACAGATGTAAATATTTGCTAAGGAAGATTGTACCAAAATTAAAAGAAATCCTGAAAGGATGTTAAACATCATTAGCTGACAGGGAAATGCAAATCGAGATAAAACTCAACACTCAACTTTCTAACAAGTAGAATGTCATAAAAATAAAACAAACCAACAACCACAACAAAAAAGCAAAATCCAAACCTCCCTTATGGATGAGTAATGGGAAATAAGAAGCAGGAAAGTTCTAAAAGCAAGAGGGGAGGGAGGACACCAAGGAAACTCCCTTGCAGACACAACAGGGACTGATCACACAGAAACTCACAGAAACTGTGACTGCATACATAGAGCATGCACAGGTTCAAACTTTGAGGCCACTGAGGGGTAGAGGGGATATGAGATTCCATCCTAACTTTCTTTTTATGAAAATTATGGTTTGTTTGATTTTTTTTTTGTTTACCTAATTATTTTCTTAGGGAGAGAAAGAAAATGTGGAGTACAGTGGGTACAGAGGTAGTTAGGATCAGGGAGGATTTGGGAGAGAAGAAAACGTATTTTCAATAGAAAAGATTGACACACATTGGTGAATAATGTGAGGATATGGAGGGGATAGAATCTCTGTGTATTTCTGGTGACTGATGGGATTAGAAACATCTGTAACTGCTTTGAAAAAACATTTATTATGTGCATAGATCTTTAAATTGTCAAGGAAGATATTAACAAATAACACTTTAAAAATCAACTCCTGACGGGCGGTGGTGGCTCACGCCTTTAATCCCAGCACTCGGGAGGCAGAGGCAGGCGGATCTCTATGAGTTCGAGGCCAGCCTGGTCTACAAGAGCTAGTTCCAGGACAGGAACCAAAAGCTATGGAGAAACCCTGTCTCGAAAAAACAAAAACAAAAAAAAAAAACAAAATCCCAGCACTTGGGAGGCAGAGGCAGGCGGATCTCTGTGAGTTCGAGACCAGCCTGGTCTACAGAGGTAGTTCCAGGACAGGCTCCATAGTTACAGAGAAACCCTGTCTCGAAAAAGCAAAAAAAAAAAAAAAAAAAAAAAAAAAAAAAAAAAAAAAAAAAAAACCAACTCCTACATATATCATGAAAAGAAAATACTATTTCACAAAAATCCATGTAAAATGGTTAAAGCAGTCCCATAGCATAAAAAGAAAAAAAAAAACTTAGTACTTGCTCTTTGTTCTTGGTACAAACCCTCTAACTCCTTGGCACCTCAGGAGTGATAAGGATATATTTTGTTCAAATGACACAAATCTTAGAGGATCTTATAGAGCTTCTGATCGGATACCTGAAAAGAAAGAACTACATTCTGATGATGTTATGCAGTTGCCAATATCAAATAATTATAGCTAAGTTGTTAGGAAATTTCAGCCTATTTGGTATCTGAAATCAACGATCCCTTGACCAATACCAAGTTAATTACAAAATATAAATAGAACCAGAGAGGAGACTCAGACTCAGTAAAGGCTTTTGTCTCTAAGCCTGATGTTCTGAGTTAAACACCTGGGAAGTACATACGAGGCAGAGAACCAATACCTGCAAGTTATTCCTATTACCTGGGAAAATACTGATGTGTACAGACACATTCACAAAATAAAATAAAAGTTTAAAAGTAGAAATAATCTAAGTACCAACCAACTGTTGATTAGACAAGGAAAATGTACCGTAAGTCTAATGTAATTTTTGTGAGAACAATAGACAACTATTCAAAGTCATGAAATGGATGATTCTAGGATATTTTGCTAAATAAACAAGATAGTTACAAAATACCTCCTATTGTACAATTTTGTTATTACTACGTAAGTAAACAAAAATAGAGAAAATAGGCTAATAGTTACCCAAAACTTTAGAGTGTTACAAAGAGTGATTGCTGGTGAATACAGGATTTGAGAGTGAGGCAAATATTCAAAAATTGTCCATCAGAAATCTATATAATTTTAAATATATTAACTGAATCCATGGGTTAAATAACTTTGTAGTAAGGGAGCTAGCTGAGATAACCTATATAAAATCGCAGATATTCTAATAGTTTTCATCGTATAGAGACAGAAACAAAGAATATGGAGACACCCAGCCTTAGTTTTTTTGTTTTTTTTAATTGGGCTAAACTTTCAATCAAAGCTTCTTCTAACAATTTTGAGCTTAAATGTCATCATCAAATTTCATTTCTTTTGAGTGTATCTTTTTATAATTCATCAGTTTTTGTTTACTTCTGTTTGCAAAGTTTTTTTTTCTTTTTTTTTTTTATTTTACATACCAACCAGAGGTCCCCTGTCTCTGAATCTTCATTTCACCTGCCCACCTAAACACACACACAAGCTCTGCCACAAAGGACCCAGCCTCCTCTCATCCTGTTCCTCCCAAACACTATCTTTTCCTCAGAGAGGGTAAACACTCTTATGGGGAGTCATCAAAGCCTGGCACATCAAGTTGAAGCAGAACCAAGTCCCTCCGAATTGAATCAATGCTTAACAAGACATCCCACCCCTGGAAATGGGCTTCAAACAGCCAGTTCATGCACAAGTGATAAACCCTGGTCACACTGATGCTTAAGAAAAGAAAGAACTTTGTTCCCTGTTTTCTTAAAGATGTTTCTAAATATCATTTTGCGTAAATTCTTTTTACTTAGAGATATATAAAAGACTTTTAAGTGAACAGCACATAGCTAGATTTTTTTTTATCACAGGGATGATTCTCTTAAGGGTTTAAGAGCCAGGTAGTTGAAATACAATAAGAAGAAGACAGTACACATATATTGATCCCCATGTGATCTCTAACTTCTAAAACTCCCACTTGAATCCAAATATTCCCATGACACCAAAACAAGAAAAGTCTGGTTTTCCTTCAAGATAAGCAGTTAGTCAATATTCCTCTTGCCAGATGAATTAAAACCCAAGTGTGATGACAGTAGATACCCCTCTGTTCTGTTCCTTGAGGAGTTGTGCTTCAAGAATATGCCCAAAATGTGCTGTTATTTGTCTGCCTATGTGTATGAAAGGGAAGATATTATTATGTCTTTTCAACTTTTCAGTGTCTTGAATATAATACACAATTCAATCTAGTATATGTTTTTTTTAAGTTTGTGAGGTGTTATTCTTTATTAGAAAAGGTAGATATTTCAGTAACCAACTGTTATTGACTCTAAATTTGGTATCAGTAATAAATAGTGGTTTTTCTAATTATTACTTGTTGTAAGGAAGGCCACCTATTGGTTCCTGGCTGCTCGGTCCTTAAATAATCATGCAGAAACACTGTTATTTAAATCACTGCTTGGGCCATTAGCTCTAGTTTTTTATTGGCTAACTCCTATATTTTAATTTAACCCATCTCCATTAGTCTGAGTCTTGCCACGTGGCTGTGGCTTACTGGCTAAAGTTTTGGTTTCTGTCTCTAATGGGACTACGTGGGTTCTCTCTAACTCCTCCTGCTTTCTCCCAGCATTCAGTATAGTCTTCCATGCCTATCTACCCTATTAGACCAAACCAGTTTCTTTATTAATCAATGGTATTCACAGCATACAGAAGGGAATCCCACATCAATGACTACTGTATTATTTTAGCATAGACTATAAGCTATAAAGTTTGTGAAAATTAATATTATGAAGTAGAACCCCCATGTACCCAGACACACAAGACCCATACTCACATAAACAAATCATTTTTCTTACCCTTCCTATAAATATAGATTATGATAGATAATAGATAGATGAGATGATAAGTCAGAAAATATAACAGAAGCTAATATTCCAAGCATTTAGCAAAAGGTGAACAATTACATATATTTTTTGCTTTATCAATAAGTAAAACAATTTCTTCATGTTGTTTTCAACAAATCCAAGACATCTTATTCTATCATGTTTACATTATCTTGATTAATAAATTTTAAAATACATAGTCAAATATTTACTAAATTTTGAATTGATAATATATATCTAAATAAACGTGAATGTCTAAATATGTATTTGTGCTGAAAAAAACTTTAGTGTTATATTCATTTCCCTTTATTTTATTTTTGTTCTTCAGTGTTAACAGACACTGGAATGTAATTCAAAATTGCATGAATTATTAAATGTGAAAAATAGGAAACATTTTCAGATTGCCTTTACAGCATTTATCACTGTGAGTTCTAAAATTAAATATGACATGCTGATTTCAATTTCCTTTGCTATGTCATTTTTCATTTCTTAATTATTTTTAAAGCAAGGGAAGTAATTGAATAAAATTAATGCAATATTAAGTTCATTATGCAAAAATGTACTTTCTCAGATTTGGAAAATACATTATATTGCTTTAATAGATTTTTATAGTATATATTTATGTAACTGTACCCTTTATGAATGTAGTAATAATTCTTCCATCCAAAAAAAGAAAATTAATGAAACAAAATATCCAAATGAATGAATAATATATTGGCATTTAGAAAAATTCAGGCTTATAATATATACTTCTATAATATGAAAACTGATATTTTTAAAGTTTTGATAAATTCATATTCATATACTTATAAAAATATAAAGATATTTATTGCTAGCTTATGCAAGATAAGACAGTATTTAATGATTGTGTGATATATATAACAGAAAGGAAGACATTGTTTGGAAAGACATGAAGAGAGCATTTTGAGAGCATAGCATTGATTTTCACAGTTTGTATAAGTAAAATTAAAATGATAAAAAAAAGTATTGTGAAATTGTGAAAGTTATGTAGACCTTTTTGGTAGAATCTCATATATTAAACATTTGTCTGGGACTGCCTAGCAATAGAAGATTTTAATGTGTAATCCTCCTGCCTCTAGCTCCTGAGTCCTTGCATTTGAAATTTTGAATAACAACAAGCTTATTTCATATGATGCTATGAATCAAATCCATATCTTCATTTAAGCTCCCAATCACTCTTCCAACTCAAGTATATCCTATTGTCCTTTAGTTCTCAATATGTAAAATAAAGCAAAGAGTATACAGGAAAGATAAATAGCCTTTAGAAAGAGCACTAAATTTGACAGGGCTAAGTGGTATGTTTTCATGGCAAGGTTCTGCTCTCTTTAAGCAAATATAAGATACTGTTCTGCTTTCTTAAAGTCTAAATGAGTCACAATTTCTTATGTACTTTTATTGTTCTTACGTTTACTCCTCTATATGATAATTATAAGTTTCAAACTAGGCTTAGTAAGGTATTTCTATATCACCAACACTGTAGAAAAAGAAGCAAGAGAATTGCAAATTGTCAACCTGACCTACATAGTGAGACACCTTTACAGAAAAGTAAAGACAGTCTGAAAAATGGTCCAACTGGTAACTGTTGTAAGACTGCATAATCATAAGTACCTGAGATTGAGTCCTGGGTCTACATAAAAATCTGGGTAGAATGCAATTACATTCCCAAAATTGCACAGGTTAGAAAGAGGCAAATTCCTCAAACACACTAGCCAGATACCACAATCAAATTTAGATTTAGTAGGAATAACATGGAGAGCAATCCCTTACATTGACCTCTGTCATTCACACACATTCATAAAGGAACACACACACACACACACACACGTGTGTATACTCACAAATTTAAAAGCAGGCACTCTAATAATAAAGAAAATCATAAATTTCAACTTATTTCTATCATTTTCTTATACTAATGTTTCAAGATAGATTTTTATTCTTTTTTTAAAAGGTAAGCAAGTAAGATTTTATGGAAAAGTTTAAACATTGCTCCTTGAAGCAAGACAAGGACCCAATATGGGCTTGTTTTTCCTTTTAGTATGGATAAAGGCAAAGAAAATCTGTGCAGTGAATGAATTATATATCTGAAAACATACAATGATTCTAAGTATAAATATGCACTAGTATGACACCCTATTTCATATTTATAGCTATTACTCTTATAGGTATTTAAAGTAACTGGGAAAGGTGCATGAAAAGACTCTGAATATACTCTCTATTTACTTCTCTATGGTTGTTTTAAAAACTCAATGATTAAAAGTGTTATTTTAAAAAGAGATTAATTTCCAGTTCACTGTTCCAGAGAATTTGAGTCCATGATGGTCATGGCAGGGAGCATTGTGGTATGCAAGCAGGCATGGTGCTAGAGAAGTTGCTGAGCACACATTGATCCATAAGAAATATCTTGAACTTGGCAGTTACTCATATGGTTCCAGCTTTTGAGTCATAAAGGATAAATAAGTAAATGGGTTGCTGATGCTTCTTTTCTGGTTAAGGACAGGCTTTGAGGCAAAATGGGTGCCAAGAAGTCCCTGATTGAAGACCCTGAGAGATCATTGTGTAAAACTGTGAAAATGAATATGTTGAAGGGAGCTATAGGATTTGGAGGGTTTCCTACTGGGTTTTGATCCTCCCTTGGTCAGTTATTTCTTCACTATATCCTCTTTAATCCCTTTGGGAATAGGAATGTATATCCTAAGTCATTATATGTTGGAAGCATGTTGTTAATTTTTATTTAGATTTTTTGAGGGCATTAAAATTAAGAGATTTCCATGAGCCTTTTGAAGAGATTTGGGGTTTAACCTGTGTCGGAACTAAAAGTATTTAGAGGTTGAACTAAATCCATTTTTGAAATGTGCAATGGCTGAAAGTCTGTGCTGGTCAGGGAGTGTAATATGGTAGTTTGAATGAGAGTGATTTTTGTAAATCCTCATATTTGAATACTTGGTCCCCAACTGAATAAGGATTGAAAGGTAGGTCCTTCAACTGGACTGGGAATGAACGAGCTTGGGATCAAACTCGTCTCTCTGAATGTGGTTGACAGTTGGGGCAGACTAAGGGGCCAATGACAATGGCCACTGGGATTTGTCTCTACTGCATGTACTGGATTTTGGGGATCCTATTCTCTTTGGATGTATACCTTGCTCAACCTGGATATAGTAGGGAGGGCCTTGGACTTCCTACAGGCCAGGGTGACTTGCCCTCTCTTAATATTGGAGGGGGTGATAGGGAGGGTGTGAGGAGGGAGTGGGAGGGAAGTAGGAGGGGGGAGGAAGTGGGAATTTTGATTGGTTCTTTTAAAGTAATAAAATAAAATAAAACTTACTAAAAGTTCACTCCCCCTTCTTATATGAGTGTGTGCGTGTTTGGATAAGGCATGTTCAAGTAAATGTGTTCAAGTGTGAAAACTAGTAGAGATGTGCTTTATATTTCAAAAAAGCATGATTATTCTACTTGCTCTCTAGAGAAATAAGGCATACTGTTTTGTCAGATAAGAAAAATTACCTTACCTAAATGCCCAACGTACAAGTTATTGGAAACCTCATTAGCTTGATATGTGTGTGCTAATAATTATACATAATATATTCAGGAAACATGAAGCTACAAAAACTAGAAAGTAATTAGAAAATAACGAATTCTGAAGAAATCTGAAAGATTTAAACCAGTGGCTCTTCAAAGAGAGGCAAATCATGAGTGGCTTCTAAACTATGTTCTTAAACCATGAAATGTATTGCAAAAACTGTAAGATTTTAAAGTGATGGTAATGGGATGTAGAAGGATTTAATATTACATGTGCCCCTTAGATCTAAAACTTTCTGTGCTACAAGTTTTAAATAGTATATGGTGTTGGAATACATGGTATCTATCTCATTAAAGTGGTAATGAATATTAACTTAATTTTTTTTGCTTTGCTTTGTTGTTTTGTGTTTGTCATTTCTATAAATCTTCTATGTACATATAAACAATTAGTGAAATAGGAAGGGCATGGACTTAAAAAAGAACCAGAAAACATATGTGGGAGTGCTTAAAAGAGAGGGAAGGGAGAATTTGTGACTAAGTTATAGTCACAAAAATTTATGTCAAACCATTAAAATTATAGTTCAGTATCATTTTTTAACATAATTAAAATTATTTTTCAACAACTGTTTGTGCAATTTTCTCTTTTTCTCAACATGTAGATTTTTCCACTTTCATTAAATAAATAACCCAATAGGAAACATTCCCTTAAACAAATGTCAGCTTCCATAATTATTTAACTACAAAAGTGATACATCCTATGTAGGTGGGTATGATGTGGGATTCCCCTCTGTATAATGTGAATACCATTGGTTAATAAAGAAACTGTCTTGTCCTGTAATAAGACAAAAGAGTAGAGATCGGTGGAGAAAACTAAAATGAATGCTGGGAAAAAGAAGGTGGGGTTTAGAGAAGCCATATAGCCCTGCTGGAGCCAGACACCAGAACTTTACCCAGTAACCCTCAGCCTCATGGAGATATACAGATTAATGGAGATACATTAATTTAAGATATGAGTTAGTTAGAAATATGTTCAAGCTATTGGCCAAACAGTAATGCAAATAATATGATTTTAATTTGATTATTTGGGGGTTGAGCAGCCAGAAACAAACAAGGAGCCTCTCTACAACATGGGTACTATAAATATCAAACATGGTTCCCTTGAGGAGACTTAGTCATTGTTCTATTGTTGTGAAGAGACACTGTGATCAAGTCAAATCTTATAATATAAACCCTTTAATTAGCGTCTTGGTTAGAGTTTTGGAGGCTTAGTCCATTATCATCATATTGGGGAACTTGATCCTGAAGCAGTAGCTGACACCTTTATATCCAGGTCTTCATGCCAGCAGACCAGAATAAAAGGGAATAATGCCAGTTTAGCTTCAGCTTTTGAAACTTCAGAGACACAGCTCTCCCAAAGAGGACAGACTTCCTGATCATACCAAGCCCCACTCATGAACTGGTGAATAAACATGTAAATATATAAGCCTACAGGGGGCTATTATCATTTAAACTACTACATGGAGATAACATTTACAGAGAAGTTGAGGAAATATTGAGAAAAACACCAAAAGATATTCTCCTAGATTCATAGATTGTTCCCTAGTTTGATTATCATCAGAGAGGTTTCATTCAGCTTCTGAAAACAGATACAGACCCACAGCCAAACATTTGGTGGAGCTCCAGGAATCCTACAGAAGAGGAAGAGAAAGAATTGGAGGAGTTAGAAGGGTCAAGGACACCACAAGAAAACCCACAGAATCATCTAATCTGTGTTCATAGGGCCTCAAAGAAACTGAACCAACAACCACAGAGCTTCCATGGGACTGACCTAGGCATTTTGCATATGTGTTATACTGTGTAGCTTGGTCCTATTGTGGGACTCCCAATCATGGGAATAGGTGCTGTCTCTGACTCTTTTGGTACCCTACTCCTCATACTGGGTCACATTGGCCAGCCTAAATGCAGGTGAAATAGTAAAAAGTTTTATTAAGTAAATTCCATGCATGCTATTACTTTAAACTTTCTAATTCATTCAATATTGTTCAATGGATAGCTATGTTCTACAAATATATACAGTTAGTATTTAAGTGTGAAAAAGTACTGCTGTGGGACAATGGTTTTACCCTGTAAACATTTGTTTCTTGTACTTGTTTAAAAAAAAATGTTGATTGGCCAGAAGCTAGGCAGGATGTATAGGCAGGGTGACCATGCAGGAAGTAGAGATGGGGCAATGAGAACAGGAGAATTCTGGGAAGAGGGTTCTGCAGTCTGCAGTCATAATCCCGACACGGAGCAAGCAAGATGTGACTACCTCACTGAAAAACTTACCAAGCCACGTAGACAACATAGACAAGAATTATAGGCTAATGTAAGTTATAAGAATTAATTAATAAAAGCCTGAGATACTGGGCCAATCAGTTTATAATTGATGTAGACCTCTGTGTGATTATTTGGGACTTAACGACTGTGGAAAGTAGGCAGGGCAGAAAACTCAGTCAACAGAATGGCATCCAACAAGGGGCAACTATATCCACATAAAGCCTGAGAGAGTTTAAAATGTAATTCTAGACAAAAAATAATAGAATAAAGCATGGCTTATTAATAACAGCACTTTCTCCAATGGGCTCTGCTTGCTAGGGGCAAGCATTCTCATTTTAAGAGAGGCTTCTTGACTCACCTTTAGCTGCAAAACCTTGCAGCTTTTTTAATAGGTTCTGTCACAAAACACGTAAATGGTGTTGATGAAAAGCTGACAGCATGATTTTTTGTGGTCACAGGGATCTTGAGATTTCATAGAGTTGTGGCAAAAAACATAGCTCTGGCCAGTACCTCTGCCATGAGGCTGGACTCTCAGAAAGCTAAAGAATAGGTTGGATCCAGTCTTCAAAGCCACATCTTTAATCCTAGCCATATTGCTTAGCAAATTAAAGACTCACGTGGTCAGAAAATAAAGAGATATATAGTAAAGATAGATTCAAAGACAAAAATAAAAACCTCTAAATGGTTTACAGTGTGTTTAAAAATATATATAGCAAGAGCTAGTTCCAGGACAGGCTCCAAAAACATAGAGCAACGCTGTCTTGAACAACAAAAAACAAAAACAAAAACAAAAAAAAAACCCAAAAATATATGTAGCCTTGGAGCCTTGGGAGAAAAAAAAAAGGTTAAAGTCCTTAAAAGAAAAAAAGAGACCAGGCGGTGGTGGCACACACCTTTAATCCTAGCACTCGGGAGGGAGAGGCAGGCAGATCTCTGTGAGTTCGAGGCCAGCTGGTCTACAAGAGCTAGTTCCAGGACAGGAACCAAAAAAAGCTATGGAGAAAACCCTGTCTCAAAAATAAAAAAAGAGAGTAGTGAGATGTGGTGGCACTTTAGTCTCAGCACTTGGGATGCAGAGGCAGATGGATCTCTGAGTTCAAAGTGTGGTGGCACACACCTTTAATCCAAGCACATTGGAGGGAGAGGCAGGCAGATCTCTGTGAGTTCAAGTATAGCCTGGTCTACAGAGAGAGTTCCAGGACAGCCAAAGATACACAGAGAAACCTGTCTCAAAAAGCCAAAAATTAAAAGTAGAAATAAAAGAAATATAATTTAATATAAAGCCACAGAAAGATGGAAAATACACAGAGAGTCTGGATACTGTATATTATTATCATTTCTTTGCATTGCTTGACAGCTGAGGAGGGAGCAACAGCTGCTAAAAGACATTTAAATATAAATGCTGCTGGATTAATAAAACATAAATATTTTGTAAATGTCTTGACTTCAAAATTGAAGTCAAAAGATATGTTACTTTGGAGCAGAGGCTTTGCTTTTGTTTCCACAGAAAATGAGAGGCTATGGATTTATTCTGGGCACCCCAATTCAGCAGGAAGTAGCCTGAAATACTATGACCATATTCCCCAAAAATGGACTATGAATATTTTCCTTTATTTAGAATGTTGGTTATAAGTTGTTATGGATAATGGTCAGGAAGAAATGCTAAACAAAGCTATTAGATTCAGATTCTTGTTCTTTAAAAGGCGGGGGTAGGTAAAATTGCTATGGGACAACAGTTTTACCCTGTAAACATTTGTTTCTTGTATGTGGTTAAAAAAATGCTGATTGGCCACTAACCAGGCATGAAGTATAGGCAGGGTGACCGTGCAGGAAGTAGATGCATGGCAATGAGAACAGGAAAATTCTGGAACGAGGATTCTGCAGTCTGCAGTTGTTACCCAGACACAGAGGGTGACTGCCTCACCGAAAAAGGTACCATGCCATGTGGCGAACAGAGACAAGAATTATAGCCTAATATAAGTTATAAGAATTAGTTAATAAGAGCCTGAGATACTGGGCCAATCAGTTTATAATTGATGTAGACCTCTGTGTGAGTCTTTGGGATTAACGACTGCAAGAACCAGGCAGGACAGAAAACTCAGTCAACAGAGTACCTTGCAGATGGATCAGGGACAAGGAATGTCACACCATGAAACAAATCACATACAGATTTCTGGGTGAGGAGGTAGGAGTGAAAGGCCACCTCCCATCAGGGGAGGAGGTAGGAGGAGAGAGGCAGAGACAAACTGGGGTCTAGATGGCATAGAGAGAATATACAACTCCTGGCATCAGTGGTAAGGTGTCCCATTTGACAGCAGGTGCTGGCATGGCTGCTGCCACGGAGTCATTCATTGATGGTGGCCTGGGGGCTGCACATGATTTCTGACATTACCCCATCGTGTTTATTATAAAATGTGAGGAAATATGAAGTGATGACTGGTGAAACAGCATTAATTAAATCACTGCTTGGCTTATTAGCTCTAGCTTCTTATATCCTAAACTAGCCCATCTCCATTAATATGTGTATCTCTCCATGGTGGTGTCTTACTGGGTTATGTTCTTTCCCCAGCATCTGTCTCATGAGGGGCTACATGGCTTTCCTGGCTCCACCTACTTTCTCCCAGCATTCAGTTTAGTTTTTCCTGCCTAGCTCTATTCTGCCCTGCTATAGGCTCAAAGCAGTTTCTTTATTCATTAACCAATAAAAGCAAAACATATACAGAAGGACTTCCAACATTATCTCCCCTTTTCTGCCTAAATACAAAGGAAGTTATTAACTTTAACATAGTAAAATTACATATAAAAAACAGGTATCAAGCAAGAATTACAGTTACAATATTTATATCTACTTTATCTTTTATCATAACTAAGGAAAACTATTACTATAATGTAAAGTATCAAATATATTTTATTTATCAAACATATGTTGTTATTTACCTAAATTTGCTAGTAGCTTGGCATTGAGAAGTTAACAAAGAGAGAAGCAGTTAAATGTGCTTCTCCTCTTGTCATGCCTGCTGTAGCTCTGCTTCTCCCTCCAGATCTCTGACTACATTGGTCCACAAGGGTGGAGGGAACAGAATCAGGGAACAGGGTTCAAGACAGCTATGGGTATGAACAGAGACAGCCCTCTGGGAGATAGACTTTGGTGAATCAGGTCAACTTCATTCCAGAGTACAAGAAATATATAGGACTGGGGAACCTGGGAACAAAACATAATTATAGTTAAGTGGCAATCTTCTATTATATAACTGGATTAGTGGAAGTGCAGCCCTATCAAATGGCTAGAGCACTTGCCTAATTACCAGGTGGGTCACCAGGGAAAGAGCATTTGCAGGGAACTGTGTCAAGAGTCACACTTGAGATAAGTCAGGCATCCTGGGCATAGGGACATCCTCCAGATAAGGCTAGGTAGAGAACTGGAAGCTTTGCTGGTAAGGGAGGATGTTTCCAAGTTTCCAACCTACAAAAAGCTGCAAGGTTATAGTAAACTACAATCTCTGACCAGCTAGCAATTATGTCCAACCGATAGACATACACCTTATATCAGCTTTTGTTAAACTGCATAGAACTTAATAACATTAAAATTTTATCATTATATACAATATATTCTATGTCAAAGTTGAATCACATCTATATTATGTTGTCATATATATTACCTTGAAGTTTTAGTATCCTACAATAATCCATACCAGTCCAAAACATTTAAAACTTGTTGATTCATTAGTCTCAGAAGAAGATATAATTGTAAACAGGACTAAGAACCTGTACAGCTCTTTTGTCACAAGGTCATCTGAAGATGGTGATTAATTCACTTTGAATTGACTCTTTAACCTTAAAAAGATGACTACCAGGCATGTGGCTGCTACATCTTGATGAGGTCATCAGCCAAGATGAAGTAGAGCCACATTTTTTTGCTATTTTAAAACATATATTTACCTAGAACACACACATAACATACATACACTTATGTATATATTAAATGAGAGTTGAATCTAAGTTATACACCTATACACACAGAGTTGAATCCAAGTTGCCTACACATAGATATAAAGTAAAATTCAAGCTACATACTCACATGTCCGGATTTTAATGACAACCTTTTTATTAGAAGTGTAAAGAAAATGTTGTTACAAATTTTATAGATCTTTTAACCATACCCATCCTGAATGAGAATTTACAGCTTACTCTTAAGAGACTTTTCTGAGAGCAGAGCACTGAGAAAGTGCACATGGAAAAGTTCTTTAAGAGTATAAAGTAGAGCGAGTGTAGAGTGGACCAAGTTTAAATGTAAGATATTTGGGGATCATTTGTATGTACATTTGTTGTAATTTGTGAGAATTTGGAAACCACATTCTCCCATTTTGGTTTATTGTTCTGTAGGCCAGACTGCTGTAGTAAAATCTGAGTCTGTGTGGCAAGAGAGAGACTATTCCTAAATGGAACACCACATCCTATGGGTGTGTTCCTACAAGCTCCACGAGGGATCTGAGAGCTAAGCTATGGGACTGAAGACTGGAACCAGAAACAATCAGGAAAGTACAGGGCAAAGGGGAGCTAGTAGGTGTTTTTAATATTGAGACCCCTTAGGTGTAGAAGACCAGAGTTGAAAGAGAAATTTGCCCAAACATAGGGAGCTCCAAGGGCGTAGAAGCTGGTTCCATGACCCAGAGAGACCAGGATAATAACTGTTAAAGGAATAAGGAGAGACAAAAGCAACTGAGAAACAGATAGGTACCCACTTGGAGAACATGGCAGGTCAGAGGGAAGCAGCAGTCGAATAATCTAATTCTAGATTTTTGGAATTAAATTTTCTGGATGGTAGAAACCAGAAGGAACAAATGATCCATACATACCTTAGAAGAGTCAGGCCAGGAGCTTGGTGGAGAGCAGACATTGCACAGGAGAACAGGCATGTGCTGGATGTGTACACACTGCAGCGGGTCAGCTCTTTTGTTTTTTTCTTCACTCTTGCTAGGTTCTTGTCAGAATCCCACTTTGCAACAATCTAACAGATCCATCAACCATATCTTAAGGACAGGACACTTCCACAATGTTGGGGGAGCACCAGAGAAGAACAAGCAAGACTTTGAGCAGAGGGAACATAAATAAGGAATAGGGAGTGTTTTTCCAATCTCCTCAATCACTTGCAGTATAAAAGCAAATAAATTTCAGGTCAGGTGCCAGGTGGAAAGCTTTGCTGTACTCATGAGTGAGGAAGAGGGGAAGGTCCAAGGCCTGAAGTGCAAGGCATCCCTAGGACTCAGAGGGACTGAACAAGAAAGACGAAGTCATTCAGGGGTCTTCACCTCACTAGAGTTACATCATAGACTAAAAACCTGAGGAAGACTCAGTGCCAGGACTTTTAAAGGAAGCCAAAAGGCAAAACGCAGAGCACAAAAAATGAGTGGAAAGGGTCAGAGGTGGGGTTAATGAAGAGGATCAAATGTAGCCCTAATGACTGTGCCTGGGGGTACCTCCACCTCCAAGAATATCAGAGGGGTGTCCATTGCTCAGTGTTCGCTCCCTCAGATCCAGAGAAATGTTTATTCTAACCAAAGGGAAAACTTACCAATTGTCACTGTTGGATGAGGTGCCCATTGATAAGTGAGCTGAAAATGAGTCTGTTTTGGGTGGATTGGCAAGAAGGGATTGGATCATGCTGTGACTTAGACAACCTCCCAACCCCGAAGGGAGAGCATGCTTGCATCAGGATATCCTACCAAGTCTTGTCACCGATGTTGGGTTTAACTGCGGAAGAATAACTTGGTGCATCAATTGGGAATAATGTATACAGCAAAAATCACATCTCACACAAAAGATTTTTAGAGAGGAGGTGGCAAAAGGTCTCCTCAGAACTGGGATACAAGAAAAAGAGAGAAAGAGACAGAGCACAACAGAAAGAGAAGAGAGGGCCATGATGACAGAAAGGTTTTAAATACAGGACCCCTGGCGTCAATGGAAATGTGCTGCATCTGGCAGCAGATGACGACGTGACTGCTGGCACTGAGTCACTAAAGGCAGGATTGGGAGCTCCTGGTTTCTAACATATACAACTGAGGAACTTTCCTCTTTTCCTCAAATTAGAACTTTTCTTAATTATCCACACTATTTAACCATATAACAGAAATTGCAAAATATGAAAACAATCTGTATGATTATATCATTAGCTATCATCTTATTAATTTAGCTTTGACTCCCATACATTTTAACTATTAAAACATAAACAATAAGTAGACGTTTATTAGCACTGGAAAAACCTATGCTACTAGAAACTTAGTTCACTTCCAACTGTCCGTTATTTATAATTTTGAAAATACATAGAGAGAAAAAATATTATACAAAACCTTATATCCTCCCAAACTGAGATAAAAGGAGTTATAACTTTCATACGTTTACAGAATGGCAAAACTAGGAGCATAGTATGATTTATCCATGTGAGTTTTAGTTATGTTTATCTATGCACCAGTCAGCTTTACTTATTTTGAAAATAAAAATAAAATTATGCTACAAAATAGCTAAAAAATCACTAGACATGGAAAAATATTTCCCTTGACATAATATGCATTTATTCTCTGTTCTCTAGAAATTATTTTAAGATTCATCCAAGATTTTATAAAAGACATAAAGCTTTTATATAGTCCCAGAATAAACATTTATTAGTTTAATTTTTTGTTGATTCATTCTCTTCAAGAAATTCTGTACTAGTCAGTTTGGATTTGTCAAGAAAACCAATTTTTAAAAAGCTTATGACAATATGATCTCCATATTGGCATCACTACTTAAGTATTTTCTCTAAAGAAAGAAGTTTTTCCTCCCATTGAATTGCCTTGTCCAGTCTTGGTATGACAGAAATGAAGGAAAGAAGGAAAAATGGAGGGAGGGGTAGAGGGAGGGAGAAAAGGAAGGAAAGAGAAAAAGAAAAAAGAATGGAAAACAAATAGCAGCATTTATGGAACCCTGCTGCTTTGTCCAGGTGTGTGCGCGCACGTGTGTACGTGTGTTGTGTGTATTTGCATATATGTATGCATGAGTGTGTGAACATAACATTTTGTTACTTATTCATCAGGTATGTATGTTTGTACGTGTGGTAGTTGAAATAGGAATGGCAACCATAGAATCATGTGTTTGAACACATGACCCATAGGGAGTGGCACAATAGGAGATGCAGCCTTGTTAGAGGAAGTATATCACTGTGGGAGCAGACTCTGAGATCTCATACACTCAAGTAATTCCCAGTGTGACACACAGTCTCCTTCTGCTACCTGCAGGTCCAAATGTAGAACTCTCAGTTCCTTCTCCAGGACCATGTCTGCTTTCATTCCACAGTAACGGGCTAAACCTCCGAAACTGTAAGGCAGTGCAAATTAAATGTCTTCTTTTATAAGAGTTGCCGTGGTCATGGTGTCTTTTCATAGCAATAGAAACCCTAACTAAGGCTGCAACTGTAGATGAACATGCCCTGCTGTTTGTGTGGTCAGAAGAAAACCTATAGAAATCAGTTCTCCCCTTCTACTATGTAAGTTCCTGGGACAAAACTCTGGTTGTGAAACTTTAAAGAAAGTGCCTTTCCTAAATGAGCCACAGCACTGACCCCACTATTGTATTTTTGAAACAAAGGGATCTTAGAATTCTTTTGTTTCTCATTCAAGGTTGTGAAGAAGTTAGTATTTTCAGGGAAGTCGACAGGGAGACGATCACTCCAGACTCATAGGCATCAGCAAATATTTCAAAATTACAACTGAGTTTACAAACTTGAGAGGGGGAGAATAGCTTAGCTGCAGTAGAAAGTATGGTTATACCCATAAATTTTAAAAATTATTTATTTTCCGGGACGGTGCCCTCCAAAATTTACCTCATGTCATTTATTCCGTTAACTACTCTCCTCAATCTGACTGGCCTCTAAAAAGGCCAAATTTATGTGGATTCATGCAAGGTCTTTTAAAAATAAATCTGAGGATTGGAGAGGTATATAAATTGCATATGAAATGTCAGCTGTGAAGAGTGATCAGGGCCAGGAGGAGGGAATAGCAAAGGGCATGAAGGCTGAACTTTGATAGAAACTTGGTGCCATTGCCTGCTTCCAAATTTCATCCATCAATATGTCTCTTACAGGCTGAATTATAGATAATGAAGTAGTATATGAAATAATAATCACTGGTGATTATTATTAATGCTCAAGAATATAAATAACTCAAATTACTTGAAAATATAATTATTCTATTTCTTAACAGGGCTAAATCTCTCTGTAGTAAATCTAGAGTTGCTATTTAGCAATATAATTGAAGCAACCCTAAATTCTTTTGCTGAACAGTAAGGCATATGTTTCCAGAGTTAGTTTCAATGATTTCAATAATCTAAAAATCTTTTTTGTGTCTTCTGGTGTACTCATAATGGTTTTGAAAACATGTTCTATAATTAAAATAAAATTAATTGTGCATACAATAAATTAATAGCCTCTTTTATTATATATTCATCATATTTCATAAGTTAGAGATTTAGTAAAAACTATACTTGAAGTTTTAATTTTTATCTTTTCTTTGACCAGAAAAGCTTTCTATGATTTACTCAATAGAGTTCTACTCTTGGGCCTCCCACTGACTTTTACAATCAGGAAAATAAATCTCTGAGAGGTTGTCTTATTAGCTATTGAAATTACTAATACTCACTGAGTCCAAAAGTCTAAGTATTTGCTCCAGACTTCTTAATTTATCACTGAATCCCTTATCTCTGCTACTTTAACTTTCCAATCTCATTCCTTAGAGTCAAGTCATAAATTACCTTATGTTAAAACAGAGAAAACAATAGATGTCCGCTTTTGATAACTACCCCCATATACTTCAGATATCAAATCTTGCTGTGATTTATGATTACCAAAATGTCATAGTTACTTTTCTTTTGTTGTGACAATACAGCACAAACAAGTCTATTTATGAAAGCAAATCTTTATTTTGGACTTAGGTATTTAAGTGTGTTAGAATCCATGATATCAGGCAGCATGGTAACACGTAGGTAGGCATGGCACTGGAGCATTAGCTGAGGACGCTCATACCGAGCGTTTTAGGGTTACTATTGCCATAAAGGGACAGCATGATCATGGCACCTCTTATAAAGGAATCATTCAATTGAGGTGGCAGCTTATAGTTCCAGAGGTTCAGTCCATTATCACTATGACAGCGGGAATGGCAGCATGTAGGCAGATGTGGTGCTAGCTTCTTGACCAGAAGGTAGCAGGAAGTTGACTGACAGTCACTTTGAGGGAACTGTGAGCAAAAGAGACCTCAAAGCCCTCCCCCACAGTGACACAATTCCTCTAACAGGACCACACCTCCTAATGGTGCAACTCCCTTTGGGGGACCTTTTCTTTTAAAACACCACACTGAGACACAATTTTAGGTGGACTTTTCTTTCCCACCTGCCAGTTCCTAAACAACCACACAGTTCTTCTTAATAATTATGAAATCTCAGCTGATAGCTTAGACTTTTTTTTAAGCCTTTGTAACTTAAATTAACTCATATATTTTAATCTATGGTCTAGTTACAACATAGGTTTTACCTGTATCCCATTTTGTGTGTTCCACTCATTTAGCATCTTGGTGACTAATCTTTATCTCCACCCTTCTCCCTAGCATCCTCTCTGCCCTGAAAAATCTTATCTAGCTATTAGACATTTAGCTTTTATTAAACCAATGACATTGACACATCTTCAGTGTACAAAAAGATTATTAAACAACACAAAGTCATGAGACAGAAAGAGATAACTGAGAGTAGATGGAGTTTTGAAACCTCAGAACCAACACTCAGTAGCACATCTTCCCCAACAAGGCCATACTCACTAATCTTTTGCATACATTTATACCAACTAGGGACCAACTATTTAAACATATGAAGCTTTGAGGGCTACTTTCATTTATACCACTACATAAAATGTCAACAAAATTTTAGAATCAGAAGTGAATTACTAGAAGACTGAATACTCCTACCACATATTCCTTTATTTGAATATTCCAATTCCAATTATATCATTATTCTATATATTCCAATCATTTCTTATGTTCCATTATCCCAATATTCCATTATTTCCATCTAAATCACAGTAAAAAAGACAACAATTGGCTTTCTTGGCTAGGGTTTTTTTTTGTGTGTGTGTTTTGATGCCTGCCCCACGTTGAGTCATCTATCCTAAACTAAAACTGGCATAGGATTTTCAACTACGAAAACATAACTTTGCAGTACATTGACCGTTAGTACCATTCTCTGAAGTGATAGAATCCAATACTGCTATTTATCAGTAGAGAAGCTCTTTCCCATATTGCCTATAGAATCCAATACTGCTATTTATCAGTAGAGAAGCTCTTTCCCATATTGCTTCCCCTCAAATACTCCTTTCTTTTCCCTATGCATTTATTATGATTGTGCTGTAAAGTCCTGAGGAGAAAAGAGAAGATCTGAGAATTATTTGATCCTGAATAGGCATATGAGAAACAAAGCCTACTTGCAATAATCTTTTTTCTTCTTTTTTTATTGTTTATTTATTTATTTATTAAAGATTTCTGTCTCTTCCCCGACTGCGTCCCATATCCTTCCTTCTCCCCCAATCAACTCCCCCTCTCTCTTCAGCCCTAAGAGCAGACCGGATTCCCTGCCCTGTGGGGACCTCCCACCTCCTTCCAGGTCTAGAAAGGTGAACATCCTAACAGCCTAGGCTCCCACAAAGCCAGTATGTGCAGTTGGATCAAAACCCAGTGCCATTGTTCTTGACTTCTCAGCAGTCCTCATTGTCCGCTATGTTCAGTGAGTCCGGTTTTATCCCATGCTTTTTCAGACCCAGTCCAGCTGGCTTGGTGAGGTCCCGAAAGAACATCCACATTGCCTCAGTGTGTGCAATAATCTTTTAAAGCTGCTAATCTGGCACCTGAAATCATTTGTAAAAATAAGGATGAAATCATGAATTGCAATATTGCTGATTATATTTTTCTAAATTGAATTTAATATTATTTTATATATTTTGTCAAGAAAGTGGTAGAGAAGACAATCACTTTTCATGTTTTTGACAGTCTGAAATAGTAGGTTGTATCCTTAAGCAGGTTTTATTACTTGGATGTAATGAAAGTGTATCAAAACAAAACTTTCCACTTACAATTTTCTCACATCAGTGACTGAGTTAGTAATTTATTTTGAAATTCTTTTTTATAGCATGGATAATTTATCTAGCCCCTGAAACAAGATAGAATTGGTTTTTGTTTGTAACTGATAAAACAGGATAGTTAGAAATGGATATGTCAGCACTTTTATAAGTTTTAGAGTAATCAGGAATGTAAAAATAGTTCTGTAGTGTTCCAAGAAATAAAACCGTTTTGTTACAACATTGGGTGCAGACTCTGAAAACTTTGTAACAAATGCTGGATTATATTTTGTCACAAATGAGATATTTCTATGCAACCTCTTCAAAATATAGTATTAAAATAACTACCTCTTGAACTTGAAGTCCCATTTTCTAAGCTTACTTTTTTGCATACTTTTGAAATCAGTATCAGTATATAATTATCTTGTCACATTTTGTTATCTGGATATATTTTCTTTAAATTATACATACAAATCTTCACAATTTTGAGCAAACACTTTCGATCTACTATTTGTGTCTGCCATTCAGTGGCAAGAAAAGATGTTAGGAACTGTAAACGCATTAGAACAATCACAAAATCTAAAAATGGAAATATCCAGGAAAGAGTTGTATAATGCAGAAAGTTACAATGTGGATTTAAATATATTGATGTTTGAGTTGTTCTTGACAGTCCAAAATGTGTGCATAAGTGTATCCTCTCAGCTAACTACATAAAATAAGTAGCATTTTAACATTACATATTTTTGTTAATTCATAGGCTAAAAGCATCATAGCAGTCAAATTTGTTGATTAAGAACATCCTGATACTCTCTTGAAAGAATAAAACCAAGCTTAGTCTGTAATGCATGGTAAAAAGTTATGTGCTCTAGGCCTGGTGATGTACTCCAGTGTCAGAAAGCTTGTCTAAAATGCAAAAGGTTCTGTGACTAATATAATATATGTACTAGATAAGTGCATGTGTCAGTTTCTGCAGAATTCAAAAGCCTAGTTTTTGAACTACATTTTCAATCGTAATTTACATGTCAATGCAAATGTATATATAGTTTTGTGGAATCTGTATTTAACATGATTCTACCAAAATTTCTTTGTTAACATGAATTATTAATGATAAAGCACTTGATTATGCTTGTTTGCTATATGAGATGTGCAGAAAATTTTTTGAAGGTGAGTTACATTGAAACTACTAAAAAAAATGGCAATATAAATTCAAAGGTCTAAAAGTGACAATCACTTCAAGTGGAACAGAACTGGCCCTGGTCTTGAACAAGGTTGCCTTGATACTAACTGTACCACTCAATAGCTGGTCTCCTCTGAATCATACATGTTAAGACAGGAGACGGGAAAATGACTCCTTGACTGCTTTGAACACACATCCAGTATAAGATTGCAGTAGTTTAGGAACTGCAGTACAGTGATGCCTTTTTATAAAAGTATATCTTACTTTCTAAGAGATGAAAAATTTTATTGGAACTCACTGCTGAAGTTAATAGCATACCTTGAGGTCCTTTACATCTTAAAATTGATATCCTACCTTGTACTCAGTCTTCTTGTTTAATCTGCCTTTAAGGGAACAAAGTAACAACCAACTGTACTTGTCTTAGATTTTCCATGAAATAAACTTTTACAACCTAATCTAATGCATAGCTACAGTCTTAAGTTATATATTCTTCCATGCCCCTGACCCAAGAGTAATACATATGTTTTGCATCTGTGTTATGATGACCATTTGCTTCTGAAAACCACAAATAAGATTAAAATAGTCTTATAAAATGAATACTTATCCTAAATATTGAATACAACATACCAATATTGCTTGATAAGATTGAATTGTTTGCTTTCTGGCAAGGTGAGTTCAGTTGGATTCAATGACTTTATCTTTGGAAAAATCTTTTAGAAATTTTTAAAAAGTATTCCTCATTCCCTGCCCATGTCATATTTTCTGTGCTATTCAATACAAGAATAAGTAATATCATTTATTAGGGAATAAACACAAATAGTCACAGACAGATTCAAAAGACAGTATCCTATCAGGCATAGACTCATACTCATACAACAGGAAGACACAAGGATAAAGGAGAAGAAAAAAACAAATATGGACTCACTCTTGGTTAAATGACACCAAAGAGGAAGTTCTTTATTGTTTCCTTTCCTAGGCAAGCCTCACACATTATTGGTGATTGACTTTATCAGTAATGTATGGACCACTCACCATGATTTGGGGCTGAGATGTTCACAAGATTTACCAAACCAAAATTAATGGCAATAATAAAAGAGTTGTGATGAAGATTTTTTTTTTTTTTTTTTTTTTTTGGTTTTCAAGACAGGGTTTCTCTGTGATTTTGGAGCCTGTCTTGGAACTAGCTCTTGTAGACCAGGCTAGTCTCAAACTCACAGAGATCCGCCTGCCTCTGCCTCCCAAGTGCTGGGATTAAAGGCGTGTGCCACCACCGCCCAGCTGATGAAGATTATTAATAAGCAGTTAACCTAGTAAAAGAATTCGTGATTTGTGATCATGATCAAATGAATCAAAGGTGCTACATTAAAGCAATTGTGTGGAGAAAATTTAAGACATAGAAAGAAATTGGGAAATTTTAATAATTCAGAAGTTAAAAGTTCTGAAGATAAGCAAATAAAAGATTTGTATTAGTACAAATAGGAAAAAATGGAATGAAATCCAAAGATGATGCAGCTATTTAAAATGAATTAGGAGAAAGATTTTTAAAAATCAGGAACCTAAATATTCACTGCAATTCAATGTATATAATGGAATGTCTAGTATACAACAGAAAAGGAGACAATATTATAAGAACTAATGAAAACTTGTAATATCAATTTATTTCAATGTTTATCTAATAAACATTAATAGCAAGTTACATATGTTAAATACTTATGCCACCATAATAAGTAAAGATGTGGTTCCTTAAGATTCCTAAAGCACCTAAAATCTAGTGTTGTATGATATATACAAGTTAAAACATATAAAGAATACACAGAATTCTGCATAAGAATGATATGCTTTAAACTTGCTTTTGTCAATGGAAATTTTTTTATTTGGTTTTACACATCCAGTAGAAAGTAGGCTGGGGCTCTGTGTCTTTACATCATAGCAACTCAAGGATACAAGTTAATATAAGTTCTATTTTGTATTGTTCTTCTAATATCAGTAATTATGACAAGAAAAAAAAACAAATGAGCTACTTGCTGACATTTAAAGCTTCAAGTTAGAAATGACACAATAGCTCCTGCTAGCATTTCAGTGGCCACAATATGTCACAAAATGAAAAACTAATGGTGACTAGAACCAGAAAGTAAGAAACTTTTGAGGTAACAAGAAGCATAATAGAAAAATATGTGAACGATTATGACTGTTACGGACACATTTGAGGAGATAAGAGAGAGGAATGCTTTGATCTCTTGTTCTCTTGTTTTTCTTTTTTCTTTTTTTTTGGTGGGATACAAATATTTAGTACATAAGAATGATGTATGCCATGTCGTAATAATTTAACCAAGAATTCAATATCTATTGTAGATAGAAGCTTCTGGCCTTCCGGGTCTCACAGCTATTTAGTTCCAAAGAAGCACACAGAGGCTTATATTAACCATACACTGTTTGGCTTAATAGCTGAGGCTTTTTATTCACTAGTTCTTACAACATAAATTAACCCATAATTCTTGACTATGATACCTTTTCTCAGTGCAGCATTCTCATCTTGCTTCCCCTGCATCTTGTTAGTGACTGACTCACTGCCTTTCCTCTTCTCAGAATACTGCTAGTTGGTGGGAGCAGTGAGACCCCAAATCCTGAATTTCTTGTAATCCCCTGATCTGAGTGCCTACAGCTGCTTCGAGCACGAGAGCTTAGAAGTTCCTGATGGCAGGAGAGTGGTTTCTGGTGGGTTTGGCTGGGGCGTGGCTATCTCTATATAATCTGTCCCTGAACACAATAAAGGGAGCGTTCTTGGGGAATTCAAGGATGACCCGTGTTGCTGTCTGTCTGTGTGTGTTTGTGTATTTTAACCTCCAGCTCCCTTGCCCAGCTCACTAACTGGGTGCCAGTGCACAGAGTGCAGACACGGGGGCTCCATGCGCGGCAGCTAGTCTGGTGGCCCTACCTATACTCCCTGCCTGGCTACCATGTTTTATTAAACAAATATAAGTGACAAACGTTTGAAGTGTACAAGAGCAATCTATATTAATCCAAGATTCTTCCGGTTGGCTCTGAGGACTTCAGTATTATAAGCCAGCTTTAGAAATGGTCACAACTAAGAACAAACCCTGATTAACCTATCAAGGGACATAGGTTCTAAGAAGAGCCTAACTCACCTGAAAAGGAAACCAACAAACACATGAACCTGAAAGCACACATATTTTCTACAGAAGAATCTTATACAAATCTACTCCTGCTCAACATGATGGCCACAACATTTTACAGTTGTCAAGAAGAGAACTAAAATAAGCCAAATTAAAATGCCAGGCAAACAGAAATTGTGAGACAATAAGTATGTGATATTTCAAGTTTCCATACTTTTTATCATGCTACATAGCAATACATGAAAAAAAATGTACAAATGAAGTACAAATGAGTTTCCTGGAAGAAATTTTGGGATAACTTAAGTATACTATCAAACCTTCTGCAAATAACGATACTTTAACTTTTTCTGTTCCAATTTGTCTTCCCTTGATTTCCCTTTGTTGCCAGTGTTTCCCTTGAGGAAAGATACCACCCAACTAAACTTCCAAATTGTGAACGGAATTAAAGGAAATCTAAAACAACCCAGCAAACCAATCAACTAAAAATCTTGTAGAAATGTAATTTAAGGTCGGAGGCAAATTCCAGTTTGTTTAAATGCATCATTTTATTGTGTTGTGTCCTTATAGATGAAATATCAAATGTATTTTATAAAGTTTTACAAACAAGAAAATTTGTGAGCTAAAAATCTTTGCAGGATTCTAGTTCTGACTATTGGGTAACTGGAAGTGATTGACTGTGTTTCATAAAATCAATTCCTTTAATAGTGGTTCTCAACTTTCCTAATGTTGTGACCCCCCTTAATGCAGTTCCTCATGTTATGGTGATGCCCAAACCATAAAATTGTTTTCATTGTTACTTCATAGCTGTAATTCTGCTATTGTTATGAGTCATAATGTAGCTGTGGATTCTGAGGGTCTTAGTAAACCGCTACAAAAGGGTCAGTTGACCCCAAGGGTTGTGACCCACAGGATGAGAGCCACTGCTTTAGAAGAATGACCTATTTATTGTGTCAATAAAAATGTAAAAGGTATGTGTCACACAAGCTGTCGTAGCCATGATAAAATATTTGATATCCTTAATCTGTCTTTGTAATGGCTTTGCATACAAGAAGCACAATCATTGTCTGCCTGGGTGAAGAATTAAAAAGATGTGGTACAGACCCCACACCCTTTGAAAATCTAAAACCAAGAGCCATGAATGAGGAACTGAGTTTGTTTCTAAATCCAATAAAAACAAATATTTTTATTGTTAGAACAAAAAAGACATGGTCTGATTGGTACATGCAGCAAGCATATTAAGCAATTTTGGTGGTGGTTTATATAGCTTGACTCTTGCCTCTAAGTACTTCACTTTGTGGCTATATTGCTGTTTCTTGATTTTACAAATGAACATTTCTATTTTTTTCTAGTGTATGTCCTTTCATTTATTCTTTGAATTTTCTAAAGAAACTTTTCATTTTCCTGCCAGTTTTCCTGATACCAGTTTGCAGAGAACAATAATTAGATATAAGCTTGTCAAACTTTCTCTAAAAGCTATTTTGAAATGGGGATATATTCTGACATTAGAATAGAAAATCTGTGTGAGGACTAAAAATACCTATACAAAGCTAACTGAAGGAAATATGAAGTATATTTGGCCCATCAGTGATTCATAAAATATCTACTGTGAAATCCACGCTATCTTGTTTTTAAAAAGTAAAATGGGTTTTTGTACAAGTACTTTTTTTTCTTTTTATAATACTGCTAGGTTTCTGCAAGGAACTGGGATGGGATTGTCCACAATACTCTATTTATGAGCATAAGTATTCATAAAATTTTTATAAACTTGAAGACAGTAAAAATGATGATGAGAAGACAAAGTGAGCATCTGACTGCAGTTGCCAGCTCATAATGTGTCAAGCACTAGGTAGGTTGTCTGTTGGAAGCCTTCTGGAGGGGGTGCAGTTACGCTCTAAATAATATAAAGCAGTCGCTTGGTAGAATCAGTCCCTAGGAAACTGACTTAGAATTCCTATACTTCATTGTTCTTAGTCACCCTTTTTACATTTCCTTGGGCAATACATAGCAAATCTCAATTCTTCTAACACTAGCATCTCTGATAATGCAGGACCACAGATTGAAGTGCTTTGTTCTAAACATTATATTTTATTTTTCATGAAAAATTGACAAATTTATTTACTTAATTTATTTCAATAATAAAGAGTCATACTGCAATAGTGGTCACCAGAGTGATCATATAATGTAGATCATAGCATACAATATAATGTAGATCATAGCATACAACCTAAAAAAGAAAAAACTGATTTAAGCATTTCTTCTCAGATATCAGTGCCATCTATAGCTCGACTTGGTGGACCAGGATGCCGCTGAAATATTCTCAGGATTAAGGCTGAAGAAACAGGAAAAACTGCTGTGGAATACCCTATCCTTGATTTACTTCCTTGTCCTGTTTAGCTTTATGAACCTAGTTTCAAGCCAGTAAAACATTTGTTTAATTATATTGAGAAATAACAAATTAAATCCAGAACTATAACTGAGATATTTACATGTTTTATTATTATACCTAAGATTTTGTATTTAATATGCCTTAATTTTTGGAAAGAAATAGCAATCTGAAATAACATTCGTTCAGTAGATTTTCTTTCTGAACATATTATCTGTGAAAACAGAATATTATATGAGAGTTGGTATATGTCTTTCCTTTTTCTTTTGAGTCTGGGAAGGGAAAATTAATTAAAAATATATAAAAGCATTTGAAAGATTTTTAATTCAGGTATATCGGGAAATTAAAATGTATTTGACACAGTAGAAAAGTGTTAGTTTTGCTTTGTTATCTTTTATGGATTTTGAGTTGCCATGGCCTGTCTATCATGGTCATGACAAGCATTCAAAGCAGAGATACTGTGGGAGGATTACTTGTCTGAGAACACACATTCTCCTGAAGGCCTTTATTTCTTGCTCACTGACACCATTCACCTAAACATGCAATGAATGGCCAAATAAGCTGTACTTATCTTTTTTCTTCTGTTGTCAATATCAGAGCCCTTTAACCTGGGTTGTGATTTCATATTTTTTTTTCTCATGCGTTATCTAACTGGTGCCTCTTAGTGGTAAGTGACAGAATAACACCCTGTCATTAAATTCCCTTCATAAACCATTTAATTCAATTTGACTCAGGATGGTTACCTAATAGTCTCTTGATTCTCACTTTCCTCTTGATACTGTAATTATAATACCTGCATATGGAATTGCATTTTATATATGTGCTATCCACTGTAGTCACATATAAAATTTTTAATTAAATTTCAATAGCCAGAAAGTTCTATTATATAGCACTGCATTGTATGATGATTTTATTATATATAGTAAACATACACTAGCACAAAATGTACAAATATCTTAAATTAAATACTTTTATATGCTATTCCAAAATAATCTATAATATCTCTATATAAGATGTTTTGTAAACATTATGGCTTTAGCACTGAAACACTTTTTTTTAATTTTTACATTACAGGTAAAATTTTTCAACTTTGCTATCTTATCTATGAACTTTTAGGTTTTTAGCCTTTCTCCACAGGCTATGTGACATTTGAGCTGAAATAGTCAGCATTTGGGGCCATGCTTGGTAATTGTGAATCATTATAATCCATTGTAAATAAAATGTCTTTTTCTCATTTACTGTGCATTAATTCTGAAGATACTACTAGAATATAATCTTTATCAGAATTGCTAGTATGATTTGCACATATTTTCCTTTCTAACAAAATTATTAAGATTGATTTCACATGCACACATTTATATATGGCATATATCAAGCATATACATAAATAACATCATGCTTTTTTATTCTTTTGGTTTAAGTTGCAGTAAATGGTTTGGAAATCAAGTGTAAGCCAGGGTCCACCAGTCTCTTATGTTGTGGGAGAATAGTACCTAGAGGAGGAAAGATTTTAGCAGGGGATATTAGGTCAATGAGAACATGCCTTTTAAAGGAATGTTCTCTCAGCAAGAATGAGGTAAATAGATTCCTGCAACAACAGTTTGCCTTTGTCCAAAGTAATAGCAACAAGAAAAAATGATGACTGTTTTGAAAATGTGATCTAATAACGAATTTTACCAATAAAAATAGACTTAATTATTTGACATAATGGTTGGAAAAGGGCCATCACATTGAGTTGGCAATCACGAAACCTTTATATATTGTCTAGTGATACTTAGGTCCTGGAGTTTCATTTTGCCCATGCTGTCAAAATTATCTTCTTTTTTTCTTTTCTTTTTTTTTAAATTGGATTTAAAAAAAAATACCAATCCAAGTTTCCACTCCCTCCCCACCTCCCATTCCCTCCACACACCCTCCCACCCACGCTCATCCAATCCTCAGAGAGGGTAAGGCACATTGCTTTGGAGGAGGTCCAAGGCCCTCCCTACTATATCTTCAAAGAGAATAGGTTCCCAAAAAGCCAGTTCAGGAAGTAGGGATAAATCCTGGTGTCATTGCAAGTGGCCCCTCTGTCTGTCACAGCCATGTAATTGTCAACCACATTCAAAGGAACTAGTTTGGTCCTATGCTTGTTCCTTCCCAGTTTGGCTGGAGTTAAGTGAGCAACCATAGGCTAAGGTAGACTGTTTCAATGGGTGTACCTATCATTGTCTTGACCTCTTTGCTCATATTCTCATTCCTCCCACTCTTCAGCTGAACTTTCAAAGCTCAGTTCAGTGCTCCAATGTAGATCTCTGTCTCTGTTTCCATCGGTTGCTGGATGAAGGTTCTATGGTGATATTTAAGATATTCATCAGCCTGACTACAAGGCAAGTCAAGATCGGGCCCCCTCTCCTCTATTGCTTAGGGTCTTAGCTGGGATCATTTTTGTGGATTCCTTAGAATATTTCTATAGCCTATTTCTGCTAATTCTATAATGGCTTCCTCAATCAAGATATTTCTTTCCTTGCTCTCATATCTGTCCTTTCTCAATTTCAGCTATCCCATTCCCTCAAATTCTCCTTGCCCCTCCCCTTCTCCCCTCATCTTCCCCTTTCACTCTATTCCCCCCACCCATGTTCCCCATTTTGTCAGGTGATCTTGTCTGTTTCCAATTTCCAAGTGGATCTATACATGTTTTTCTTTTGGTTCACCTTATTACTTCGCTTCTCTATGATCATGAACTGGCTCAATGTCAATTGTTTATAGCTAGTATTCATGTATGAGTGAGTACATATCATATTCATCTTTTTGGGTCTGGGTTACCTCACTCAGCATAGCGTTTTCTAATTCCATCCATTTGCATGCAAAATTCAAGATGTCATTGTTTTTTTACCGCTGAGTAGTACTCTAATGTGTAAATTGCCACATTTTCTTTATCCATTCCTCAGTTGAGGGGCATCTAGATGTTTCCTGAAATTATCTTCCAAAGCAGTGGTTCTCAACCTTCTGAGTGCTGTGACCCTTCAATACAGTTGCTCATGTTGTGATGTGTTGTAATAAGTAGCGGGCTGCGTCCCGCCACCCGACTAGCTTTACACCTGAAATAATTACATGGAAACTGTATTCATTTAAACACTGGTTGGCCCATGAGCTCTAGCCTTTATTGGCTAGCTCTTACATATTGAGCTAACCCATTTTTAATAATCTGTGTAGCCCACAAAGTGGCTTGCCAGGAAAGATCTTAACCTGCATCTGTCTGGAGTGAGAGAATCATGGCAACCGACTGACTCAGCTTCTTTCTCCCAGCATTCTGTTTTGTTTACTCCGCCTACCTAATTTTCTGTCCTATTAGGGCCAAGCAGTTTTCTTTATTACTTAACCAATGAAACAACAGATAGAAAGATGACCCTTCTCCATCAGTGGTGACCACTCACCATAAAATAATTCCATTGCTATTTCATAGCAATACCGTTTCCACTCTTACAAATATGGCAGATATCTGATATGCAGTTCCCCAAAGGGTCACAACACACAGGTGAAGAACCATTGCTATAAGCATTTATCTTTATGCCATGGGCCCTGACTGCTCTCAGCCTTATTCAGAGACACTTCCTTTATTGGAGTGGGCAGGAGTCAATGCAGAAAAGCATAGTTGTGAAATTATGGAGATGAGACTGAGTGTTTAACCTAAATGGACTATCTTTATGAATTCCATATCTCCTGGCAAGGCTAAAGGAACATTTCAGAAGAGGAGGCAGAAAGAAGTGCCGGGTTATAAGAAGTGCTGGGTTATAAGAAGTGCTGTGATGTGCTGTCTTCTGGATATAATTTTACTCTTGTCCTCACCAATTCCTGCACCACACCTGCATAAGAACTGCATGAGATCAAACCAGTCAAAACTTCCACATCGACGAGAAAGGTACTATGCAGGACCCGTCCCTTATTGAGGAGCTATTGGCTGGAGATAGCTTTTGATAGAAGGATTGTCATTTTCCAAAGATGTGGCCTACTTGTAGGTTTACCATGCCCAGTGCGTGTGTACTATGGCAGTACTAATTAGACTTCGTCAGTCACAAAGAGTAAAGAACAGAAGTGAAGTTAGGAGGGGAAGATGTTGGAAAGAAGAAATGAAAAGTGAACGTTATGTTGCATTGTGTACCTATAAGAAATTGTCAAACAATAAATCCTTTACATATTTAATACTCTTTGATTTTGGTCATATTTGTGTTCTTCAAACACTAGCTGAGGTGCCTATTTAAGTAGATTTGGTCCCAGGTTCTCCCAGCATCCTTGGCCTGTTACTGGATATTACTGCCATCCACCACCCTTTGCTCTGAATTCTCCAGATCAGATACTGAGGCTTGGGCTGCCCTTCTCTCAGTTACTCTATTTTTTTTGTTTGTTGTTGTTGTTGTTGTTTTCTTGCTTGCTTGCTTGTTTTGAGACAGGGTCTCTCTGTGCTTTGAAACTTGTCCTGGAAACTAGCTCTTGTAGACCAGGCTGGTCTCAAACTCACAGAGATACGCCTGCCTCTGCCTCTCGAGTGCTGGGATTAAAGGCGTGTACCACCACCCCAATTGCTCTTTCTAAATAATCCAGCCACTTTGGCTACACTGACCTTTTTAACTCCTTTTCCATTTTGACTTCTTGTTCTCAGGCTTCTGCCCTCCCCTCCAAACCTGTCTTCACGTGCCCGGGATCAGGCCCATGTTCATTAAGGACCCTTCCAGATTTTTATGCCTATGCCCTGCCCTTCTGTTCCTGTTTTCTTCCTTTTATCTACAACAAACCTTTTCCTCCACTGTACTTAGGAGCAGTAATGTGCTCTCTCTCTCTCTCTCTCTCTCTCTCTCTCTCTCTCTCTCTCTCTCTCTCTCTCTCTCAGCTGCTCAGAATTAAGCTTCTGATTTGAATCCCCCAAGCAATGTAGGGATTAGTTTTCTTTTGTTGTTGTTGTCGTTTTTGTTTAGTTTTGTTGTTCTGCTGGCTCCTGCCATTCATGAAGCTTGAATCTGACTTCCAGAGTCTGGTTCTTCAGCTGTCACTCTCCTTTACCGGCTTTCTAACTACTTCTCTCTCATCTATTCCATATAAGTATCTCTCTTGGCCCTGGCGTACTACACCTTCCATGGGCAAATCTCTCTACTAAGACCCTTACCCTCCAAGTTTTTCTCTTGTTCTTGAAGTCTGCTTTGCCTCTGGCTAGCCTTGTGTAATTCTCTACTAAGTTTCAAATTCCGTCTCCTCCCTGTTGGAGTTGCAATTCAGAGAGAATCAGCCTTTTGTATTTATACAAAATTCATGAATCCATACATCTACAGACACAAAGCCAAAGCATATTTTTATCATTATTTCAATATGATCCAAAAAGGAAAAGCAAGAGACAAATTTTATAATTAACTCAACTTTCAGAATTATATACACCTAAAGATAAAACACTAATTGCTCATACTACCTATACTAATCTCTACTTTTCTAATATCTCAAAGTCATTATCTTCATTGATAATCAATAGATTCTGGTGAGAGTATCAGCCCATTTCAATAAATTTACCTTCAAGTTGTTACATATTAATTACTTATGTATAAATATTTGTCAGCAAACATTTCTGTTTTCAGGACTGAAAGTTTATTTCTTCTCTCTCTCTGAAGGGCAGATGACCAAGAGTGGAGAAACCCATGTCCAATAACACCAAAATGTAACAATTAGAACCTCTCTACTCATTTGTGGAAGGGATAAAAAACATCTGAGATTCACAAACCCATAGGGAATAGGCTGTGGCTTTTGGAGTATTTATCTTACCCTAACTTTTCCTTCTAGACTATCTCGTTATTTTCCCTGATGACACAATATGTCTTTATCAATATATCGCCTGCTTATTGCCGTGTTTTCTTTCCTGTGTGCCTAAACTATGCAAAAATAATGAATCTTTACCTCAAAACACAAATTGCCATCAAAAAGCTGGTATTTATATATGTGTTATCACTAGGGCAGTTGGGAAAATTACTAAACTTTTCTACATTGTGATTTAGTTTTCCTTTAACACAGGTCTATTAACGTTTGAGGTAATTGGAGAATTAACTAAAAAGACATGCATGTAAAGCAATTAACCTAATACCTAGCAGTGGGGAAACCATAAATAATGTTAAAAAAATAGGCAAATTTTGACTCATACTCCCACTAATAGAAAATAATATTTATTATTGGTCTGTGCATTTTGCATACGCTAAATAATTACATTCATAAGCTGGCAGTTGCCTGATAAATGGCTCTGTTTTAGTGAGCCAATTAAAATGTTATTGTAGTGAAATTAGGACCACCATATAGCCATTGTTGTGACTATACTGCAAAAACCATAACAGAATATTCAAAAATGGACATTTCCTCAATATAGTTAAAAGTAAAAGAAGCCTTAGAATAAAAAAAAACACTCTATAATTTGCTTTTCTCAGTGGAAACTAATATTATGTTTATATTACATCACACATAACATAATTAGCAGAATAATTGAGCCAAATGAATCATAGATCTAAATCTGATCATTAGAAGGCACCATGCTGATAATAAAGGGTTTGCATGCTTTCTTCTTTCTTCTTATTTTAAGATCAGATTTCTCCTGTCATTTAGTAGGTAAGCTTGGTGTCTATTCAGGGGTTTATTAGCCAACGCTTTAATATCATGATACATTTTATGTGAACGATGAGCCTTGAATTAATTTACTATTTCAAAGAAGACTCTGTAACATGGACAACTGTTTCTAATAAACTTATTTACAACTAACTAATGTGCACTTTATTGCTTGTCAAAACATTAGGAATTGTATTGTTGTTCCATGTAAGAGATAATTAACTAAAAATTTCCCTAGGAAGTGTAAACAGAAAAAAACTGCTAAATAAGGGCTTGATATTCTATATTTAGTCTCTGTTTTATTTTAGAAATGAATTCAAAATGTCTTCTACTTCCTCCACGTTACTGAAGGTCTATTATGACAATTAGGGTATTCACTAATTTGATAAAAGGAAAGGCCCTTTCATTAACCCTTTCCACTATTGCTAGGAGTTTTAACTGGGGTCATTTTTGTGGATTTCTGAGAATTTCTCTAAACACTAGCTTGAATCACCATACTGGCATTAATTTATTATTAAACCACTGAATATGGATAACGTAGTATTTAAAAGGCCTATGGAAACATAGTATAAAAAAATGTGAATGAAGCATTATCAATAAACGATTAAAGTAATTTTCAAAATTGTGAGCTGGCAAGGTTGTAACTATCATTGGAGAAGTGTTAATGCTATCTTAGTTATGAACATAGGTCGTATTTACACCAAGAATGATCATAATACCTCTAAATGCTGGATTTATCAATTGTTACCATTAGAACTTAACGGTGTTAAGAAAAAAAATATATACTATCAAGAAAGACAAAGGAGCTGGAGGGTGGCAGGAAGAATTATAAAGTAGTTTCTTCAGGGAGTTTCTCAGTGAGAAGGTGATACCTGAATGCAGGCTTCCACAAATATATTGAGGAAGCCATGAATATATTGGAGAAAGAGTATACTGAAGCTACAAATGGGTGAATACAATAGAGAAAGACAATAGTATGAAGGTAGTATCATCTTTAAAAGTGAATTTAACAAATACTGTACCTGTGAATACAACCATTATTAACATAGCTTAAATAGATTTATTCTGTAATAGATCAACAGAGTAGTTGACATCAATTACTTTGAGCATTAGAAGTATGCCACTGACAATTAGTAGTGATTAAGAATAAATAGGAAATATTGTATGTCTCTACTTAGAATTCACATTAGCCACCTGTATTCAAGGCTTGTATGGGGAAAACTCTACATATAATATAGACGTGAAGACTTGAAAGATTATAGTTCAGAGAGTTCTGAAGAAAGAAATCAGTAATTAATGTCAACAGGAGTTTACCAAATTTGAAAGAACATTAACATTTTCTTATACTCAAATGTATATGACCTAGTAATAATTTCTGTTGCTACAATGAAGCAACAGGAGAGGAAAGGGTTTGTTTGGCTTACACTTTAAAAGAGTAGTCAATCAATGGAGAAAGTCAGGAGAGGAACTCAAACAGGATGGGAAACTGGAAGCAGAGGATAATAAAGAGGTCATGACAGTGTGATCCTTATTAGCTTGCTCTTTGGGGCTTGCTCAGTCTGCTATGTCATAACACTCAGCTGTACCAGTCCAGAGGTAGCTCCAATTGCAAGGGACTGGGTCCTTCCAATGATGTACTAATTAAGAAATTGCCATAATTGATATAGGTATTTTTTCTGTATGCTGTGAATACCGCTGGTTAATAAAGAAGCTGCTTTGGGGCTATCGCAGTGCAGAGTAGAGCAAGGAAGGAGTTCCAAACAGATAGAGGAGGAGAGAGTAGGCTGAGTCAATGAGACATCATATAGCCACTGCTGAGGGGAAGTTTACTGGTACACCACAAGCACTGTGGTAAAATATAAAATAATGAAAATGGGTTAATTTAAGATATAAGAGCTAGCTAGCAATACACTTAAGCTATTGGCCAAGCAGTGTTTTAAATAATATTGCTTCTTTGTGGGTATTTCGGGTCAGAGCAGCTGGGAAACAAATGAAATAATCACAAGTAATATATAATATCTTAGTATAATTCTAACCAAGAAAGTAAAAGACCTGTATTATAAGAACCTACTTGAACACATTGGCACAGGAGACCGCTTCCAAATATAATCCCAACAGCACAGACATTAAGATAAACAATTAATAAATGGGACCTTCTAAAACTGAAAAGCTTCTATAAAGCAAAGGATATGGTCAACAAGACAAAATGACAGCCTAAGAATGGGAAAAGATCTTCACTAACCCCACAACAGACAGAGGTCTGATCTCCAAATTATACAAAGAACTCAAGATATTGGTTACCAAAAGTACACATAATCCAATTTTTTAAAATAATGGAATATAGACCTCAACAGAACTCTCAACAAAGGAATCTAAAATGGCTGAAAGACACTTAAGGAAATGTTCAACATCATTAGGCATCAGAAAAATGCAAATCAAAACAACTCTGAGATTCCATCTTACACTTGTAAGAATGGCAAAGATCAAAAACATTGATGACAACTTACGCTGGAGAGATTGTGAGGTAATTGGAAGACTTCGGCATTGCTGGTGGAAATGCAAGCTGGTACAGCCCCATTGGATGCCAGTGTGGTGATTTCTCAGAAAATTAGGAAACAACCTTCCTTAAGACCCAGTAATACCACTTTTGGGTAATATCCAAAGGATGCTCAATCATGCCACAAGGACATGTGCTCAACTATGTTCATAACAGCCTTTTTTGTCATAGCAGAACCTGGAAACAACCTAATGTGGGTTTCAGCCTTCATTAGAAAAGTGCCAAGAAACCAATTGTGAGTGAGTACATCCCATGTTCATCTTTTTGGCACTGAGTTTTGATCCTACTTCATGTTCTGGCTTTGTGGGAGCCTAGCCAGTTTGGATACTCACCTTCCTAGACCTGGATGGAGGGGGGAGGACCTTGGACTTTCCACAGGGCAGGGAACCCTGACTTCTCTTCGGACTGGAGAGGGAAGGGGAGAGGAGTAGGGGGAGGGGAACAGGAGGGGGAAGAGGGGTAGGGAAATAGGAGTCTGGGAGGAGGCGGAATTTTTTTCAATAAAATAAATAGATAAATAAATAAATAAATAAATAAATAAATAAATAAATAAAAGTGCCAAGAAAAGGTGACTGTAAAGTGTTAAATCCAAAATGGCTACAGATATCTCCACCATTATCCCATCTTCAAGGCTCTGGGAACATCTGGGAATGATAGAAAGATTTTAAGAGGCAGAGTTTTGGGATGATTGTTGAAGGGCAGGAAAAGGTGGACGTACTCATATTCATAGCAATTTTGCTATCTACAAAAGACATTATAAGACCAAGCCAGGCAGTTTCCCACCAAGAATAGGGGAAAAACACAGGAAACTTCACCATGAGCTGATGACCAATCAACAGTTGGTGGCTACTAGAAAATGAACCCTGGTTTATTTCCATGCTCCATATGGACCTCCCCCATCTGTCCATATGTGCAACTCAAATTTAAAAATAAAAAAAGGTACTAAAGATTAAGGAGGAGAAGAAGAAGGAAAGAGGAAGAAAACGAAACAAAGTTGTGAGGTGCACATGTTGCATGTTGTGGGTGTTCAGGAAGAGTTGGAGGGATGATGTATGTGATGTTTTGAATTGGAAATATATCCTATTGGCTCAGGTACTTGAACAGTTGATGCTCGGTTGTTTGTGCTATTTCAGGGGGTTTAGGTTGAGCACTCTTGCCTGAAGAAGTTTGTCACTGGATGCAAAATCTGTGTCATATAGTCTCTCTTTACTTCTAGTTTGCTTTCTGCACCTAGGCTTATAATTGCAGATACGATTTCTCAGCTACCGCTTCTGCAACCACAGAGGGGACTTTTATATTTCTGGACCTATAAGTCAAAACATACTCATCATTCTGCAAATGAGCTTGGTCATGGTGTCTTACCATATCAATAGAAAAGTAATACAGATAAGGGTATGAATATAAGAAATATATAAACAAGTATAAAAACAGCATAGAGCCTCTGCTTATTAAAATATTTATTCTTTATGAAGAAATGACAATTTACACTTGCAGAATTAATTGTATACTATCACATTTTATAAAAAGTATGGAATTTCTTAGCCCAAACTAGTAAATGAAGATATAAATTACAGTATACTTTATAACATTTATGGATGAAACTTAAAATGATTCAAATCACTAATATTTTTAAATGGCATGTTCTTCTAAGTGAATTGAAATTAAGAATACTTTCATCTAGGTTTATCCCTATCCATGAGGCTGCTACCTGAGATTTAAAGTTTATCCAATCAAAACCAGTCTTGACTTACAATATAATTAGAATGGCAAATCAAACACATTTACTTGTTTTGGCTTCACTTGAAGTCCCAAAGCGCAGCAATACCAAGAGCTTTGTTAAAATGGTGTGTGTCTATAAATGAGTCAAGATCATTTTATTCTGCCTGGTCTTTTTACATTTCTTTTAGAGTAACAATAAGCAAGAACCTCCACTTTCCTTGGAAAAAAATCCATTTCTATCAGCTGCTTGCAGATTCTTCCTCTCTTATATTAGTGGGGACTGAATCATCAGAGTGAGATGTCTCAGTTGTAATGCTGGATGTCTTTAGTATCAGCTGGAGAACCGGACAGAAAAAAAAATCTGTGTTTGATTCTGCTCTATGACATATATTTGAGATAAGGCATTAGCTTTTTGTGAGCATACAAGGAATTGTTGATGATGAAACCGTGTAAGAAATTCCTTAGCAGGAAGAAAGACATAATACTTCAGATGCCCAAACCAGTGAGAGACTGAACAATGGGAAACATACTGCACACAATAGAATGAGCAAAACCCACAGATGAGCCATGCGTGGAGGTGCAGAAAGCCTAGGAAGCTAATAGAAAGTTTCACTGCACCATTGGCGATCTTTCAGACCAACAAAAGCAATCCTCTTTAGAACAGGAATAACATTAGGGAAGTCATAATTACATGGGTGAGTACCTCAAACTACAAATCCTATGGATTCACTAGTCCCTCTATGATGTGTATTAAAAGTGAAATGTAAGGTGGTTTACCTCACAGGTACAAAACCAAACACAGGGGAAAAAAGACAAAATTTATACTTAAAATATTCACTTCTTCACTATCTTCATATCTGGTAAGTCACTGAGGTTCTTTAGGCAGCATTAAACACAATGATATTAGGAGGTTACAATGGCTCAATATGTCTTGGCAGAGCCCATTTAATATGGTAATGAGAAATATATTGCTATAGATAACATCTGTGAAGTAATAGAAAAGGCCACAACGTGACTAAAAATAACGATGGAAAGGAGATTAATTCTTATTCTAAATTGTTGAAGTTATTATGAATCAGTCTCCATTTTTTTTCTACACAGAATTAAAATTATGGCCTGACTCAGAAAGATAGATGAGGACTAAATTGGACAGTTATCACTTGCTGTGGCCCAAACAATGTAGTCGGCTCATCAGCCTACCAACATCGTATAACAATGTGTTGTGTTTTTTAATGTAGTTAAAAATTGTTACAAAAGCTCAATAATGGCTGTATCATTAGAGAAACGATATTAATTTAAAGTTTTATTTTCTGAAATATAGATGTAAAATTAGAAATTCAAAATTTAGGTAATATAAAATTTAGATAATACTTCATTTCAAGTTAATTTTATATTATAGAAAAGAAACAATGGATTGATGCTCAATATTAAATTCCTCTTATTTTCTGGACCAATTTGAGGGTTGAATTGTCTTTTCTTTTCCAGAATTTCAAATTATCTGGATGAATGTTTATAAATAACCCATATCTTTTTTTCTTAAATTCTTTTTGATATTTTTAAGATTTATTTTAAATATGTGTATGAATACATCTCATATATATAGGTATGCTGGGAGAGTCCAGAAGAATGAATGGGATCCTTTAGAGCTAAAATTACAGGCAGCTGGACTGAGAAACAATTTCAGGTCCTCTGTAAGATCAGTAACTGTTTTTGAGCAATCTCTTCAGCTCCCTATTGTTTCAAAGATTCATTTACTATTTACTCCTGTGTATGGTGTGTGTTTAAGTATATAAGTGTGCACACATGCATGAGTTGCTTACAGAGGCCAGAGGAAGGCATTGATCTCCTGGAGCAAAGACATTTGACATGGGTGCTGCGAACTGATCTCTGGTCTTCTACAAGATCAACAGTCATTAATTAAACCTACCTTTATAATAATATTATGTTAAACTTCAATTTGAAAACTCTGATGAGAACTAGGGAGATATTTCAGCAGAGCGTTGCTGTTTAGGTGTGAGGACCTGAATTCAGATAGCCAGCATTCAGATAAAAGTTTGATGTGACCATATATACCTGTAACTCCAGCATTGGAGTAGAAAAGAAGCAGGGATTCCTAAGGCTTTCTAGCCAGCCAGCCTAGCAGGAAAACAGCAACCTCTTTGTTCAGGAAGAGACCTTGTTGGGAGGGAATTAGGAAAGGAGAGCATGCTAGGGTAGGGTAAAAGATGTCCTCCACAGGCCTCACAAAATATGCATGCCAGCATGCACACACGTTGGTACACATGCTTATATCACACACACACACACACACACACACACACACACACACACACACACACGAGACTGAGACAGCAATAAACAGAGAAGACAGAGAGAGGGAAAATTACAAAATAATCAGATGAAAAATACATTTTAAGGATCAGCCACTAATGTATTTGGGCATAAATGAGATTGTTTTTCTTTTGTATTTTTACCTGTTTGATTCAAACAGAGTTCTTAACTGCTCCCCTTCCTTAGCATTTTCTTATATAGTGGGTTTATATAGCAGGATTTTTTTTCTTAACATTTCTCTGAACCTGCTATGTGATATGGATATGCTTAATCCACTCAGCTAATCTGCTTTTCCACCTGCTCTTTAAATATAGGTGTGTCCACTCAAATTCCTTAATCTGCAAATTCTCCCAAACCACTTTCATCCCCTAACACTGCTCCCATACTCATGTTTTTGCAATTGGTTACCAAAGTTATGTGGTTTCTCACACATCTACGTAATTCACTTATATAATAAGTACTGTCACCACCACGGGGACCAGAGAAAACTCGGTAATTTTTCCCACTAGACTTGAGTGTCTGCAGTACATCCGCTACACTGTTCTCCATTGTTTCAGTTCTACCTGATTTGATTGACAAGTCCTTCCCTTCTTATAGCTCCAGTCTCAGTACCTTGCCCTTCCTTATATCACATTTCTCTCCAAACTGTACAATAAATTTTCAACTACTCCACAAATTCCTACTCTCCTTTGTGGCTTTACCACCATTTCTGTCTTAAAATCTGAATCCCAAAAATAATCAAGGCAGTTTGGTATTAATTCATATCACAGGGGAAATACACATTAATTTACCATTTTCTCTTATCCACAACTGTTGTAAACTTGGCCTAATAGGAAAGTAAGAGCTTATGTTTCTATGAACAAAACTAAATCGTGAGACAGTAGGGTGGAGCTGCCCAACACTTCCAATGTCTAATGTTAGGAAATCACACTAGTACCCTGCAATAGTATGCCAGGTCTCCTGGTGCTCTGGTAGTTTTGTTCAATATCATTTTTTTCTGCGGGCCTTTATTTTTTGAAAAAGCATTCACTTCACACGTATATCCTAAGGAAGTTTTCCCAGGGTTTCGCTTTGGAGGCTTGAGCCATTAATATTGCTAACGAAACCTCTGTGGAAGATTAATGTGATTAAGTCCCTCCTTGCCCATCTTTCTGCAGCCCCTCTTTTATATATGATTTATAGCTTTGATAAAAATGAAAGTATGAGAATTTCCATAATGTTTCTGTCTTCTGGGCCTAAGTTCTTCATAACTGGGACCTCTTCAAAGACCATGTTATCTTTGATTCCAATCACTTATTGCTTTTTGGCGAGAAATATTCAATAAATACTCCTAATTATGTAAAATCTTAAGTCAGTTCTAGTCTTATGGCTACAATTAGACCCATGGGATATATAATCTTAAAGCTACTGATAATATTAATTACCCACAGTACTACGCACAGCCTGTTAGCTTTGCTGCTCACACTTCTATTTTGTAGCACCATCTTCCTGTCACCTAAAAGCAGTAACATGTTTCTCGGTGATTGTTGTGAGACACAGTGTTCAGCTCCTCGCATTGTCTCCATTGCTCCGTGTGTGAAAAGACAGTGATATCAGCACGAACTTAATAAAACATAAACTCACTTCAACAGCTTGCATGCACATTAAGGTTCTTAAGAATATTATATACTTGGAATTTCTAGAAAAATAAACTTTCGTGCTAGTATTTCAAGAAAAAAAATGAGAAAATTTTAACTAGATATTTTTAGTAAATTTTTATGACTTATAACATATTAGGTGGTTCAGATGGCTCAGTCCATGAACCCACACTGTAGAAGGAGAAAAACAAGTTCCTCTGATTTCCACACAATGTCTGAGATTGCATGCACAGGTGTGCACAGGAGCGCGTGCGTGCACGCGCACACACACACAAATATAATTTAAAAATTTTAAATAATCATACTTTATGACATTACATACAAATATAAGTTTTCAAAAATTAATTATTGACGTGTTCACTAACCGGTACTTCAGATACCTTCCCAGCAAAAACAGAACTGCCATTCTAGTGACTGGAGTACCATACAGCAGCTCTGCTGAGTGTTAACTCTTCCCGTGCTGCTCTTTCTCGCGGTGCATTTGTTTTACTTCTGTAATAGTTCAGTATTCCAGCATAGGAGTCTGAGGAGTGTGAAAATGTCAGAGTGCAAAAGGGCGGCTGGCTCCTTGCATTGTGAGTCCACATTTACTACATCAACGTCGATCATGCTGTCATCCCACGAAGACACATCGACTTAAAATCTTCCTGATTCAGTTTGTATGTAAGAAAAATGTATTATGCAAAATGAAGAATTGCCAGTCAAGAGGTAAATGCTGCTAAATGTCAGTTGACAAAATCACGAGAGCTTTCAAAGGTGGAAACTATATATTTTTACTATATGTCAGAATATTAACTGAAAGAACGATTTCAGAGAAGTGTAGCAGAAACCTCACTACACGAGAATTTCAAAAATGCAAGCTTCTTGGAAAACAAGTGATTGAAGGAAACTTTTTCTTTAAACTATTTAGATAGGATTGTCCAAATCTCATAACAAGATTCAATATTAGTGTCACTATCATATTTAACCACTTGTGAAGAAATATTAACTTATAAAAAAACATTAATTGGGGCTGGAGAGATGGCTCAGAGGTTAAGAGAACTGACTTCTCTTCCTGAGGTCCTGAGTTCAATTCCCAGCAACCACATGGTTGCTCTCAACAGTCTGTAATGAGATCTGGTGCCCTCTCTGACATGGAAATACACAGACAGTAGGATATACACAATAAATAAATCTTTTTAAAAGAAAAGCATAAGTTTTTTGTGAAAATGAGTAGGAAATGACAATCACTGAAGAATCAAAAGGACAGGAATTTATTTATCCTGCAGACAATAAGCTGAGGGACGAGGAAGAGGCTCCAACATAGGAGCAGTTGTTTCAGGTGTGCAGAGCCCTGTGTTCAATCCATAGTACTGAAATTAAATATTTGCTCTGAAAATACAAAACTGCAAGAGGAAGTACATTTTAACTAAATATTAAAATTCCAAACTTATTAGAGATTTGACAGTTTCCATTGTGTTAAATTTAAAAATATCATCACACAGATAGGATTATACAAGATAATTCATAAATTTTTCATTAGTGTTCTTTTTAATAGAGTTGATTGTGTGTTGCAGGAGAAAGCAGCTTGTTGGTTTCTGCTGCTCAGTTCCCAGCCACTCAGCTAGCTTAGCCCCGAAATAATCACACAGAAACTGTATTAATTAAATCACTACTTTGCCCTTTAGCTCTAGCTTCTTGTTGTCTAACTCTTATATTAACTTAACCCATTTCCATTTAATATGTGTATTACCACGAGGTTGTGGCCTACTAGCCAAGTTTCAGCACATCTGTCTCCGGGGATGGATCCATGGCATCTCTCTCTCTCTGCCTTCCTTCTCCCAGCATTCAGTCCAGTTTTCCCCACCTAACTAAGTTCTGCCCTATTAACAGGTCAAGGCAGTTTCTTCATTCACTTATGTTAATCACAGCACACAGAGGGGACGCCCACATCACTTGTGCCATTTCTGTACCTTTTACTTCTTTATACTTTATCAGATCTCCAATATCTTCATACATATATATTTGAATTTTAGAATTCATCTTCCTATCTGGCTTCAGAGTTCTTTATTAGTTTTCTTACATAGAATTGCTCTATTAGTTAAAATTGAGTTTCTCTCAAGATTTAATGAGTATGTGCTATTTACTTGAAGAGAATCCATTCTTAGTTATCATTTAATCAAACCTAATTGCTTTAAACTTAGTGGTTTACAATTACAGCTTATCATGTCCCGTTCATATGATTTTCTGCATCTGGAATTTGGACAGAACTTGGAAAGAGAACTATGTCCCACACAGATTTAACTAATCCACCCTGGAACTCAGCTGTGAGTACACTGTTCTAGTGCATATGAACTTAATGATTTGGAATGGGATGGGATGCTAGAAATCTCCAGCTGGACTACGAGATTCAGCACTTGAGCAGTTTGCATAGCATCTCAGGATCCAGGAAAGCAAACTGGAAGCCTCCAGGATCTAAAGGTAGATCTGGCACGGCAGAGTCATTTTTGCTCTGTGATCCATTGATGCTACAGTATCTATTGAGGAATACTCTGTTCTCTAAAATGCAAAAAGTTGTAGTATGGCATATAAGCTGCTTATTTCCCTTTATTATTTAAAACTTGCAATACATTTACTTAGGAAACCCACCACAAGATAATATTGTAAAAAAAATGTCTCTAAAGTATGGTTTAGAGAATAATGAAAAACGTTTCCACAAGTCAGTACAAACTTTATTTTAAGCAATATATTGCCAATCTATATTCGTTTGCATTTCAGCTTTGGGAATACATAAACTCAGAATACCAGATAGTCTTTATTAATCATTATTGCCACACAGTTACCAAAATATAAGAAGGAATTCTGTTTTCCAAAGGTAAGACACAGAAAAGGAATCATGGCTTCACTTACTCTCCAAGAATTATTTATACTTTTTTACATATCAAAGTCTTTACCCTCCCTCAAAGTTTTAAATTCTGATTTATTATATTATATTATATTATAGTTCTTGAAGAAACTGCAAAAATGCAATTTACAATTTGGAATACAGTATGTAATTTTAGCTTATAAAACAAAACTTATATATAATAACAATTAATCATTTGGGGCATTGTACTAAATGTAGAAAGAATAAAGGAATTTCCTTTATATTTGGAAATGTTTATGTAATATATGTTGATCATTTTGATCACATTTTTCCATCCTCCAACTCATCCTAGAAGTTTCCCTCTATCTTCATCAAATTCTCTCTCTCTCTGTGTGTCTCAATCTCTGTCTCTGTCTCTCTCCCTCTCTCTCTGTCTCAAAAAGAAACAAAACAGAAAAAGTCAAGACAAAAGAAAATGAAGTAACAACTACTACAAAATATCATTGAGTTTGTATTATGTTGGTCAGAATTAGACTTATCCTAGTGTGTGGTTGATGTACCTAGTAACACTCCATATGAGAAAACAAATTTAAACATTGCCACGAGTTAAAAAATGAAGAAAGCTTCTTGGTTATGGGTGGAATAGATGTGTGCATATTCATAATGTGTCTGGAAGCCACATTTTTCTTAGAGTTATTTATCACTTATACATCTTACAATAAATATTTCCACCTCTTCTTCTGCATGGATCCCTGAGCCTTGAGGGAAGGGTTTTGATGAAAACATCTCTTTTAGGATTGAGTGAGTGTTCAAAAGTCTCTCGCTTACTGTGCACTACCAAGTTGTGAGTCTAGTTAGTTCTCATCTATTGCACGTACCCTCTCTAATGAGGGATGAGTAAGTTACCTATCTAGGAGCAAAACATTTTATTGCAGAAAAATAGTATTAGGTTTCCTTGGGCCCTTGACTTATGTAATCTCATGTTCTTGTCAGTAGCTGTTGTGATTTTCATCTAATCAAATTTACAAAAAATCCTTTGCTTTGTGGCTAGTATCCACTTATGAGTGAGTGCATACCATGTTCATCTTTCTGGGTCTGGGTTACCTCACTCAGAATGATTTTTCTAGTTCTATCCTTTTGCATGTAAATGTCAAGATATCATTGATTTTACCACTGAGTAATACTCTGATGTGTAAATATGCCACATCAGAGTACTACTCAGCAGAAAAAAAAATGACATTTTGACATTTGCATGCAAATTGGATGGAACTAGAAAAAAAGGATATTGAGCCATATTCATGATCCTAGAGAAGCTAAGTAACAAGGTTAACCCTAAGAAAACATAAACAGATTCACCTGGAATGGGGAAACAGAGAAGATTGCCTGACAAAATTGGGAGCATGGGAGTGGGGGTAGTTAGGAGGGCGAAGATGGGAAAGGAGGGGATAAGGGGAGCGGGGAGGATAACTTGAAGAGGCAGGATAGTGGAGATGGAGGAAGGACAGAGACGAAAGCAAGTAAAACGATTAGGGAGCCATTATGGGGCTAGCAAGAAACCTGGCACTAGAGAAATTTCCAGGAATCCACAAGGATGACCCCACCTAAGACCCTAAGCAACAGACGAAAATGTGCCTGAACTGCTCTTGTCCTGTAGTCAGAGTGATGATTATCTTAAGTATCACCATACAACCTTCATCCAGCAACTAATGGAAACAGAGGCAGAGACCCACATCGGACTAAGCTTCCAATGTTCAGCTGAAGAGTGGTAGGAAGGAGAATATGAGCAAAGAGGTCAAGACCATGATGGGTTCACCCTCTAAAACAGTTTACCTCAGCTAATAGGAGCTCACCAACTCTAGCCAGACAGATAAGGAAACTGCATAGGTCCAAACTAGTTCTGAATTTGGGTATCAGTTTTATGGCTGGGGAAGATTGAGGGGCTACTGGTAGTGGCTTTTTTGGAACCTGCTCTCTTTAGATGGACACCTTGCTCAGCCTAGATACAGTAGGTAGGACCTTGGACCTTCCACAAATCAATATGTGTGCTTCATTCCTCTCTGAGGAGTAGGTGGCATAGGAGGGAAGGTGGAGGTAATGGAAGATGGAGAGGGAGTGGGGACTGAGATTGGTATGCAAAATGAAAAAAGTTTGTTTTCTTTAAAAAAATAATAAATAAAATAAAAAATAATTTACCAAAAATCAAACTTAAAAGTAGTTGTTTTCTCTCATAACATTTGTGCTGCTATTGCAACCAGTATTTCTTGTAGACTGAATACTAGCAAATTTCAAGGTTTATAGTTAAGCAATATTGTCACCTTTTCTTCCTGTAGCATGAACGGTACCTTCTAGTACCATGAACACTACATAGTAAGGCTTAAGCATCTAGTTAGCTACCAGCTAAATTTCTCTTTTTGGATGATGAAAGTAAGTGATATCTTCAGCAGTTGATCTTCACCAGGAGCTTGTGGGGAGTAATTGCTAGCTCTTGCCTGTGATGTTTGTAGATTCCCATGGGGTCCATTTGATTAACAATACAGCAAGATGTACATGAATCTTGGAAAAGAAGTTTTGATTAATGTCATAAGATATTTATTCACAACATTGTAGTCTGTACTATTTAATGATTCCATTTAGGTTCTTTTAATATATGTATATGCTTTAGGAAGCTTTTAAATTAGTAAGTTTTCACATGGTTTTTCAAAGGAACTATAATAATAGTTGTCCATCCACATATTCCCCTTCGTTTCCATTCTGTTAAATATCCCTCTTTATTTAATCCTCCTATTCTAGTTTTCCCTTTGTTTTTCCATAACAATATATTATAGTTCTTCTTCCTTGAAAGATCCTTTACTCCACTCAATTCCTTACTAGGTAGTTAACCTATGTCATTATTCAGATTGTAACACACATGTTAAAAACTCAAAAGCTAGCATCCATATATAAGAGAAAATATGCAATACTTATCTTTTGGTGTCTAGGTCACCTAATTCAGGATGATTGATTTTAGCTATGCCCATTTACTTGGAAATTTCATAGCTTCATATGTTTTAACAACTGAATACTATCCTATCATGTAAATGCACTAAATTTTCATTATTCAATGATGCATTTCTAGGCTATTTCCAACTACTGAATATTATGAATAGAGGAGCAGTGAATGTGGATAAGTATATATCAAGTAGAGTATACAGTCCTTTGAATATATGCCCATGAGTGGCATAGCTAGATCATAAGGTAGATCTATTCCCTGCTTCCACAGGAACCACACACTGATTTTCATCACAGTTGTACAAGTTTTTATCCAACCAGCAATGGTTAAGTATTTCCCATCTTCTTTTCATCCTTGTGTTATCATGTTTTATTGATTTTAGACATTCTGACTGGTGAAATTTCAAAGTATTTCTAATTTGTTTGGTCCAATTGATAAGCATGTTTAGGATTTAAGTTTGTCTTAATGATTTGTATTCCGTCTGTTGAGTACTCTCTGCTTAATTCTATATCACATTTTTAATTGGGCTATTTGTTTTCTTGATGCTTTGTTATTACATATAATATATATATATATGATATAAATAGATGGATAGATAGATGATTGATTGATTGATATATTAGATGTGAATCTTATATTGATTTTTACAGCAGACATGATTAACCCAAAACTGAAAAAGAATACAAATATCCATTATGCAATTTTGGTACATTTGGTAGATCAGATTATGACTAATGCAAATTTGTAAGTTGTAGCTTGCTATGACTGGCCTTTAACATTTGTGTTAATGAACATTCTTTATCTGATATGTATTTCCCTCCAATAAAATCATCCCTAATATACTATGTCCATTCAATCCTAATATTAAAGTTATTGATCAAGTATACATTCCTGTCATTTTTTATTTGTTCATGAACAGACAAAAAGACTTACAAAGAGACAGACAAATGATTGATAGATAGATTGATAGATACATAGATTGATTGATATATAGATAAAAAATATAAATGACACATATAGCTTGTGTCATTTGCAAATGGAGTTAGGTCATAAATTTCCCTTTCTGAACTTGCTCAGCATAACCTCTGGGACACTGTTGTGCTATTGATCCTTGCACGTTTAATCTTTACTTGAATAAACATGTATTTCTTCTGCAGGCAAAGTTTGCATCTAATTCATTTATACACTATAAACTGGCATTGAATATGCTAAGTAATTGTCAGTTTTATGAAATCTTGAGCCTATTTCTACTTGTGGAAAAGGAATTAATTGTAGGGATCTGCATCACGATTGACTTTGTTATTTAGTGGCTGTGAGTCTCCAAGAAAATAAATGTTCATAGACCAGAGTCAAAAAATTTTGCATACTTCAGGATACTGTTTCAGAATAAAATGAGTTGTGATATGCAAGCTACATAGAAATGATAATTATTAGCCATTATGATCAAGGTATGTCCAAAAGATATTAAGTTAAGTAGTACTCTAAAGTGCAGCATGAATGTTGGTAAATTGTTTTGTAGTAAGTTCTTGTCAGGGTAGAATTTAATATTTTGCTTTTTGTGACCCAATCTAGTAAGTAACATTAACTTGAGTTTATAAAACGATGAGGAGTAGATTTATATGACATGGCCATAAGGAAGATTTGAAACTCCCAGTGCTTTGTAGTACTGAAACACAAAGACTCATTAGGGCATATTAACATGTCCATGTTTCTAAAGAGAATGCTGTGATCTGGGTATCTATTACTCTATCAATGTTAACCCCTCTATTAAGTACATCTCTATAGGCTATCATTTCATCCTTAAGTTGCCTTTACTAAGTACAGAGTTAGCAGATAAAGACTAAATAACTTCAATGAGAATAAACAAATCCGGAAAACACTTCTTTTCTCCCATTTTATTGAAAATTGCTTTGTTCCCCCCCCCATATAAAATATCCTGATCACAGTTTCAGATCCTTCCACCCCTACTGCTTACACTTTATCTCCATTCCCATATGGATCCAGCCCCTTTCTTTGTCTAACTAACAAATAATTAGAAAATAGGCTTCCTAGGGAAAATTAAAATATATTAAATGAAAAAACACACTGTAAAAGGTCAAACAAAACAAAAAAAAAAGAAAAAAACCCAAAAGGCACAATAAACAAAGATGCAGAGACTCCTCATTTGCACACTCAGGAACTCATAAAATCACTAAACTAAAAGTCATAGTAAAATCAAAGTAACTATAGAATGAAAAGACAATACATGCACCTACATTTAGGTGTGTGCGTGGTGGGGTGAACATATATACATATGTGAAGATCTTCATATCTATACATAGATTCATATACCTATATAGGTATACACAAATACCTATATATACTTATAGGTATATGTGTAGAATTTATATCCATAGCAATATAAATATAGATATATGATCTAAGATACATTTCTGCTACAAAATGTTTATAGCCAAATACTTCAAGCTTTTCTTTCATATGTCATTCATTTATAAAATAGTCTTGCAGATTTTCAGCAAAAAATATGCTATTTCATGCACGAAAACAAAGTTTAAAATGTATAATGGTCTGCTTTCAGTTTTATCTAGAAAATATTTAATTTTTTTTATTACTGTCTTGACCAAATTTTTCCTTTTATTTAGCAGTGAGTTGTTTAGTTTCCATGAGTTTAGAAGCTTTTTGTTGTGTTATTATTGTTGACACCCATCTTCAATCCATGGAGGTCTCATCAGATGTATGGTGTTATCTCAATTATATCACATCTGTTGAGACTTGCTTTGAGTCTGAGTATGTCATCAGTTTTGGAGAAAGCTCCATGGTGTTCTGAAGGGATGCTCTCTCTTTATTCCATTTGAAATGTTCTATAAATATCTGTTAAGCACATTTAATTTAATATGTCTTTTGTCTCCAGCACTTTCCTATATAGTTTTTGTCTGGATCAAGTCAGTCAATATCTGTGTGCGAGGGTCAATAAAGCTTAAGTAATGTTTCTTTTAGAACTTTGATGCCCTTGTGTTTGGGTGCATGGATTTTTCAGATCACCATATCCTTTCGGTGGATCTGGTGTCCTTTGCAATCTCTTATGATTAGTTTTTGTTTGAACTCTATTTTGACAGATATTAAAATGATATTCAGCTTGCTTCTTCTATCCAATTGCTTCAACTATTTTTTTCTAATTCTTAATAGGAAGTGATGCCTATCCTGGATTTTGAGGTATGTTTCTCAGATGCAACAGAAGGATGGATCCTGAGTCCACATCCATTCTGTTAGTCTATTTGTCTCCTGTAGAGCTGAATATGAGACTGGTGAAATGGATGTAGTGGAGATGAAGAAAATGTGAAGACATTCGGCAAGCCTAACCTGCTCTCTTGCTGGGGTGGCATGCAGGTTCCCAGGAAACGCCTATTGGAGTTGGTAACTAGAATTTTAGGATCCTTTTGAGTGAAATTTAGAGGGGAGTATCTGTGTGATCAACTGGAGGTGTGAGGGAGGAAAGGGAGGTCTCAGCTCATGATCAGCTACAGTCTTGGGGAGGAAACTGAAGGAATAAATTTGAAGAAGAGGAGGAAGAGGTAAGATGTACACTTATCCTATCTGCTTCCCAGGCAGGAGTCCAGAAAACACTTCTATGTAACGTGTCAAGGACCAGCCTCAAGTGGATTCACACGTTCCAAAATAAAAGCATGATGATTAGAATTATTAAACAAAAAGAAATATAGATAAGAGAGAAATAAGAGACAAAACACAGACCAGCGTTGGGAGGGAAATTCAGTGAATACTGAATCACCCCTTTATTTTCAACATGTCTTTTTATACCCCACTCCAAAAGGGGAGGGGAGGCAACAGACTTCATAAACAGAGCATCTCTGACTTTTGGTCAAGATGGAGCTGATACACCTCTGTACTCAAAATAGTAATCAACCACTCTAGGGCAGGACCTTTTGGTTTGTGGCCACTTGTCAACACTTTGAAATAGCAAAACAAGCTCAGACTCTGACCTCTAATCAAGGTGGAATGGACTCACAGCTGTGGGTCCTGACAATACAGTCCTAACCCAAAACACAAATTATTAATAGGGAAATTGTACTTATGTCTGTAGAAATTTTCCTTTGTTTCTAAATTCTATTTTTATTTATTTATCCATTCAATAATCCATTTATTTTTATTTACTTGCCAGTGTTGCATGTGTGTGAGTGTGAGTTTGAATATGTGCTTGCCAGGGTGTGTTTACGTGGGTAAGAAACGACTTTCAGGAGTCAGATCTAACTTTCCACCTCTAAAGTCTTGTCTTGTTTGTGCTTCTGAACTATGTGCTCCCTTAGAGTTGGCATATGACCTTCCAGACAATTTTCCTGTCCTCTCCTTCCAACTTGCTACAGGGGTGCTGGGAGTACAGATGCAACTGCCACATCTGGCTTTTTACATAGATTCTGAGGATGCAATCTGGTTTATCAGGTGTCATCACTAGCGTTTTGATCAATTGAACCACCTGTTCACCGTGAACTTCATGGTTCTAATTTACTTAGTATATGCTACCATAGTACAGGAAAGTTTCTCAAAAAATTTGGAAAATTGTTATTTTCAAAACTTGACTTTTCTGGGGGTGGAGAGATGGATAGCTCAGAGGTTAGGAGCACTGCCTGTTCTTCCTAAGGTCCTGAGTTCAATTCCCAGCAACCCCATGGTGGCTCACAACCATCCGTAATGAGATCTGGTGCAGAATACAGTATATGTAATAAATAAATTTAAAAAAAAGAAAAAACTTGACTTTTCTTAAATTGTCCATTGTATTTCATGGAAGACTTTACAATGTGAAAGAAAATGTTTTATCAATTTGATATTTATATTTTTATGAAGTGTTTTGATTTAATTGTTTAAACTTTTCTTCTAAGGTAAAGTAGAAATTCATTTAAGCATAAGAACCGAAAGGTAGATACATTTTGTCTTTCAATATTATAAAGAAAACACTATGAAATAAAGTATGTTATGGGAAAATTATTAAACATGTGAAAATAATAGATAAAATTTTAAATGTTAATGAGTATACTTATTAAGAAACAGTGTTATTGGACAAGAAAACATAAATTATAATTTGACAGTTTTTAAGTTTTAACTTCTTGCATTTACAAACTGTTATTGAACTACACCCATATTCCCAAATATTCTCTATAAATGTTTCTTTACATTTAAAGGGGAATATGCTATGGAGATTTTCATTGGTATGGATCTTGCTTTATTCATACACATTTGAGGTCAATTTTGTTATATGTATATGTATTTCTGATCTTCATTAAGGTACTGTGTTTGTGTAGCTCACTTTTTTTCTTTTTTCTTTTTTTGAATTTTCGAGACAGGGTTTCTCCGTAGCTTTTGGTTCCTGTCCTGGAACTAGCTCTTGTAGACCAGGCTGGTCTCGAGAACTCACAGTGATCCGCCTGCCTTTGCCTCCCGAGTGCTGGGATTAAAGGCGAGAGCCACCACTGCTCGGCTTGTGTAGCTTATTTTAAAATGTAATGTATTATTAAGAAAAATAGGTTAATAGATAATCATCTATGGTGGTGAAGCATATAGTCATGTTAGTTAGATTTTCTAGATGTACAGAGATATATTTCAGTTCAAAAAGTATTCTTCAAATTTTTCAGAGACCTTCAGAATACGGCATTTAAAATGTTTAAGAACTTAAGATTTTTCATGACAGTGAGACGCATCTGCTCCTGGCAGCACCAGTCTACTTCAAGAGGAAGATGGGCATCAAAGAGGCTCCTTATGGAGTTGGTTAGCCATTTGGGCAAGAAACTGCTCTTGCCTAGACTGCTAGACTGGACATGCAGGTCCCACAGAGAAATGACTGCTGAACTTGCCTAAAGGTGAGATGATCCCTTCAGGGTTCCTTCTTCATGAAAGAATCTGCGAAACATTCTGCAGGATACAAAAGAAAGTGACTGAACTGTCTTTAAACTTTCTTGATTTATGGAAATGTCTGTCGGATACTATGGGCCTGTAGGCTGAAGGTGGATGCCCCAATGGTACAGAGAAACTTTGGGTCCAGGCAGTGAGATATCTCTGTCATTTTTAGGGTTTTGGAAGTTGTTTGCAATGCACTTCCTGTTTACTTAGGTAATATTATGTCCTTCTGGAGTCTTTGATGGAGTTAGAAAATTTATAGTTATAGTTTTCCTTAATTATGATGAAAAATAAAGTAGATATAAATATTGTAACTGTAATTCTTGCTTGATAACTGTTTTGTTGTATGTAATTTTACTATGTTAAAGTTAAAACCTTCCTTTTTATTTAAACAGTAAAGGGGAAGTGATGTGGGAGGCCCCTTTGTGTACTGTGATCACAATTAATGAATAAAGAAACTGCCTTGGACTGTTGATATGGCAGAACTTAGGTAGGCAGGGAAGATGGAACTGAATTCTGAAAGGAAGAAGGCAGAGTCAAAGAGACAATATGGAGCCGCCAAAGACAAACATGCTAAAACTTTGCTGGTAGGCCACGACCTTGTGGTGATGGACAGATTACTTAAAATGGGTTAAATTAAGATGTAAGAGTTAGCCAATAAAAAGTAATAGCTAATGGGCCAAGCAGTGCTTCTATTAATATAGTTTCTGTGTGATTATTTCAGGTCTAAACTAGCCAGGCGGCCAGGAAGAACAAGAGGGCCTCCCCCTATATAAGAACCAAAAGGTAGAAACATTTGCCTTTCAATATTATAAGGAAGACACTATGAAATAAAGTATGTTACAGGAATAGCATCCTAAAAATTATTAAACATATGAAAATAATAGTTGAAATTTTAAATGTTAATGAATATATTTATTAAGAAACAGTGTTATTGGACATGAAAACATAAATTATAATGTTGATGGCTTTTAATTTTTAACTTCTTGCATTTACAAACTGTTATTGAATTATTAACAAACCTCAAAGAAGACAATTGTTCCATGCATATTTCATGTATTAAAATCCTAAAACATACAATGTTACCAGTGCAAAACTTGAGACATAAGTATACATCAGTTAAAATAAGTATCTTACTGAGAAAGCATTCATTTTAAAATATATAGTACTTTTATCTTTCCTCTTTTACTGCTATTTGTGCCATGAGCAGTTCTAAATCATTAGAAAAATACATATTTATGTGTACACACACACACATTATTATGGTCAATTTAAGATTGTAATCTTGGAAATTAAATTTATTTCTAGAAAAGTAATTGCCCTTATTTCTGTATTACATTTTAAAATTATTGCCTATAATCAATTGCTCAGGCTTTCATTACAGAACAACATATACTTTGTAAATTCAGAAAAGGACAAAATTTTTCAGGGTTCTATACAAAGAATAAATATGGAGGAGAAGGTTGCAGGTATTTCTAAACACTTGAATCTGATATGGAGGAGCCAGTGTAAGCAAAATTTGTTTCTACTAGACTTCTCTCATTGTCTTTAAAACAAACACTTTTATTTCTGAATGTGGCAGTTAATCTTCTTATTCGTCTGCAGAGATTTAGAAAAATTTAGGACACTGAAGTGCGTCTATAAAGGCATTTCCAGGGAGACCTGCTCAATAGAAGGAGACCTGCTTCCAATGAAGAAAGCATCATCCCCTGGTTTGAACATCTAGACCAAACAAACAGTTTTATAAAGAAGGAATACAAATTTCTGGGAGATTCTTTGAAAATGTTCAACATTTTTGACTTCAGGGAAATACGGATTAATACTAGTTTAAAATTCCATGGTTTTCGTTCTTCCTTTCTTTGTTTCCCCCTGCAAGTAGAGTTGATTTCCAATAAAAATTAAAGTCGCAACATATCACAAGGATTATACAGTATTGCATGAATGATGACTATTAAAATAGTAGCTCTTCAGTATCCTAATAATAATAATATGTTGAATGGTGAAAGAATGTTACATAACATAAATATAGGTAGTACATCGCTTTCATTGAAAAAGAAGAAAAAAGTAAAGGCTGAATGGCAAGCAGACAAATCAAGAAATTGGATATTATAAATGACAGAAACCTTTTGGTGACCATAAACATTCTGCTACATCTATAAGCCTGATAGGAACCTAAGAAAACTGAGATGTACCCGACAAGAAGTATTAATTACTCTGAAGAGTTAACCCTGTGGGGGAGAAAGCCTCTCTCTATACTGTAAAACACATCTCTACAGGAATATCATAGTTGTAAGAAAGTGTATTTAAACAAAACACACTGGTCAATTTCCACAGAAATAACTAATTAAGCAGATATATGTATTTAATATTCATGAAAATTACACTATTAAGTGATACAAAACTAAATTTTCAAAGCAGAATTAAAATTTAATTAGCTATCAGGTAAAGGAGCTTATAAATTTGACCCTGCTATAGGCCAAGGAGGAAAAACTCCATATTCTTTGCACCTCTGAATAGTTTCATTACAGTGTAGTTAATATGCAATCCTGCTGCAAAGACCATCTAAACGTTGTCCTTTAGAAACGCAACCTTAAATTAAATAAAAGGAAAACAAAATAAAAGAGCACAGAGAAGGAAAATTCCTAAAGCAGGAAATATAATTGTCACCAAATGAAGCTTCCAATTCTGAGAATGGGTTACATTAAATTGAATTCTTTGTCAAAAAAAACCCCCATTGTAACCCCCCCCATACACACACACACATAAAAATAACCAGGTTATTGCCAAGGCTACTGGTTGCTTTTCACAAACTAATGATACGATATAATTGCTGAAGACAGCACCTTCATAATTATTGAACATGGAGAAGTTACGTTGGTGCCTACCTACAGCCTGCACCACCTCCTGACAAACGCTCATTGTACTGGAAGGTACCGTTCATGGTACTGGAAGGTATTGTTCATGTCAATGTTCGTGGTACTGAAAGTTACTACAGGAGCAAAGTCAACAACAGCCCACTACAAACTCTTCTATTTACGACGTGATCTGTCTGCAAGATGTGCTAGTTCAAGAGCGACACAAAGACGGTGGGATGAAGCAACCAAATCTCTCAATGGAATGGAACCCATCCCTTGGCACTGCGCTGGAGGCCAAAAACCTAAGATTAGCTAGGTCAAGTATCCAATGAAATTCAATCACTCATTTTCTGCTAAAGGATCATAGCACTAAGAAGACTTCTTAAGGACAGTCTGTTTTATCAGTAGATCAGAGTCTCACTCAGCCATCATCAGAAAAATTTCCTCCTGCAGTAGACGAGAAATAATACTGATACCCCACAAATAGACAGGGAACACTCAATCCTAAATGGGTTATTTCCATCAAGTCCCTTCCTTCAGGCCTCATGAAATTCTGTATAAGGGGAGGCAAAATGATGGTAAAATTCAGGACAAGGGAAACGGGTTTCTATACAAACAGGATGGATGCACATATGAATTTCCAGAGAGTGGGGCAGCGTGCATATGACCATAGCTAGGGGCCTATGGGGTCCCCGTATTGTGAGAGGAGTCAAACTCAAACCTGCATCCCTATCTCAGAAGTCATCACTGCAGCAAAATTAACAAAAACCCAGAGATAGAAACTGGGGTTCAACCTAAATATCTGAAAAGCAAAGCAGTCAGCCACTGGCTCTTACCTAGACCTCAGTCCAAAATGGTGATCCTGAATCCAGAAATCTCAGAATGAAACTTATTTTATAATATTCTCTAGGGATGTGATTAAAGGTATGCGCTACTGTGATTAAAGGCATACACTGCCCAATTTCTAGGCAGCTAGTATGGCTACTGGGGTCAACGGTGTGTGTTACCACTGCCCTGTCTGTAAGACTGGCCAGTGGGTCTTTATTTGATAAAATAAAACGAAATACCAACAAAAATCTCCAACTGAAAGCTACTAGCAGATAAAAAAACATTTTTTTTTATATTTTGTTGTTGTTGTTTTTGTTTGTTTTCCAAAGGAGTCAATACTGGTTGTACAAACCTTTCTTACTTAAAAGTCCAGGTGCCATGCCCAATAGTTAATTACCAATATAAAACAAATTCTTTGGCATTTTTGAAAGTACTTTGTCTAATAATGTTTTGTCTGGGATTAATATTTTTTATTTTTACCATCCAGATCCTTCCTGTATATAGTACATAATGTGGTTTCTTGTTTCATGTTTCTATTGGATTTCTGCGTGTATAAACTTATATTTCTCTATGTCCATGTGTTTTTTGAGTTTTTTCTTTGGCTTTGTTTCTTCTCTTTAATTGTTTCTTTTGTCCTGTCCTGGTTTAGTTTTTTTGATTTTACCTAACTATTTTTAGATACTAGTTTGTATTTCGTTGAGAGAGAGAGAAAAAAAGATTGTAGATTTGGTGGAGAGGATGTGGAAGACCTAGGGGGAGTTCAGGGAGTAGAATGATGATCAGGATATACTGTATTAAAATTATACATTTTCAATGAATATATAGCACACAGAAAAAGAGATTAATGCAGTAAGAAAGAGGCTATGCTGAATACACGATCCAGTAAAAATAACAAAAAGAAGACAGATGGAATAAGTGAAATATTTCTATTTTTTATGTTTACAAGAATTTAGTGTAGGATGAAAACTATAATAACTATGAGAAATGCTCATTTAATGGTCATTCCTTAAAACCACATATAAATTGGCTACAGTCTTTTCATTGATAATGAATATTTCTTTATTTCTTTGGCTACATAATTTGAAATGTGATTAAACTAAAAATGATACTATATTCAAACCCTATTTTGTTGACTACTGCTCTGCTTGCTTGAAGAATAGGTAGTTGAAGTAGAGAGAGCAGCCAGGGACAAAACATAAATTTTATGCTAAAATTGGCAAATAATATTATTAAACAAATATTAAATAGCTTAAATTAAATCAAAACTTCTCACAGTTGATAAGGTATTTTAATTATGTGTTTTAAAAAACTAAAGGTTACGCCATACATCAGCTGCAGGGGAAAATCTCATAAGGGATCACATTAGTTAATGATTAAACAATTTCAACTTTTAAAACTTGAAAGAGCAGCTAATTTTTACAACATGAAGCAATCACTCAGATAGAGTTTCTACTTATCCTTTATATAGTATCAACATCTCCATAATGTAATATCAAGATCGTAATCGGGAACTGTTCTTTTGTTCTCAGGCCCCCAGACTCAAATAATTACAGAAAAACTATATTAATTACAGCACAGTTTGGCCAACAATTCAGGCACATTTCTAGTTAGCTCTTCTTTCTTAAATTAATCCATTTATATTATTTTGTTTTTTACCACAATGCTCATGGTTTGTTACCTCTTGCTTCTTGGGCTGCTACATGGTATCTGCCTCCTTTGTCTCTTTGATTCTGCCTACTCTTGCTCTATATGGCTGTTCCGTCTTCCCACCTAGCTTTACTCTGCTAACCACTGGAGGAAACAGTTTCTTTTTTACCAATGGTAATAAAATATATTCCTAGCCTACAAAGGGAAATCCCACACCAAAGGTTTGTATTTTGCTAATGTAGTATAAATATCTCCATGATGTGGTTTCTATATTCATAGTTAACCTTAGAAGACCTGAATCCAACTAATATTTTTGTACCAGTAGAATTTTTGGGGGGACGGGGGGTTCAAGACAGGGTTTCTCTGTAGCTTTGGAGCCTGTTCTCGAACTAGTTCTTGTAGATTGCATATCTCTGTGAGTTCGATGCCAGCCTGGTCTACAAGAGCCAGTAGAATTTTTATCTGTAACTATTCATCACTTAGGGATAATTGCTTGTAAGACTGCCCATCCATATGTACATGAATATATATATATGAATAAATAATAGCATGAGAAATGGGTAAAAATATTTAAAACTAAATACCAATAAAGAATTATCACGTACTACCAATTTTGTGTGAGTGGTCTTACTAATTTCTAAGGTACCTTGGGGCTAACTGAATCTCTGACTCCTAGGCTTTAACTTTAGGCTAAGACTTATTCTGTCCAAAAATAGGTGTAAAGTTAGCCCCTTGCTGGCCTAAATTGAGTGTGAAATTATCCACATTGTTTTTACAAGATCAACTAATCAGTTAAAGGGGAAATTTACTCATTAAAAACATGGCCTTCCTTTTGCAAATGAGAGGTCAAAAAATAATCAATCATTAGGAAAAAGGAAATACAGTGAAATTTAATGGCAGTACAAAAATGTTACTTCTTTATCAAGATCCTTAAGCCTGCCCATACTTCAATGTGGCTCTTTCTCCTGAACAAATGAACTAAAATTGAATATAAAAGCAAACTCAAATGGACTTCAATACCACATACCAAATACACCATTCTAAACATGAAGCTCTTGGATTGAAATAACTTTAGAAGCTTTTCTTGAGAAGATGGTATATTAATGACTTCTTGCTTCATTTTCCTAGATGCAAAAACAGTGAAATGTCTATAAAATATTTGCTCTACATTATATGGAAATGTCAAATATCAAATACCACAGTCATATATGCTGTCATTTGTCTTTATTAAATTTTGTTTGTGGAGCACTATGTAGTTGAAACATCTCTTTTTTTTTCAATTTTTTTATGTATTTTTTTATTGATAAAAGGAGAATAAAGAAAAGAAAGAAAAAAAAAACAAATTTCCTCCTCCTCCCAGCCTCCCATTTCCCTCCCCCTCCTCCCATTCTTCTCCCCCTCCTCCCACCCCTCTCCCCTTCCCCCCACTTTTCTCCCCCTCCCTCTCCAGTCCAAAGAGCAGTCAGGGTTCCCTGCCCTGTGGTAAGTCCTAGGTCCTCCCCCCTCCGTCCATATCTAGGAAGGTGAACATCCAAACTGGCTAGGCTCCCACCAAGCCAGCACATTGCGTTGGATCAAAACCGCGTGCCATTGTCCTTGGCGTCTCATCAGCCCTCATTGTTCGTCATGTTCAGAGAGTCCAGTTTTATCCCATGCTTTTTTTGGTAACAGTCCAGCTGGCCTTGGTGAGCTCCCAGTAGATCAGCTCCACTGTCTCAGTGGGTGGGTGCACCCCTCGTGGTCCCGACTTCTTTGCTCAAAGATGAACATGGGATGTACTCACTCATAATTGGTTTCTAGCCATAAATAGGGGCCACGGAGTCTACAATAGGCGAATCTAAAGAAGCTAAGTAAGAAGGTGAACCCAAGGAAAAACATATAGTTATCCTCTTGGATAAGGGAAGTAGACAAAATTGCCGGGGAGAAAAGTGGGATGTTGGGGGTGGGGTGGGATGAGGGTTAGGGGAGATGGGGAGAGAAAAGGTAGAAGGGAAGGAGGGGGGACTTGGGGAAACAGGAGGATCGGGATAAAGGAAGGTTGGATAGGGGAGCACGGAATCCCATTTCTTAGTTAAAGGACCCACTTTAGGATGGGCAGGAGACTTGACCCTAGAGGGGATCCCAGGTGCCCAAGCTGAGGCCCCCAGTTAGTTCCTTGGGCAGCTGAGGATAGGGAACCTGAAATGACCCTATCCTAGAGCAATACTGACGAATATCATGCATATCATCCTAGAACTTTCATCTGGCGATGGATGGAGATAGAGACAGAGACCCACACTGGAACACTGGATAGAGCTCCCAAGGTCCCAAGGAGGAGCAGAAGGAGGGAAACATCTCTTAAAGAAATGCTGCAATAACAATTTGTACTCTACTACACCAGGGAAATTATAATTCTCAAAATAGGTGATTGTATGGCTGGCACTATAGTTGGTCATTTTCCAAAAGCTATCAGCTATCCTAACGCCCCCAGATAACAAAAGAGCAAAAAACAGCCACAGAAACTGGCTGTTGTAATGAAAACCCAAGCTAATCGCATTTATGTATGAATGCTAGCATCCCCCGTAGTCTGCTGTTGCTGGATTTTTAAGCAGCTCTGTAACTGCCACTGTTGTAAAGTGTATATACCGACTCAGAGTAGACTTCCTCTGCCGATTCTACACTGCTGTATGTGGGGTGGCTAGGATAAACACCATGAAAGCTCAGCAGTGTTTGACAAGGCAGACTATTAATCAACCACCAGGAAACTCACCCTACATTAGACCCCTTGGGGATTCTGAAAGTATTCTCAATAGTGCAATTCTAATGCCTCTGGCAGTCACAGTTTGGATGTGTTAAACTCAAGACTCATCCTGTGGAAGGCAGGATGTTTTGAAATGAATGTAGCTACGCGTAACTGTTAAGAAGGGGTGGGTTCTCTTGATTTTCCTACATTTATTTTATCTGACAGAATCCTAGTTATGTCAAGGGTTTTAAGGGGTGGATAAGGATTGCCTGTTTTTGACAGTTGAATGAATGCAAATTGGCAAACAAAACTGGAAATGAAGAACAGCCAAAAGATGCCACACTTGTCAGATCATTTTGTTATTTGACTTTGAAGTCAACGTAAGACTGGGTGACCATAGCAATGATTATACTTTTTTTTTTCCATTGTCTTTTAACTCATTAAGTAAATAACTCACCTTATTTCATTGTCATTTAAACTTCCACTCTTACACAGTCCTTCACCTAGAGAAAAGTCTTTTTCCAAAATGCATCGATTAAAAACTGTCTACCAAAATAGCGTGAGAATTTTACAACTTGAATATTTGTATTAAATATGAAGAATTAAATGTAAGTAAGATCATATAATGCTTTACTGAGTAAATCAACAGGACATTCTCTGCTAGCACATTCTCACATGTGGTTTCTCTTTCTTCATTTTACCCTAGATTCTGGAGATAGGGAGCAAGAAGTAAGAGTATGAGTTGGAAAAGCAGACAAGTTCTCAGTTATAGCAAATGCAATTACAACTGAATGAAAGTGCATAGGAGTTAAATTGTCTACAGATTTGGTTCTTTCCAGTTCCTGCTTTTTAAAGACTTCGATAGCAGAATGTTAAAAATATTACATTCACGGTGAGTATGGAACCGAAAATAGACATGATAACTACTTTTAGGAACTACTACTTGTAAATATACAAGAAAATAGTAAATTAAATCCATAAAATACGATATAAATATTTAAAGAAGCAAAAGACTAATCTAGAGTAGCTTCTGATTTAAATAAATAACACTTAACAGCTTTTTGTGCAGAGGAAAATGAAGTGATTTTGTTATGTTTATGTTATCTATTATACTGAATTTAGCTCTCTAGACAGACTAGCTAGATATAGTCTAAAATTACAAAATTATGTGTGGATCTTGAGTATTGAATTTATGAGTTATTATATATCAAACTGGCATGATTGACTCTGAAGTAAAGAAATAAGGTTACTGAAGATATTAGGTCAAATTAGCTGTCTAATTCTTATTAATTTGCTTTAATTCTTTCATAATGAAATTTTACTCCAAGTTAAATAATTAAACCAATTTCAATCTATGCAATTTTTAGTCTAAGCCACAGGCTCATTATATATATATATATATTGATGCTTATGTACATTTATTTAAGTTTTAATGTTGTTCGGATTGCTACATGACACTCTTCTTTAATTTTTTAAATTAGTATCTTTGTCTTCCTAGGGTTCATCCTAAATTCCTATGGGAATGAGCTTTTCTCTTTATAGGAAGGAAGTATGGACATAGTGATTTAGTGGTTGTTACACTCAATATTTTGAGGCAAGTTTCATTGGACCTTACTTCAGACATACTTGAAAAAGCATAAAATGGTGTGGGAATTTTTTTTAAGTAATATCGGTGCATCTGATATTTTTCCATATCCACAAAGATATTGTTTTCCCTATGAAGTTATTTGTAATGTTGCCTGTGTACAGTCATTCTGACTTTGGTGATACTAGGAATTACTTAGTGTTGTTGCAATTTACTTCAAGAATTTTTCAGGGTTTGTGTCTTTTAAGGTTAACAGTGACTATACAGGTGTGTCTTTAAAATACTGCACTGTTTTCAGTCATTAGAAAGACCACTATGCACATTCGTTTTTCCTTTACGAATCTCCTTAATTTGGAATTAAATTGGCTATGGCACTAACCAGACTCTTTTCAGTGTTCGGTTTCTCTTTCTTTAACTCTCCTCCTGCTATAACCTTCCTCCTTCCATCCTCTCTCCTTCCCTTGTTTCACCTTTCTTTCTCATAATAATTTACCCTAAATATCTGTAAATCCCTTAACTTCATCTTCAGTATTACTGAAGTGCAATGTTTAGGTATTGTCTTCAGTCACAAGACCACTTAAGATTTGAAGTGTGGCAGTTTATTACAAAGATATGGAATTTTAAACAAGATATTTAAATTCACGCTTACAAGCCTCTAAAATGTTCTATTTAAAATTACAATGAGAGAATAAACTCATAAACTTTTGTTGCGAGTTAGATTGAGTAACTAATATAGCACATTTGTAGAACAGTCCTTGGGCACTACAGCTAGAAATGACTTGCTATCCATCTTATCAAGGAGTCGAGTTTGGATTCTACTTACAGTTGACTCATTGATCTATGACCAAACAAAAGTGATTTTTGTTTGCTTTCTTTGATCTTTATTTTCTACTACTAAATATGGTTCTCTCTCTCCATATATCATATAATAAATATATATAAACATAAATATTCCAAAAATGTGAAGAAATTTGGTAGTATCATCTATTGTTACAAAGTTTTATTATGTTCTTCCTGAATTATTTATCAATGTAATCTTCTTTTTCTTTTTTCTTTTTCTTTTTTTGCTGTTATCTATGTACTTGGTAATCCTTGTTTTTGGTCAACATACACACACACTTGCAAAAAACCATTCAATTTATTGTAAAATGTAGATACAGGGCTGGCAAATGACTCAGAGAGTAATGGACTAGCTGTGACATTTTTGCCATTCAGTTTTACCCATAATAACATTAAATTGTGGAAAGAAAGAATTAACTACACTAAGTTGTTCTCTGATCTCTAGAAATGTAATATAGCACAGGAAGGAGCCCATGCACACAACATGTGTGCAATTGTGCACACACTCACAAACACAAACACACAGAGAGAGTAATAATTTTTAAAAATATATAAATAGCCATGATTTTATTTTTCATTTCTGTGATTCTGCATCCAGAACAGACTTTTTTTCCTAATATGTAGAGTCAACAATTAACATGATAGGTGTGAGCCTGAAACTTCTCTGCAAAATGTCTGGGCATCTGAACTTGGCCTAGGCACCAAAGCAAAGAAGATTTTACTCTTTGGCTGCCGTATTCCAGTGAACAACAATATTAAGAAAAAAAAAGTCCTCAGACTTTACTTTTTTGAGTTTTTCATAGAGGTTATGAGTTTTTTCCCTGGGTCTTAAATTTTGCTTTTGGCAATTCCTATGCCTTACATATCATTACCTTGAAAACTAGCTTGCAGTTCTAAATCTACGTACAAGATATCCAGCATGCAGTAGATGTTTGCATGGTTGTTGGATGAAAAGAGGGCAGTGCAGGCTGCCCCAGATGTCTTAATTAAAGTTTTTTAATGAACTAGCTAGGCATGTTCTATTTTGTACAGTTATTGATATGAGTTTATAACTTTCCTACAGGTACTTGGGGAACAACTTGTGTGTCTGTGTGTGTGTCTGTGTGTGTGTGTGTCTCTGTGTGTGTTCTTAGTTATTTGTTCATACTCTGAAGTCTAAATAAAGGATTTTTGACCAATATGTTTAATCATGCTCTATAGAACTTTTTCTTTCTTAAGGAGTTCCTCATTATTTGGGGATAACTAATTGCAGCAAGTAAATAAAGTTATTCAAGTATATTCACTTAAAACAGAGAATATTTATATATAGAGAGAGAATACACGATAATGTTTGGTAAATTATCTTTTTCTGTACTAAATTTGCCTGTGACGCAGCAGTTTCTCATCCCTAATATTATTCTGCTTAGGTATAAAACAATCCAAAACATTTTGTTGTAAATGTGAATTAAGTTCATATTTCATTGTGGTTGCAAGCGATACCATATCCTGAAGGATTAAACCGCTGACATAAGTTTAATGATTACCAATGGCTATGTCAGAGGAGCTGCAGGTGGCAATTGAAGTTCAAGGTGTCAGCCCACCAGGAAAAATCTCCCTGATGGATGAATCTCAGCTAGTCAAGGCCCTGAGACCACAGCTCCTAGAATGACTTTTGCTTCTGCTAGGTCTTTACATGTTTGCCGCTGCTGTCTTTCTCTGGTGTCTGGAATGGGGGTGAATGGGTGTGGAGAGATTCCCCACTGCCTGTAATGTAGTGTGTTTATCTCATGCTAACATCTGTTCTACAGGACACTTTTACCTGTGGTTATTTTATTTTTTTTAAATGTTTATTTATATTATGTATACAATATTCTGTCTGTGTGTATGTCCGCAGGCCAGAAGAGGGCACCAGGCCTCATTACAGATGGTTGTGAGCCACCATGTGGTCGCCGGGAATTGAACTCAGGACCTTTGGAAGAGCAGGCAATGCTCTTAACCACTGAGCCATCTCTCCAGCACCTGTGGTTATTTTAAAGATGTTTTCTTCCTAAGATGTACTGTCTACTTGATAATATTAATGTTAGTTTAAATAGGGTTTTGATGATAAGAAAAATAAATAAAAGAGGGAAGTGTCACACAGCTAGAACACATGTGTTTCTATTGAAGAGCCATATGGGCTTTTGTTAATGATTAAGAAAAACATTTGCGTTCCAGTAGCCCAGCTAGTTTCGATTTTAATCTTAATGTTGGGAGATGTGTTCACAGGTTTTAGAGTACATCATGGCTAAAACAAAGCTTTGAAAATGACTCAAAGATGTTTTTGTTAAACAATTTTGAGGTGAAAATCCCAAGAAGACGATCTAAAGTTTTAGAAAGGCACATAATTGAATGAGAAACTTGTTAAGATCAGGGAACAAGAACAAAGCAGCCCAATTATCATTAGTTGATGTAGCTTTCTTGCTAGGATTGGTTGATGACCAAAGGAGATGATTAATTTCTTATGTCTATTTCTGCCCTCAATATTGTAATATGAGTGGATATATACTCTAAAGATTTAAAGTAGAGCTGACTGATTGTTTTTTGTGTTTAGGTTTGTGCTTCCTTTAAGATTTCTTACAAGACTACATTTCAAGATAAGTAACAATGTAATTGTCCTTTGCTTTGTAACTGTAAAACACAGCCTGAGTAAAAGATCTGACTGAGAAGAATATCTTGTTTGTCTACACAGTTAATCTGTAGCAGGTTGCTGAAGTATGAATGCACATGAGTTTTTGGGATAATTTTCTTTCTATCTGTAACATGTAAAATGTTTAATCATGTAAGCGATATGAAAAACAAGCTGTTTTTTCCTTGTACTCATTGTAATCAGGCACTTGTAAAACAGAATGCAACAACATTGCAAATTTTATATTATCTGAAATTTTTCTTGAGGTCTATATGCTGTAAAGGAAAGAATAAAGATACAATTAAAATGGATTAGAAAGAAAACATCAAGATAGAGTTAGAAGAAAAACATCAAGAGTGAGAGAAGAAATTTTCTGAAGGAAACCACAAAAGTGTATGAGCATCTTTTTTCCTTTACCCCCAGAGATAGAAAAGTCTTAGTATGCGCTGACTTCATAAATACCCTTGGAATACTGCACTGATGGAGCATGGCCTCCCAGGGAGCAAAAAACGATAAATCAGAATGCAAATAACATTGAAATATATGTCCAGTGTTAGTAAAGAAAAAAGAACTCTTTTCTGTTGGTCCAGGAATAAACCTGTCAATCTATAAAATACAATCAGATGTTTTAAAACATCTGCAGTAAGCCTGGCGGTGGTGGGTCACGCCTTTAATCCCAGCACTCGGGAGGCAGAGGCTGGCGGATCTCTGTGAGTCTGAGGACAGCCTGGTCTACAAGAGCTAGTTCCAGGACAGGAACCAAAAGCTACGGAGAAACCCTGTCTCGAAAAAAAAAAAAATCTGCAGCGCTGATGGTAACAATTGATAATGACCCAAGACAAAGACTTAAAATAGCTGTAAGTAGAAAATTGTATCAATGGATTGAAAATTTTGTTCAATAATTGTAACCTATATAATTATAAAGATTACAGAATACAAAGGACAATTTGCTTCAGTTTTTCAAAAATTCCAGTTTGACTGTGTTCACTTTTTCAGAAGATAGGGAAGAAATGAACCAAAGTCTTATTAGGTAGGATGGAAAAACGATTGATTGATTGATTGCTTAATGTTAAACTGTTCTTCCATGTACACTGAATTAGCTCCACTGCTGATGATAGGGTAGCTGCCATGCATAACACTTAAACAGCATAAATAATAAATTATCACATTAGAAAGAACTGCAGTATCATCATTGTTATTTGCTATTCAGAGAAATTATGCTGATGATTTCCATGGCACATTTTAAGAAATTTAAATTGAAGTCCCTTAAAATTAGGCAATGATTTTAGAATATTAAGCTATATACTAGAATATATTTACAAAGTGAATGTTATATAATGTATTATTTTAGAAGATTGTTTTGAATTTATAACTACTATGAATTATTGATATATTTTTATTTACTTGACCGCAATCGTTTTGTGATGATTCACAAATGATAAAATAGACACTTTTATTTTTATCACTTCATAAGATAAAAGATTATGGAAATTATTAAACATTTTCCTACTGGCCCCTTTTTGACTCAATTCTAACAAACTAGAGATAGGCCTGTTATCTGGATTCGTTTCATAGATCTCGTCAATGCAGGCTCTGAAATAGCAGGAAAACCCTAAGTACTCAGATGTTCCACTCAACACTAACTAAACGTCAGATATTCACAGAAGAGCTGGGCAGTAGAGTTCATTTTTATTGAATGTTATTTGCACCACAATCTGCTAGATGCTGTGGAATGCAATTGCTATCTTTGTCTCTCAAATCTTTAGATTTAAGCATAGGAAGTAGTGATGTAAGACATTTAGAAATGTAAAAAGAAAAAATAAGGGCCTGATCCAGCAGAGGACACAGATGCACCTCCCACCACCCGCCTTGCGAAACCTCTTGATAGGGTCAGGGTACAATCAGCCATGAGCCTGTTTTACACTAGGCAGTTGGGCACCATCATGTCAAGCTCCACCTGTGGCTTGACCTTCACATGCAAGGAAAGAAAGGCAACAGCTCTGTGCCATGCCTTGCTGCTGGGATGGGCAGGACTCAAACAAGTGCCACCTGTGACTCAACTAGGAGTTTTGGCACCAGGCAGTCTAGCACCATATTGTGAACAAGTACCCTGTGGGGAAATGAAAGAGAGAAAGAGATAGGATGGCTCAGGGGCTGGGGGGAGAAGCAGATTAGAAGAAATTAGGGTGGTGAGGAACAGGCTGACATGAATGCCCTGCTAGCCACCTGAGTCAAAGATGATGTCGGGGCAAGGATACTGCCAAGTGCCAGTTCTGAGGCCCTGTATCAGCCAAAAGGGACTGTGTTGATGTCTGGGGCTCCTGTTGCCAATGAGGCCAGTGCAAAGACCTGTAGCCTGTGCTGCCACATAGGGTAGTGATGATGTCTAGGACCTGAATGCTGCCAAGGATGATATCTAGGTCCATGGTCCTACCACAGCCAGGGTCTGTGTTGATGTCCTTGTTCCATATTGCCACCAAATGCCACACAGATGCCAAGGGTCTACGATGCAATGTGTGGCCATTAGGGTGTCCAAGGGCCATGGAGCCACCAGGGCCATGCTGACCTGAGCGACTTGTTCTGTCACCTGGGGCAATGGTATTATTCGGGCCTGGACTGCTGCTAATGGCCCTGTCTTAGTTCGTGGCCCTGCAACATCCAGGTTCTGGGGTGATATCCATGGCTCCTGTTACCACCAAGAGCTCTGCAGATGACCAAGGTCTCATCAGCCACCTGAAACCAAACTGGTGTCTGCAGCTCATACTGCTGCCTGTGCTGCTACCAGAGCCATTGTGACATCTGGACCTGAACAGCTGAGGGCCTTGTCTGTCTCCTTGGACCTGCTGCCGCTGTCGTCTGTCATGATGTTCACAGCCCAAGGTAACACAGGGCACCATAGGCACCATGCTGTGCTCAACCAGCCCAGCCCTTTACTTGCTTTGAAATAGCCAGCCTTGTCCCTTGCTGGATACTGCAACAGGAGAGCTGGACCTGATTCTCAAGGGACAGCTGAACCCCTGCACTTGGAAAAGATGGTCCCATCCATTACCACAGGCATGTACCTCACTGCGCAGCGCACGAGAGCTGATCCCTGTTATGAGGGGGTGAGCCAACCCTGAGGGCATGAGAGCAGCAAATCTGGCCCTGCCTTCCCCGTTGTTTGTTATGTGGTGGCATGGATGAGGGAAAGATGGTCTCCCCACTTGTTCCTCTCACCCATGCGGTGGGTGAGAAAGCTAGTGTCAGAGTCACAAGAGCGAGGGAAGGAACCTTGCATCTCACCAACAGCAGCATACAGGAGAGCAAGCCCCATCCCTTGCCTGGGCAACACACTAGAAGTGATACTGTTTTCAGAGGTGCGGAGGAGACAACCCTGAGAGCCTGAAAGCAAGAGAACTGACCCTACCTCACTCCCCAAACTCGTATGTCCCCTACAGCAAGCAGGAGAGAGGACCCTGCATTTTGCCTGCTGGTAAGTACAGGTGAGTTAGATACACACACCTGAGAGCAGAACTGGCCCTGCACCTTGTCGCAGGCAGCATTTGGTGGACCAGCTAAGGCAGTGCTGCAAATCCTGCCCAAGCAACGAAAATGAGGGAAAACTGGTGGACTGATGAACCCAGCTGCCGTCCTCGCCCAGAATCCGGGTTATGAGTTGGCCCACCCCAACATTCACCTCCTCTATGATCTGCTGAAGAATGTAAAGGATATTAACCTACAGATACCAACCAGCAGGATCTCCATGACACAAGAAAACAATAGGATACCCAGGAGAAGCCACAGGGAGAGCCGGTTGTTCTTGACATAGCAGATGCCAGAGGCCTCTGGCCAGGCTATTGACTCCTGGCAACAAACATTTGCAAGTAAAGATGAATGGACTATAAGTCAAACCGTGACTCATCAGGGCACACTACAGCTTCCATGGTAAGATTCTTCTGCTTTTTTGTTTGGTTTCTTTGTTAAGTTTGAAATTTGGTATTTCTCTAAAATTGTTTTGTTTTGGGGGAGAATGTTGCAAGGGCAGAGGGAGCTTGTGAGGGGATGAGGAGATAAGTGGAATTAGAATGCATGTTGCAAAATCCATGAAGAATGAATAGAAGTCAAAAGAATTTTAAAAATAAAATAACATGTATCATAAAGAACTATAAATGTCTTCTATTTGCCTAAAAGAAGAGTATTTTATCTGCAATTGTAAAGGACCTCAATAGAATTTGTAGAGATATTTTCAATGGGTTGAAAAGAGGTTGTGAAGGGATAACATCTCAGAATGAAATGATGTGATCTTTTCATATATAGATGACTTGCTGAAGGCATGGTAACTACAGAAAATATAAGGGATATTTAAGGAATGCCAGTGTTTCTACTGGAGGAAAAAATATGTCAGTGCAATGATGCCTGATAATATTCTGTTATACTCATGGATTGGTACCTAACCCTGTTGTTATCAGAGAGCAAAGGATGCAAACAGATGCAGACCCACAAACATTAAGCAGAAGAGGAGGCAAATGGATGGTAGGCATGAAAGGGATCAAGGACACAACAAGAAAACCCATAGAATCAATTATACTGGATGCATTCAGACTCCCAGAGACTGAACCAACAACCAAGGAGCCTGCACGAAACTAGCCTATACACTCCACATATATGTAACAGTTATATAGCTTGGTCCTCTTGTGGAACTCCTAACTGTGAAAGCAGAGGTTGTCTCTGACACTTTTACTGGCATTTGGAACTCTCATACTGGGTCGCCCAGTCCTAATTCACGGAAAGAAGCCTAATCTCATTGCAACTTGATATGCCATGCTTAGTTGATAACCATAGGAGAGCTACAATTTCCTGAACAGAAACAGAGGATTAGTGGATTGGGAGAGTGGGAAAAGAGGGGGACGTGGTGGGGGGAGGAATTGGTAGGAGAGGAGGGAGGGGAAACTGTGGCTGGAATGAAAAATAAATGAGTAAAAAATATTCAGTCAATCTCCAAAACTTGTAATTATTATGAACATTTGATCTGATAAATGTTAGAGTTATTTTAAAAAAAAAACTCTTGATTAATTTGGCAAAAACACCAATAAGAACCAAAAGGAATGCCAGGGTTTAGCAGGCACAAAGGAATGCAAATTGCAGTATATAGCATGGGAGAGGGTTGAAGCAGAGGGGAAAGAAAAGAAGGGGAACAGAGAAAAATGTATAGTTCAATAAAATGAAAAAATGAGGTACAGAACTAAACAGAAAATTCCTAATGGAAGAATCTCATATGGACGAAAGACACTTACGGAAATGTTCAACATTCTTAGCCATCAAAAAAATGCAAATCGTAACAACTCTGAGATACCATCGTACATTTGTCAGAATGGTTAACATCAAAAACACCAATGATAGTCTATGCTGGAGAGGATGAGAAGTAAGGGGAATACTTATCCATTGCTGGTAGGAATGCAAACTTGTACAACCACTTTGGAAATCAATATGGCAGTTTCTCAGAAAATCGGGAATCAATCTACCTCAGGAAGCAGCAATACCACTCTTTGGCATATATCAAAAAAAATGCTCAAACATACTACAAAGACATGTTCAACTATGTTTATAGAAGCATTATTTGTATTAGCCAGAAACTGGAACCAACCTAGATGCCCCTCAACCAAAGAATAGATAAAGAAAATATGGCACATTTACGCATTAGAGTACTTCTCAGTGGTAAAAATTAATGACATTTTGAATTTTGCATGCAAATGGATAAAGCTAGAAAACACCATCCTGAGTGATGTAGTCCAATAAAGATGACTATGGTATGTACTCACTCATAAGTGAATACTAGCTATAAACAAATGACATTGAGCCTATACTTCATGATCCTAGAAAAGCTAAGTAGCAAGATGAACCCTAAGAAAAACATACATAGATCCACCTGGAAAGTCAAATTAGACAAGATCATCTGACAAAATTGGGAACATACGGGTGGGGGGGGACAGGAGGATAGAAGGAGAAGAGGAGGGGAGAAGAGGAGGTAGGAGGTGACCTTGAGGGGATGGAATAGTTGAGATGGAGGAAGAACAGAAATGAGAGCAAGTAAAGATATATCTTGATAGAGGGAGCCATTATGGGGTTAGCAAGAAACCTAGCTCTAGAAAAATTCCCAGCAATCCTCAAGGATGACCCCAGCAATAGAGGAGAAGGTGTCCGAACTGGCCTTGTCTTTTAATCAGACTGATGAATATCTTAAATATCACCATAGAACCTTCATCCAGCAACTGATGGAAACAGAGATAGAGACCCACATCAGAGCACTGGATTAAGCTCCCAGAGTCCAGTTGAAGAGCAGGAGGAATGAGAATATGAGCAAAGTGGTCTACATATCATGATGGGGACACCCACTGACAGTCTACCTGAGTTAATGGGAGCTCACCAACTCTAGCAGGACTGGGAATGAACAAGCATAGGACCAAACCAGTCCCTCTGAATGTGGTTGTCAGTTGCATGGCTGGGGCACTCTGAACATCCACTGGTGGTGGCACCAGAATTTATTCCTACTGCTTGTACTGGCCTTCTGGGATCCTATTCTCTTTGGATGAATAACTTGCTCAGTCTAGATGTAGTAGGGAGGGCCTTGGACCTTCCCCACAGCAATGTGCCTTACCCTTTGGAAGACTGTATATGGGGGTCTGGGGAGTAAATGGAGGCAGTGGGAGGAGGGGAGGAGTGGGAACTTGGACTGGGTATGTATAATGAGAAAAGATAGTTTGTTTTCTTTTTTAAAAAAATTAAAAAAGATTTAAAAAAATAAAGTTCTTAATGACTCATTTAAAAAAAAGAAGCTAAACGAGGTCTAGATGAATTAGGTGTGCATGTTTTTCTTGAGATGCTATGATAACACTCCTTTAAATTTAATTTAAACTTATGATAATAACCCTAAATGCAAGGTATAGATTAGTAATGTAATAAATAAGTACATCATGTTCAAGTCAAACTTCCATGCGGGAAAGTAATGTGGTATCTATGCTTATTGAAAAATTATTAATTACCCAATAATATAGAAATGGAATGTTGAAAAATATTACACATAATATAGAAACTGCCAAAAGTATCTGCTGAATACATTGAATGAAATGCAGAATTCCTAGCTTTTTTTCTCTACAACACCATCACCATTATCGAAGAGATGACAGTAATAGGCGTTTAAGACCAGAGACTTCCATCTTACTGGTAGAATTGTCTGTTTGTGTGTGTGCATGCATGTGTGTGTTGTTTACGTGAGCTGTATCTTAGTGATTTACTTTGGATGTTTTTTCTATTGTTATCCTATTCCTTTTTTTTTTAGCAATGTCTTTTATTAAACTATAGCTTAATGACTGGATAAACAGACCGGTTAGTGAGTCCCCTGGAATCCACATATCTCTACACTGCCTATCCCTGCCCAAGGCTGAGCTTTTAGATGCACACCACTATATTTAATTTTTCAGGTGGGTTCTGGGGATCTAAATCCAAGTCCTCATGTCTGTACAACAAGCGCTTTATCTATTAAACCATCTCTCCAACACCTCTGCTACTATCATGCATTTCATCTGTAGAATCATGTCAAGTGTGCGGTCCCACAGGAATTCTCAAAGTGTTCAAATCATGAGCTGTGCAACTTATAAAGTACCAAATATATGGACAAATAAAGGTGATTTCAGTAATCACCTTTACCTACCATTTGCATATTAGTATATTAAAGACAAACATTCTTAAGTGTTATGGGTATAGAGCAGAAATTTGACCTACTGTAACTAAACATATACTCCTTGCTCACTAATCAGTTCCTGAAGACAATTAGAGTTTTAAATTGGCCTTCACTTGAATCACTAACTCTGAAATGTCTATGACAGAAAGGTTGAGATCAAATTTTAATGAGGTTCAAATATAAGCTATTTAAATATTTCTTATGAAAGTTAGTATTTACACCAGAAAAGGAAATTTTATTGAGATTTTTTGTTGATTAACAAAATTAATGAACATATTTTGACAATAGCAAAGAGAAAAATACCTTTGATCCTGTTTTTCAGTTGTGGCACTGCACTTTTCATGCTTTTGACCATAAATAGTTAATGTTTAATATTAAAGTTGAAATAATTTACATTTTCTCAACTCGTTTTTGCAATTTATAAATTTGCACCAGCAAATTGTGTTCATGATTTTATTTTAAACAAGATTTAGTCTTTTATGATAGGTGATAGAGTCATTTAGAAAAATAATGCAGACAGCATAATTTGGTTCAATTAAAAGATATAACATACACACAGATCCTAGGGTAAAGCATTTTGAAGGTCTTTATATGTTACTCTTTTCATCGTTGTGACAAAATATCTGGTAAGAAACAACTTAACAGAAGAAGGGATGCATTTAAATGAGAACTAAAGAGGAAACAGTCTACAGTGGAAGCACATGACAACGGGAGGAAGAGACTGCTGATGACTCTTCATCCAGAGTCAAGAAGCAAGCAAAACAGAAAGTGGGGACAGTCTACAAAACTTTAAAGATCACCCTAGTTTCCACTTTCTCATGAAGGCTCCAGCTCCTAAGGCTTCCTCTAGTCATATAAACAGTGCCAATAGCTGGCGACCAATCATTCAAACACATAAGCATTCGGGAGACATTCAACATTCAAACACAGCAAGAATATTTCCGCCTCAACCTCTTAGACCAGAAGTGACTGGAAGTCATGTAGACTAAATTCAGCACAGTGTGCTGAAAATACATGTATCTCGGTAGGTTATTGTTCATGGACAGCCACCTCATTGCAGTTCTTTATGACAGATGAGTCAACATTTTCTAAGAAGTATCTTTCAATGCCTGTCACTGTAAAAGAGAGTCAAGAAGTTGTTCTTAATTACAGGGTTTTGTGTGTATTTCCAGATAATTAATGTTCAGAACATGATTATTTAACTAATTATTTCTGAAAATAGCAGATTTCAACATATAGCATAATGCTGTACTTTCTTGGAGACACAGAAGACCGAAACGTCAGTTGTATAAACTGAGGTCATTGAACAGTTTTGAGAATAACCATTTTGAAAAGAACAAAATTGGGACACAGCAAAAAGACATTTTTATGCAGGACATTTTTGATCCATTAACATTCAAGTTCTTGATCCTACTATTCTTGGACGCCATGACCTTTTTATTTCCTATTCATCACATACATTGTACTGAATATAATATATTATGACTTAATTCAGATTCATTAAACCACACAATTAACTGTATAATTTAATGCATTTTTTCTTCTCATCATTTTCCCCAAAAGGTTCTCAGAGTTTTACAAATTAAAAGTAAAGTAAATGTCCTTGAAGAAGGTTCAGTAACTCTGCCTTAGTAAATATTATAAAAACAATAATTTCTTCATCAGTATGAGGAGCCAGCTGCAACAGGCCTGAAGAATATGAATTATCTCTTGTCTGGGAGAAGTGGAAGAGGTTAAAATTCATCATTTTAACTTATAGGCTCTCACAGAAAAATAAGCAAGGTAAAGAATACTAAATGCTGTTTTAATTTTTAAGGTCTCCTTACTGATTTTCTAAGGGAATATGCCTTAATTCTTTGTATTGTAAGCAAGATTTTTTTGTAATAAGCATTTCTTTTATCTTTACTTTGCCTTAATGAGATATATTTCTGAAATTTAATCTTATTAAATGAAGCAGTTTTGCATCTTTACTTTTTAAAACACAGTGTAACCTCTAAATAGTAATTTTGACTCTTTTGTGACAAGTATATTGCATTTCATGTTTAGATTACATCTGAGTCTGCCCTTCCTGGGTCTTCCAAAATGGAATTTATTTCAATTTCAAGAACACAAAATCAATCCAAATAAAAGACTAAATTTGATTATTTCTCTTTTATTTCTCTTCATAGACGTGTTAAAAGAACAGATAGAGTGGCAGACTATCACTCCCAGCTGATTTCATTCGGGAAAAGGAGGGAAATTAGTAGCTGTAAAGTTTGTTATTGAGATAAATCATTTTCCTTAGTTTCTGCCCTTTATCTAACCCCGTCAGGTCAGTGTTACCCTCCTGGAACTCTCTGAAAACATTCACCTTTACCTGGAAGGAAGGTTTCTCAGATAAAGTCCAATACCAAACTCTAAGTTATCTACAGATATCAGGAGCCAGAGAGCAGTTACACTGCATAGTCATCCTAGAAGGTTCAGGTTTTTCTTCCTTTTTATCTGCTACCATCTGCATTAGTACTGACTCTCTCCCTGAAAAAATATAATAGAATGTATACTTATTAAAAGGGCCGTATTAGATTGACTTACAGAACTACAATAAGGACTGTCCAACAATAAGTGAGGCCAAGAACGCAGTAGTTTCTGAGTGCAAGAGTCTTCTTGTGTCATCAGTCCCAGTCTGAAACTGAAGGCAGGAAGAATTCCCTTCAAGGCATTAGTTTTCAATGCCAGTTGGAACCCTCAGCCAAGTACTAATGTTAGAAAAGAATGCAGCAGGAGCAGTAACGGGGTAGATAAATTTATCAGTGAGGGTGAAGGCAAAGAAGGGGGAAAAAACAAAAGTTTTCTTTTCTATTATCTGAGCTCCAAATGAAAGCAGTTGCCCATCCACACTTAGGTTGGGTGTTCCTACTTCAAATAATTTTATCATGAACATCCCAGGGTGCCAAGCAGTTTGAATTTAGTTGGTTCAAAATCTGGACAGTTTAACAAACAAAAGTAGTCAATCAAAATTCCGCCCACCATTGTCAACTTCGACCTAATTCTTAGTCTTACTTAATTTCTAAATACAAACAAAACCCATCACAGGTAAAGATGCCCTCAGGAGTAATCCACAAACTGTTATACTAGTTTAGAATAAGAATATAATATTCCCCAAAGTAGTTATGGAAGGGACCAAGAATTTATAGAAGATCACAAAAAATATGTGATCTTAAGGGACATTAATGAAAAAAGGGAACTTTTATATATGGTGTTAAGTGAACCATGGGGAACATGGACGGAAAAGTTAGACGAATTAGAAAGGGAAGTGAATGATAAAATATAACCTCCACATGAGGATCTATATGAAACCAATGTGGGTATGAAGATTTTTAGTGATGCAAGTGTTATGAACTAGAGTTTTCATTTATTCTGTATATTAGTGAGATAAAATAGTAGAGAAAGGGCTTAGATTGCCAATTCTAATACGAGATGAAAAACTATATAGATTCTAATAGCTTGGGTAAGAAGTATTGTATTAAAGGTAGAACTCTACAGTGACTAAATTCACAGATGAACACTGAGGTAAGGAATCAACCCCTTGTCCATATTTACAAGGTTTAGTGTACAAAGACATTTTCAAAACTTATCTAAATTTTTTCTTTTTCAAAAAATCTTAATGATTTTTCGCTTGCTTATATATTTTATTCTAATAAAATCTTATTAAAATACTACCTCAAAATATAATATAATATTCTTTTAATATTAATTGTATCATTCAAATATGATTCTGATTTAAGAATTTGTTGGCTAGTGATAGAGCTGTCTCAGAATAGTGGTTTCCATTTTTTAATTTTCTCATCTTTAAATTCATGTAATTATTCTTGAAAGTGTTGTTGGAAAGACTAAATGATAAACTTACTTTTAAGTTATATAGCAATAAGCATATGTACATAATATATGCATATGTATATAAATAAACTATCATCAATCCATATCACCTCTTTATATATATATAGTTTATATATAATTTTATATATGTATATATAAATTATTGTTATTCTAGTATTGTGTCTGGTCTCTTAATTTTGTGTACCATTCTGCACCTTGCTATATTTAAATTCTACTTAATTATATTATGCACAATTTGACTTTGTATAGAGCGTTTTCATAGTTATTCCATCAGAAAGTCTGGCAAGTAGAAGTCCATTATACTTCCAGTGTGTTTGCTCCCAAACATAGAGAAGATAGGCCAGGTCTATACAGTTTTTCAGTAGTCTCCATCTATTCACCATTATGGGAATAACACAATTTCCTTTTAAAATTTTGTGATTGAGGTTTTTTTTTTCCAGTAACTATGAAATGACTCAATATAAAATATAAGGTATATCTTTAATGCTATTTCTAGAAAATATTTTCTTTAGTACATTTGGGAAAAGACAATAAACAAAATAAAATAAAAATTTAAAAAAGACACTTTGGGTATGAGAATGTTTATAGACTCCAGTAGAGATTATACCAGTTTAGAAAGTTAGTGCTTATAGATTCTCCTCCAATTGCTATGACATCAGTAACACTTAAGTAATTAGCTGGGTTTCCAGTACCAGGAATAGTTTCCCTCTTGTCAAGTGGATCTTTAGTCCAATTAGTGACGAGTTATCCACAGATAAGTATAGTCTTCACCTGTCATCAAGGAAAATTCTCATTTCAACAGATAGGGGCCACTACAAACAAACAAACCAAAAGGAAAAGAAACACAATCCAACAAAATATGGAGTTATGGAACCAAGACCCAGTGGATACACCTGAAAACACTCTGGCCCCTAGTGTCAAGGAACATGGTGAAAGATGGAGTGAAAGGAAGGTAAGAGCCAGATGGCCAGGAACTTTGCTGTGAGAGTAGTTTCCAAGTAACATTAGAAGATACACACATAAAGATTCACCAGCACGACAACCCAAACATGAGCTGAACAAGAATGTCACCAAAAATGTGCCAACCACAAGTAGAAACCCCTGAGGCCCCAACTCCACTCAAAGAACTGCAGGCACCTGAGGAAAGCTGAGAACAGAAGAGGCAGCCCTCTCCAGGGACAAGCATGCCAATTAGTTGTTTAGTGCCAAATAGATGGCCCTGAAAATATTATAAAAGTAACATGTGAACTGATAAGTTATATTTTGAAATATATATGTATGAATATGTGTGTGTTTATAAGCATGAATTAATGATTAGTTGAAAAGGAGACCATGCCATGTGTTTGAAGGAGGGCAGAAAGGCTATGTGGGAGTGTTTGGAGGGAGAAAAGGAAAGTGACAGATATTTTAATTATTGATATCTCAAATTTTTCTGAAGAAGACATTTTGGTACGATTATAGCACATGTTTGCTACCTGGCATGACAAAATGAATTGCAACACATCCCACTCTTCAGTGCCTCATACTCTCTGTTCATACATCAAGTGTTTGGAAGTTGTTTTACTACTCCTAAGGCCATGCACTGAGCTCAGCTGCATAGTGTACACTGCTGACGAAGTCATGGGCAAGCTGACTTCCATTTTCAGGCCAATTAGTTTTATTCTGTTCACAGGCCATAACTCTAACCTAAGGCAAATCGTACTAAAATTAAATGTCTTCTCTTATAAGGCACTCAGGACTGGAATATGTGATTCTTCTATTATAACTAAAGAAAAATCTCAGTATCCACTTTTGTGAAGAGTGAAGATCTAGTAACTGTGGTATCACACCACTCATCTTACATAAATGCAGCACATTAGAATAAACTAATTTTTTTTTGCTAAATGTCCATATATTTTGTCAGATTATTTTTAGAAGGATTAGTTTACTGCTATTAAAATCAGTCTGAATCCTTTTCATTTATTTCATCCCTTAAACATAAATAACACTTGTTTAAATTTTTCTAGTCACATAAATGAGTGGCAGCTTTTACTACAGATATCTTACCTAAATAAAAATCCAGAGCTCTTACGAAAAAAAAAAAAAAAGTTAAATTTCCATTGTATTCCCCCTGGGTCCACAAATGAGAACACTGTTTGAACTCCTAGGTCAGTTTCTCTTCAGCATTGAGCTTGATGGATGATCTCTAGCTCCAGCCATGGTGTGAGTTAGGTTTACGATTCCCACCGGGTGTGGAGCGTTTAAAACAGCACGGATAGCCTCGACCATTAGTTAGCCCCTAGAAGTCTGACGGTACATTTGAAAACACCTGGCAAATCATCACAATTCACAACCTTCAAACTGCCCGTCCAACAGCAACCGGCTCAACACATCTGTTATTTTTCCTTTAGAAGCCTCCAGTCTGTTTATCTAAGGCAGCCATTAACATTGAAAATGATCTTCCTTTTTAAGATGTGTTATGGACTGATGCAGTAAAGCTTTTGTTTTTAATTATCAGCAATGACTATGATGCAATATATTTTTCGTGGTACTCAGGGCCCTTTAGAAATCAAAAGGAATCCAACTTAAACAGTAATTAATGTCTAATGACTAGTCACAAAAGGCACTACTTAATTAGAAAGTTCTGCTCTTTGATTACACCTCCTCACGCATTCCACGGATCGCAAACTCTTGTTGGCAAAAAGGAATATAATTGGGGACATAGTCTATTGTCTCTGTGAAACGACACCTAAAAATTACACGAAGTGGCTCTGATGTGCTCAGAACTTGGAAAATCATATTAAGACACATTTTATTAGTTATTTTATCTTTCGTCATCAACCATTAGAGCATTGTTTTTCAATAAATAATATCTGAGGCATAATTTAAAGATGAAATAAAATGCACAAAAATTTTGCCTATTATTAAGAATATTTTAAGTACTATATTTCTTACAGTTGAATTTAAAGAATAACTTTATCTTTACAAAATCAATAGAAAAACTGGCATAAAAATGCAATATTGATTCACTTCATTATGATATATTTGGGGCTTATTATTAGATCAAAACATGTAAAAATTACATTCTTGTCAGGCAGTTGTGGTGCATGCCTTAATCCCAGCACTCAGAAGGCAGAAGCAAGTGGATCTCTGGATTTGAGGCCAGCCTGACTTACAGAGAGTTCCAGGACAGCCAGAGATATACAGAGAAAGCCTGACTGGAAAAACATGCTAATTAACCCAATTGAAAAATGGGGCACTGAACTGAACAGAGAATTCTCAACAGAAGAAGTTCAAATGGCCAAAAGACATTTAAGGTCATGCTCAACCTCCTTAGCAATCAGAGAAATGCAAATCAAAACAACTTTGAGATATTATCTTACACCTGTCAGAATGGCTAAAATCAAAAACACCAGTGATAGCCTTTGCTGGAGAGGCTGTGGAGGAAGGGGTACCACTCATGCATTGCTGGTGGGAATGCAATCTTGTGCAAGCACTTTGGAAATCAGTGTTTCGGTTTCTCAGGAAATTCGGGATCAACCTACCCCTGGACCCAGCAATACCACTCTTGGGAATATATCCAAGAGATGCCCTATCATATGACAAGAGCATTTGTTCAACTATGTTCATAGAGGTATTATTTGTAATAGCCAGAACCTGGAAACAACCTAGATATCCTCCAATGGAAGAATGGTTGAAGAAAGTGTGGAATATATACACATTAGAGTACTACACTGCGGTAAAAAAAAACAATGACTTCTCGAATTTTGCATGCAAATGGATGGAAATAGAAAACACTATACTGAGTGAGGTAACCCAGACCCAAAAAGATGAACATGGGATGTACTCACTCATAATTGGTTTCTAGCCATAAATAAGGGTCACGGAGTCTACAATTGGTGAACCTAAAGAAGCTAAGTAAGAAGGTGAACCCAAGGAAAAACATATAGTTATCCTCTTGGCTATGGGAAGTAGACAAAATTGCCGGGGAGAAAATTGGGATCTTGGGGGTGGGGTGGGATGGGGGTAAGGGGAGATGGGGAGAGAAAAGGGAGAAGGGGAGGATGGGGGGAACTTAGGGAAAAAGGATGATTGTGATAAAGGAAGGTTGGATAGGGGAGCACGGAAGCACAATTCTTAGTTAAGGGAGCCACCTTAGGGTTGGCAAGAGACTTGAACCTAGAGTGGATCCCAAGAGCCCAAGGCGATGTCCTCAGTTAGTTCCTTGAGCATCTGAGGATAGGGAATCTGAAATGACCCTATCCTATAGCAATACTGACGAATATCTTGCATATCACCATAGAACCTTCATCTGGTGATGGATGGAGATAGAGACAGAGACCCACACTGGAGCACTGGACTGAGCTCCCAAGGTCCCAATGAGGAACAGAAGGAGGGAGAACATGAGCAAGGAAGTCAGGACCACGAGGGGTGCACCCACCCACTGAGACAGTGGAGCTGATCTACTGTGAGCTCACCAAGGCCAGCTGGACTGTGACTGAAAAAGCATGGGATAAAACCGGACTCTCTGAACATGGCGAACAATGAGGGCTGATGAGAAGCCAAGGACAATGGCACGGGGTTGTGATCCTCCTTAACGTGCTGGCTTTGTGGGAGCCTAGCCAGTTTGGATGTTCACCTTCCTAGATATGGACAGAGGGGGGAGGACCTTGGACTTACCACAGGGCAGGTAACCCTGACTGCTCTTTGGACTGGAGAGGGAGGGGGAGAGGAGTAGGGGGAGGGGAAGAATGGTGGGAGGAGGGGGAGGGAAATGGGAGGCTGGGAGGAGGCGGAAACTTTTTTTTTTCTTTTTCTCAATAAAAAAAAAATGCCTGAAAAAAAAAGCAACAAAATAAAAAATAAATTTACATTTTCTAAAATCTCATATTCCATATTCTGCTGCATATGGGAGTCTCCATTGAGTTCCACTTATTTATTTCATTATCAGAATTTAATATTTAATTTCAGGAATGTTAAATGTAGACAGCAAAAATGTCTTATTTTCTGTATATTACCAAGCCTAGGTATATTCCTAAACAGACATGACAGAAGCTTGCTGGAGTATTCCTGGAAGTCTCTACTGTCAAGCAATGTCCTCAGTTTCATGACAAGGATCTAAAGCAGACACTGTACAGAAAGCACAGCAATCAAGTGTTAAGGTTACTAACAGGCAGGTTAATAAATTTTGTTATTTGGGTGCACCATACTCTAGAAATATTTTTATCCATAGCCCACAGATTTCAGCCTTATCTCAGTTACTGTTCGAGCCTCATGTCTTAATCTGATCACAACAGCCAGACTAAAATACAGATTTAAGGAAATCTCAAGGAGAAGAGTGACATCTCTAATGCAGTGCCTGCTGCTTCCTACGTGAGGCACTGGATGGGCATCGTTTCCCTTAATGTAGCAATTAGATCATGCACTGGATCATAGTTTAAATGAAAAACTGATGCAGCACACACATAACAGAAAATGTCTGAACAACAGAATATACAAATATTGCTATTATACTGAGTAAAACTATCTGAAGTGCAATTAAAACTTTTTAGCAGCAAATACATTTGCCTAATAAAATGCACCATAGAGTGATTTTAATATTAAGATAAAGCTAATGAATACAGAAATAATGTTTTCTTCAGTCTTTCTTTTAAAACGGGAAAAGTAGTTGATTAATTGACACAGCATAACTTTAAATATCTTAACACAGCATCAAGTCACTTATATGTATAGCTTACATGCATAAAGCACTGGGCTAAAATTGGTGGGACTGATTGTTTAGTAACAAATGGAATTAACTTTATGGGGATAATTGAAACAATAAAGCAAGTTAAAAAGTATATTACAGTATGATTCCAATTTTATTGTTTGATAATATGAATTTCAATTTTGTTACTTGATCTAGATATGTCCTTGTATTAGATACTATTTTTGTCTCTATGACCTAACCAAAACAACAAAAATGTCTTGTAGCAAGACGGGTTTATTGAGGTTCACCATTTGAATTGTTGGAATCCTTCAAAGCAAGGAAGGTATGGTGACTGAAGTAAGTACAGGATATGGCAATAGGAAGGTATAATATTTGCTACATTCCAGCTGGAAATGAGTTGGAACCACTAGAGTCCAATAGACCATCAGGACCCACCTCTCAGGGATCCATTTTCAGTGAGGTCTGAGCTATTTCTTCCATAACCTCCAAACAGTGCCACCAACTGCATGCAAAATTTTCAAACATGTAAGACTGTGGATGATAGGTACTTCATACTAACCCATAATTGTCCTTGGTAATATTTTTCATATTAAGAATTCTTATAAATTTTTAGGTATTACAGTTAACTTTTATCTACTGCTATCTTTTCAATTCTTAAATATGGCCATGGTTTCCCTTTATTGTTATAAATGCTATTTTGAGAGATATTATTTCCAGAACTTTTAGTTGGATATACCTAATTATTAATATATAGTCATTTTGACATAGCTAATTAATTTCTTCCAAATGAATCTCATTTTTACATTTTTCAAATGTGTAAATATTTTCTAAATTTTTCAAATTTCAATATTTAAAAATTAAAGCACTACACATATATATGGCTATATATATCATATACAGTAAAGGAGTGAGTTACATAGGTGACAATATATCTTTTGAAATATTTTCCTCTTGCATATTCATTCCAAAGAACAGAGTCTTCATATTAATGACATGATCAGTGTCTCACTATGTAGAAAATGAATTCTATAGCAATATCATAATATAATATATTTTGTTTGGTAACTATTGTTATAAAAAGGCAATAACTAGAACCAGATGTGGTACATACACCTACAGTCTCAGCATTCAGAAGTGAAAATCCAGGCAAATATTTTTTGAGTTCAAGCGAAATCTGATTTACACATGGAATTCCAGAAAAGTCTATATATTGAAACACTGTTGAAAAGAAAGAAGAATCTATGAATGAAACACACTTTTTCATATGTTATTAATAATTTATATCAAGACATGCAAATTATGAGACTAATATAAATTATTAATTTTATTCTGTACCCTAAAAATAAAAAATTGAGCTATAAAACAATATTGTGATTTATAACATCATAGCAACATCCAAACAGTAGTATAACTTTAATAATTTTTATTAAATAAGCCTTCTTTTAACAAATTCTCTCTAAAAACTTCAGAGGAAAACCAATATTCACTAGTGTTTTGGAATAAGTTTAACTAGTTTAAGTGATTACTGTTAGCTAGTTTAAGTGATACATTTTGATCATATGTCTATTATTTAGTCAGCTAAGCATAAATATTAGCTGTATATGTATCAAGTATCTCTCAAAATAGTGTGTAAAATTACTCTTAAAATCATCCAGGAAACATTCAACAAAAATACCACAAGAAATTCCCTGCACAATACGAAAAGACATGTCAGTTCCTCCCACCAAAATATCATGCAATTGCCAGAAGAATATTGGTGCTATTTGGTATATATTTTCTTTAAAGAAAATCCTAATATTTCATTCAATGGATGCCAAATTTCTAATTTTTTAAAATTTTAAAACACTCACTGGTAGATGTAATAACCAAGAGAATAGCCAGTGCAAGCAAATTGGATCAGAAAGAAAACTCAGTAGTGGAGAGCTCACCTGATCTTTTTATGAAGCCTGGATTCAATCCTCAGTGCTGAAAATAAACAGATAAATACTTAATATATAAATTACTTTATCTTTTATCCTGTATCTGTTATGAGGATATCTTTAAAATTCTTATATGCTTACAGTACCTGTATTTGTAAATATTTACCTACAAAAGGATAAAAATTGTTTAGAATTTGTTAGCATTTTTGAGAAAATAGTTTTTGTGGTGTTGGCTAACTTGTTTAAGACTAAACAAAATCAATAGAATCATTATTACCCTGAACAGCTCGCCTATATGCTGTCCCAAGGTCATTAGAAAACTATAGGTCATATAAAAATGCCAGTGATCTTTGGGTTGACAATGATTCCTCAAAGACCAAAGAACATTTAATAAATATTCCATCACCAATTATAAGAAGTTCTCTTTTGTGTTGTTTTCATTTGTTTGAGAGATTCTCAAAATATTATATGCTAATGCTACTGCTCTTGCTTGTACATGGGAGGTGGAAGGTAAATACCTATTGCTGAGGACACCATGAACTTTAGACATAGGGTATTTAGGCCCCTCAGTTGGAACTGACTCAAATATTTCTTCCTCAAAGAGTAGTTTTTATAGTACCAGAAGGTACAATGCAAGCTTCCAAAACAACCAACAGTTCTATGTAGCTGTGATTCCTATGAACCAAAACAATGACCATTATGACACAATAACCCTAAGGGTGCAACAATGGTATGCATATCTTGGTAGCAACCAACAGCTCTCTAATTGGACTTAAGACCTTCTCAACAGGAAAGAAACCATTCCTGGTGCTGGAAACCTAGCCAACTACCCAGGGCTATTGAAGTCATGAATTTAAAAAACATCTTTCCCTCAACCCAACCTATGTCAGTTAGGAAGAGAGGGAGGGTCTTATCTTTTTCGTTCTGTTGATTTTGTAGGTTTATTCCTTAATATTTATCCTTAAGTTTTATTGTTCAGTAAATGATAAAAAAAAATCTGACATCCAGCCTGGGGCTTTAAATCACACCTCAGGCAGAAAAACTACCACAGTTGTGCCACCCCTCCATACCAGCTGGCCTATGAGTTTGGCATCAACCTTGTTGTACAGCAGTGTACAACTCATACTGAGCCCCAGTCACAAGGCTGTCTCAACCACACTGGGTCCCGCCCTCTCCAGGTAATGGTAGGCCAAACAGTCCTATCCTATGCTGAATTCTGGCAGTGTGAATTTCTCCTACTAGTTTCCTTACATTAAATTTTCAGACAGTTCACACTCTTTCCCACATGGTACATGAGCAGCCATATTAATAGGTTTCCAGTCTGAATGTAAAATTAGCACAGCTCGGGACACCTACTGTCCCCCCACACAATGTGACCAGCACAGCTATCCAACCCCCAAGCATCTCTACCTATGCTGTCAGCATTATAAGATGTGGTAAGACCCTTGGGAATTTTTAAATGGGGAATTAAGTATTGCAGTGAACTGCTTGTTTACCCCAGCCGCCTGACTAGCTTAGCCCCAAATAACCACACAGAAATTGAATTTTAGAAATAGGTTCATCTATCTTTATATATGTAATTTTGGGTATAAGTCTGAATCAGATAACTAAAAAATAAGTTTGTGTACCACAATAATAAAATTTGTTATTTAATAGATTGTGGTCCTTTAACATTTCTGATATCTGATACATTTGACCTTTAAATTGTTCAAGTTTTCCACAGTGAACCTATATCATTCTTAACAACAGCTTTTAACAGGTGTTGAAGACCCACCCACAATGATTAATACACCCAGATTGTGTGAAAGGCACAAAGCTGACAAACACCAACTTTGACAAAAGATCAACCTTGAGCTAAAAACTGCTCAAGACAACTTCAAGTAGTTAGCTAAGGTGGCCCAGCCTCTTAGACTACTCCAGTTGGGATTTTAGGTAAATCTTGTACCCTCCTATGATACTGAGACTTGGCAACAACTAGTTCTCCCAGAATTTGATCTTTATCTCAATTTTTCAGGATCCTCTAAAGATGCCATTGCCAACAGACAACAGTAAGTAATCTTAAAAACGTAACACCATACTCCCAAGAGACTGGTAGGTGTTTTTTGGTCATTTGATGGATATTTGTAATCATTTAGGGAGTTTGGTTACAAGTCATTTTTAGTCATGATCAAGGAGGATACTAAGCAAAGAAAATAAGATTTAGGGATTTCATTCTGAAAAGAAAAAGAGGGATACAAAAATTCAAAGATTAAAAAGGACAGATCATTGATTCTATTTTAAATTAAAAATGATTATTATCAATCTCTAATATTTCAAATTGATACAGAATTTTATATATTACTTCAAAGTTAAAATTATTTTGTTATTCTGTATATGTGTCTACTCTTCTTTAAGATATTTTTGTATATTGACACAAATTTAGGTTATTTTTGTTGTACTTTATATATATATTTCTAGTCTTATTTAAGGTATTGAACCTACGCAGCACATTTTAAAAATGTGATGTAAAGTTTTACTGCTTGAAAGATATTTAGGATAGAAAAAAAACACTGGTTAATAGTCATATAAATATCAAACATATATGTTTGCAAGGTCATACAGAGATATATTTTAGATATATAGGTAAATGATATTCAAACACTTCAAAGACCTACAGAATATGGCATTTCAAAATGCTTTATTAACATGAGTTTTTTGATAGTAAAATGTGTGCTTTTGATAGCACAATTAACTACAAAAAAAGACTCATGAGCATTGAAGAACTTTTAATTGCAGTTTACTTTCCTAGTAGCAAAAACTTGCCATTTGGACAAAAAACTGCCCTTGCTTTGAGTTCTGACAGTGTGCTATCCAAACAGAACCAGCAGGACACAAATATGTGACTCCTGAACTTTGCCAAGACAGAAAAGGACAGTCCTTTTGAAAATTTCCTACTTTACTGAAAAGTCTGTCAGATTCTAGGCCTGTAGGCCAAAGATGGATGTTCCATGCTACAGAGGAAACTTGGGTGACTGTTGAGGCATTCAGATGTTTTTGTCATTTGGATTGCTTGTTCTGCACTTTCTGTTCACTCAGGTAATATTATATCCCTTTGATGTAGTTAAGGACTAGATAGTTATAGAGTTTTTCTGTTTCATGATGGAAAGTAATTTAAGTACAAAACTCTAGACTCAATAAGAAAGAATAGTTAATGGAATATTTTCTCTGAATTTGTCAAATATTAATGGACTGCAAATTAGAAATGTAATTCTAACTTGATAATTATTCTTTTTGTACATAGCTTCATTTTGCTAAAGTCAATACCTTTCCTTTCTGTTTAGACAACACCTGATAATTGTCCTTATTAAATATACTTTTACTACATTATAGTTAAAACTCTTCCTTGTTATTTAGACAAAATGGGGAAATATTGGCAGAGATTACCTGGAATCAAAGGGAAAAGTTTACAGTCAGTTGACTGCAATAGGCCATTGTGTTCTCTGACCAACTAAAAGGAGAAAGAGAGGCACACAGGGAAGGAAGATGTGGGGCCAAAGGGTTGCATGTTCTCTTGGGTTCAGGATATAGAAAGGGAGGATTATGTCTCACTTGCTCTGTGGGATTTTTCAACTTTATTCCTTAATATTTATCCTCAAGTTTTATTTTCAATAAATGATAAACCCAGCATACATACATATATGTAACAAGAATTAATGATATAGAGGTCATGAATTCAATGGAGAGCAAGGAAAGGTATATTGGAGGTTTTAGAGGCATGAAAATGAAGGTGGAAATGATGTAATTTTATTATAATCTCAGAAAGGTTAAAAGATTTCTAAAATAGTGCCAGTGAATCCCAGGTACTTTATTATATAGCATAATTTTATTTACAGATTATTGTTGGATGTATTTATTAACTCATCCCTAGATGTGCATTGTATGTCCACACAAGATCATTTTTGTTGAAAATATACTAAATCCAATTGAATACATGCCAGATAATTTTCAATTTGACATATGTGAGGACACTTTTGCCAATGAATTTTATGGATTACCACTATTTAACAAGAACTACAGTTTTAAACTTGTTGATATACACAGGTAAATCATGACGTATTTAACTTGACATATAAAATAAACATAACAATTTGTTGTTTCTACAGAAAAAATGTGAAAATTAACACATAACTTCTTGGGTATGTAAAACTACAACATGCTAATTCATATGTATTTTTTGTATTGGCCCATAAATTAGTAAATGCATTTATTTCTCATTACTTCCTTTCTTAAGACTGTTTAAAGAAGTATTATTCAGGAGACTATACCAAGAAAGCCATTATTCTTCTTGAGGTCATTGTTTATTTATTCTCCATCTAATTGTGGGAAATAAGAGAAAGCAGTAAAAAGCAATCAGCTACTTGTAGAACTCTATAATTTCGAGATTAAAGAGAAATCAGTGAAATATATAATTGTCTATAATAAGAAGAAAAATCTCAAGCAACAATAAAAACAAAGATTGTCTATAGAAAGTGGCAGTTTAACAGAAATAAAGGTTTTAGTGATGAAATATCATTATAAATTTGTTTTTATGCTTTAACATGAATTAATATGATCAATAATACAACACTTAATAGAACTGATGCCATTGAAAAGTACCCCTCTACAATGTCATTCAGACAATTATCATTAAACATATTTGGTACTGTTATTTTTTAATGTATTGCTGTATGTATACAAGGCAGAACCTGGAAACAACCTAGATGCCCTTCAATGGAAGAATGGGTGAAGAAAGTATGGAATATATACATATTAGAGTACTACTCAGCAGTAAAAAACAATGACATCTTGAATTTTGCATGCAAATGGATGGAAAAAGAAAACACTATCCTGAGTGAGAACCTTCATCTGGCAATGGAAGGAGATAGAGACAGAGACCCACATTGGAGCACCGGACTGAGCTTCCAAGGTCCAAATGAGGAGCAGAAGGAGAGAGAACATGAGCAAGGAAGTCAGGACCGCGAGGGGTGCACCCACACACTGAGACAATGGGGCTGATCTATTGGGAACCCACCAAGGCCAGCTTGCCTGGGTCTAAAAAAGCATGGAATAAAACCGGACTTGCTGAACATAGTGGACAATGAGGAATACTGAGAACTCAAGAACAATGGGTTTCTGATCCTACTCCACGTACTGGCTTTGGGGGAGCCTAGGCAGTTTGGATGCTCACCTTACTAGACCTGGATGGAGGTGGGTGGTCCTTGGACTTCCCACAGGACAGGGAACCCTCACTGCTCTTTGGGCTGGAGAGGGAGGGAGAGGGGAGCGGGGGAGGAGGAGGGAAATGGGAGGCGTAGGCGGGGAGGAGGCAGAAATTTTTAATAAAAAATAAAATAAATAAATAAATAAATAAATAAATAAAACTCCTAGGGGGAAAATATATAAAAAGGGACATACTTCAACATAATAAAGGTGATTTAAAGCAAGCAAAAGATAACACCCAACCCCAAGTCTATGATGCATTAACATTAAGCCCACAGCCAACATGGCTTCTCTGAAGACACTTCACTATCTCCCAGATGAGACACCCACTCTTCATGTCACCAACATCAGAGAGTGCAGAGGAGTAATTCTGGAAGCAACAAAAGCACCAACAAAAGCACAAACTGTGAAAATCATTGAACTCAGTTGTCTATGGGAAGGACTGAAGAGAGAGATGAACCAGGGACTGGAGCTATTGTCTGCTGGAATGTGCGTATTTGTGGCTGAGAATTTTGTGGTCTGAGTTGCACAATATGCCTATAGAAGAAGCATTAGTTTGGATTTTGAAGTAAAAGCTAAGTTTTACCAAAATGCTAATATTCAAAAATAGAATCTTACAACAATTATAACAACTGTACACTTTTATAGGGTCCTCTTAGTTTAAAAGTAAAAAAAACTGTTATGGTCCATTTTCTAAAGTAAATTTGGAAATTAACATCAATTCAGGGCAGTTGTGGTTTCTCTGTCACAAGTTTAGAAAAAAGAGGCTGAATAAAGATTATTCAAAATTCTTTTAAAAAAAAGATAACACCCACCTAAACAAAATTAAATAGAAAGCACTTCCAATAAAATGATGAACAGGAAAAAAAAGAATATTTTAACATCTTTAACATTTTTTATTTTATATAAATTTAATTTTCTTATTAAGTTTATTGCTACATAAGTGAAATATTATTATGTGACTATTATATAAATTTCTTATGCAATTATTTTGCAACTGGATAGACTGTATAGACCCTAGATTGTATATCCCCATAGGGTCTCCAAATCCCAATCTTTGGGATATTCTCATAAGCTACATTGTGTGAAGAAAAAAATGAATGTTTCAAATATAACTAAGATTAAAATATTGAAATATCATTATTAAAATGGATTGAAAGTCTTAATGGGAACCTCTAGAAGCACAAAAAAATTTCTTGTACCTAAGGTCAGTGACATTCAGAGCAGAAGTATATCAATTTCTGTCTTGTGAGAGAAAAGATTTTGCCAGTTTAAGCATCCAGGCCATCACAGATCCCCAGAAGGCGATTGAAAAACTCTCCTCACTTTATGACCACCAATACGTGAATTTAAGCAGCAACCATGGCTCATGTCAATCCCGCCCTGTAAGTTTAAGCCTCATCTGCTAAGTCAAAAAAGAAATTAATCATCTTCTTTTCTTAATCACTGCTCTTAGGGTCACTCATGGTAGTTTTTCTTTTCCTATTACAGATAATTCTACGTCTTAAATTTTAAGAGTTTAAAGTTTTATGTTAAATATTTCTCACTGTTAGGATGAGGGATTTAGAACAGGATTCTCTTTTGTAGGAGATAAGGGTGTTAGTATAATTTACTAAGAGGAATTGTTCAGAAACTGTCACCATCAGCCGTACAATACAGGTACATCAGGTAGAACTATAGAAATTGTCATCTTTCTCATGCTTGAATAGGAAAAGGCATAAACATAGAAGCACACAATCAAAGTTCTCAAAAAGACTGCATCATTCTATGATTCTGGGAAGACAAGGACTGTTGAAATGAGTTTTGTACAGTGAAATCATGAAGAAAATGTAGGTAATCCACAAAAATAAAATTGATTTTAAGTGATAGAGTTCCTGGGATATTAAAGGACTTTGGGTTCTTCCATGGCTTACCCTAAGACTGCATGCACAAATCAAGCAACAAGGGATTGGTGTTTCAAGTCTTGCTCTTCTCATCAAATATCAGTGCTGCCTACAAAGCTCACCTGGCCTAAATATAACAGACTTTTCCTGTGTGGATTGGTCAGTTTGTGTTGTTGACAACTGCAGTCGACTGTGTACCATGATTCAGAATGAAAACTGATACTTCCTTCAGAATTCTTAAATTCCATCATTAAAGGAATGTATCTATGTTAGTTCTTATATTTTATCTGGTACCCAATAAATTATTGTCGTTTACATGCCTGGACATATTTTAATCTCTCATCAAATTTTCATGTTCAGTTTTTCATAGTTATACATTTTTTCTACTCTATTGTTTTCTGCCTTTAGAATTTCCTTTATGTAGTCCTATACTTTGGTGATAAAAAGCACACAATTGTATTTGTTTTCCTTCTCATCTTCCTGTTCTTTCGAATTGAAGAAAGCACATAAATACTACAATGCCTTCTGATCACTCTTATATGCTGCTTCTGTTAAGGTGTCTATTATGTCCCCATCCCTTCCCTAGCCATTCCCATCCTCAGATTCATAAAGTTTTGGTTGACTTTGAACTACGAGGTTAGTTGTAAACTATTCAGTGTAATCGGGCTACCCTTTCCACTGCAGGATTGGGATTAACGATTTGAGACTAACAGAAATACCAATGGGCATACAACTAAAGGCAATGACTCCACATGTTCCTTTGAAAACTCTATCAAGTTAGCAGTATTAAAGCATTATGGTCCCTCCTAGTTCCCATAACTAGGTTTACAGTATGAAGCATGAATTCTGTCTGTGAGGCTGGTTTCAAACATAATCTGAGTGTTTTGGGTCACCCTATAATATCTGTGCCACTATTTAATGAGTCACCAAATCATTCCTGGAAAGTTGGAATTTTACCTTATAAGAGTCGTGGCTGGCTAAGAACCTTGGGGCTTTTTTTTTTTTTTTGCCCAGAAACCCTCATACCCACATAATGGTATCCTGTTCCTGACACTGGCATTTTATTTTTGCAATATCTTTCTGATATTGTTCTGCACCTACTGTGGTTTTAAAATTTATAGGTCTAGTGTTTTAAATTTTATATTGTTCTTTCATAAATGCTAGTTGCACCTTCCACTTATTCTCTATCTCTAGAATCATTTTGAAAATAACACTTGCAGTGGTTAGATTATGTAAATGTCACAAAAATTAGAAATACCTGATAAGAGGGAACATCAACTGAAGAATTGACACTATCAGATTAGCCACGAGCAGGTCTGTGGGAGTGGATTTTCTTGATTAATGGTTGATGTAGGATGGTCCAGCACACTTTGAGTGATACCAGCCCTGGGCATGTGATCTGTACAGTATAAAAAAGCAAGCTGAGCAAGCCACTTGGAGTAACGCAGTACGCAGAGTTCTTTAATACCCTGCTCTGGCTTTCTTTGTTGATGGACTTTGACATAAAGGTCTCTGATAAACAAACCCCCTTTTCTTCAAGCTTGTTTTGGTCTTATCAGAGTGACTTATCAGAGAAATTAGTGTTGGGAGTGAGGTTTCCCCCTGTGTTCCAGTACAAAGTAGAAGGTTCTTACTTCATTGTACTAATCCCCTGAACAATTACATCTTCTCTTTTCAGCATAAACCATGGATTCAACATTGTGGTTTCTAGTGTTCCTGGTCTCTCAATACTATACACTTCTATTTTTTGTTCCATTTCCTTTACATGATAGACCTGCATAAACATTATCAGTAATAATTTACATAGATTTGGTGTTATGTTGTCTTGAATTGGCTTCCATAAAATGGGGAAGATATTATTCACTAATTTTCAATTTAGCCTTAGGTAAGTTTTTAGGAAGGAAAAAGCAACCAGTTTATTTGCATAAATAACACACAAGTGGTCTCTATTACAATTACTAATTAAACCTTTTGTAGGGGTTTCTGTCCTGTCCAGTTCCCACAATCGTTAAGCTCCAAAGAAATCACACAGAGGTCTACATTAGTTATAAACTGATTGGCCCATTAGCTCAGGCTTCTTATTAACTCTTATAACTTACATTATTCTGTCTGTGCTAGCCACGTGGCTCGCTTCCTTATTCAGCAAGGCAGTCACATCTTACTTCTTCTGTGGCTGGGTGAGTACTGCAGAAAAGGATTTCCTGTTTTGCAGAATTCTCCTGCTCTCATTGACTCGCCTCTACTTCCTGTCTGGTTGTCCTGCCAATACTTCATGCCTGACTACTGGCCAATCAGCATTTATTTAAAATATAATTGACAGAATACAGACCATTATCCCATAGCACTTTTGAGCTGGGCCTTCATAGTCTACCTTGTTCAGAGCATCGCTCTCATCCAGATGACATGAGAATGCCACAGTGATCCCTGCTTATAACAATCAACCACTTTTCCAGCCCAAAGTTCCAAAAATCCTTCTTCATGCCCCAAAACAATTAACATTCACTCTCTGGTACCAACTTCTATATGAATGACTTTTCTTTTTCTGAAGTCAATACCATGACAAAAAACAACCAGTAGGTGAGTATATTTTGGCTTATAATTTCAGAAGAATGAATTATCAAAGAAAGCATGGCAGCAAAAGACAGGAATTGTATCCAGAGATGAGAAATCCTATCTTTATCCAAAAGCACAAAGCTGAGAAAGTTAACTGGAAGTTCAAACCCCACTCCCAGTGACATACTTTCTCCAGTGCAATTGTTGTAATTTAGAAAAAGCAACACAAGAGGAAAAGATGTCATGCGACAGAGTTCAGGTGGAAGGGTTTTTTATTAGGTGAAAGTGAGTGTGAAAAGGGGAGAGGGAAGAAAGAAGTCAGACCTCTGGGGACAGAAGTGGCAGAAAAGAAGAGAGGAGATGGATGGATAGATAGATAGATAGATAGATAGATAGATAGATAGATAGATAGATAGATAGATAGACAGACAGACAGACAGGCAAAGACAGCGAGAGAAAGAAAGAGAGATGGGAGTTGGGCAGGGTCCTTTAAAAGGAATGTACCGGTGGTGCTCTTAGTGGCTACAACTGAGGCTGGATACCCCAAGGTATTTATTTTGTTTTCTGAACAATCTGGCAAACAATTTTAATGATTAGGCTCACTGTGAAAAATGCTTTAAATGTGTTTCCATATGTAAAAAAAAAATCACGCAAAATGTATACATTGAATTTTCATGCACCCTGTTGATTCTTGAACAAACCCATGACACAAGAATCTAGTTACAAATTTTAGGACAGTGCTGATCTACATTTGTTCAAATGATGAAACATGAAATAAACTTCTACATCTTCACAATTTATCATACTCTTGTCTATTGACATTATCTGGCAGATCCCTTCATCACTAGCTATATAGAATTATACAGTCGTTCTTCCACCCATGTGAGGAAGAAAGATCTCTGTCTCTCAACAGACACGATGCTGTAGCCAGCATCCCGGAGTGAAAAACTGTAGGCTAGGCAAGCACTTTTGTCCCTCACTGGGCCACATAACTTCTAATCTATTATATATTTTCTACTACTGAGGAGCTTGAGGAGTATAAGAAAATAAAAACCAGATTTTTAATTCTTTGATATATGCTTCATCTGTTGCCATGCATTATACAAATTTTCCTCTCTTAAGACCTTGATATTAGTAGAGCAAAAATGCTATATATTTATGTGCTTACTTATCTATTTATTTGAGAGTGAGTCTCAAATAAAAATGTTAGGCAACACTGGTCGTGTTGTAAAAGTCATAGCAATCTTCCTGCCTCAGCCACTTGAGTGACGGAATGATAAGTATAAGTCAACATGCCTAATTTAAAGACAGCCTTTGATAATTTTCTAAAACTATAGTGATGTTTGCATATAAAGCTTATGCCCATCAAGTATATGTGATTCTTCCAGTGTTTGTATAGATATTTGTACAATCTAAATTAGAGATTTCCACCATATTTATTAGGAAGGGGTTCTGTAGCAGTCTGTAGATTCCTGAATGGGTCTTTGTCACAATATTGTTTGATTACCACTGCTCTTATTGATAAGCTTTCAAAAGATCATTAATTCACATTTGTACCAATGTCACAGCTGTGCAATAAATGTTATTTTTATTATATTTTTCCTTTTATGGCCTTCTCCATTACTGTACCATCAGGAAAGGGAAAGTAGATTTCTCAGGCTCATCTAACTATAGTCAATATATTTCTAAATTTAATCTCTATTGTTTTGAGAATTGCCAATATAGTTTTTCATCAATATGTTTATACTCAAACATATTAATCTTTTCAGTCACTTTTGTATTTACAATCATGACATATCAAACTTCTAAACACCATTTTGTATGACAAATAAAGATATTTCACTCATATTTTAATCAAAGTTGGAGGTACTCCCTTCAGTGTTTAATTAAAATTGGAGGTTATTCCATTTCTACCAGGATGGGTAATTTGTAAATGATTCGTGGCCTTTTCCCTGAATATGATCATTCAAAAGGGTATGGACCATCTTGAAATTTCTGAGTTCAGAAGCTCCAACAAAAAAAAAAAAAATCAATTCAACCTCAGTGATTTTTAATGAAGTTTCATTGCATTGATTTATTTAACGTAATTTCAAAACTATCACTCAGGAAAACCCAGGAAGTATTTTCTGGCTATGGACTTGTTTTTGTACAAGAAGAAGGCTAAATAGAGTTGCTTTATGTAAGCAAACGTGTCCTGTGTCCAGAGTTACAGACAATAACTGTCTGACAGCTCTCGGGTTGCAACTGAAATATTTCTAGCCTTTTTAAAGATGAAATGAAACAGTATGCGTAGTTCACTGAAAGGGGAATTTACATAAAGAGGCCGCAATTACCCAAGTAGGACCTTGTCGCAGGAACTTGAGAAGGTTAACGATTATAAAGGTAATTAAAATGCAGAGGATTTGTCGAACATGTCTTTGTTTTCCTAAGAGCTCAGCTACTTCTCGCATTGATCTCTGTATGATAGCTATATAACAAGCAGGTTAAATATCTCAGGATAATGGAGAAAACGTGCCAGCCGTTAGCACCATTGCTGATCAGAAGCAGCTGGTGCCGGCCTCACCTGAAAGGCAGGCCCTGTGACACAGCATTTTGAAACATCTTTTCAGGTCACCACTGTAAAACTGACTCTGAGGAAAGAGTGCCACCTACTGAACCGAATTTCCCAGGTCCCCTCCAAGGGCTGATTTCCAAAACCTCCTTCAACCCTGCCCTAGCATGTTTAACTCTGAAAAATAATGAGATTGCGGCACAGTGCGTGAAACCATAAAAGTATCTCTTTTTTTCAGTGTCAACCAATTTAATGATCTAGCAGTCACATCTATAAATTTACTATTTCACTCAAAAACTCTGCATTTTAAAACGTAATACAACATTAAACAAATCTAATTTTCCTATGCAGCAAATTTCCCAAATACCCGAATGTCTCTCAAAGTGACCACAAGGGGGAGCTAGTATGTAAGTTCTTGTGGGGCAGGAGTGTTGAGTTTATGGAATTAATGTATCCTGTTCTTTTTGGCTGGCAAGACAGAAAAGGATATAAATGTACCAGTCACTTATAAAAGTAACATTACCTTCATTTCAACAAGTTCTGTTAGTGTTAAATGTTAACATACAGAATTTAAGCTAGTCCTCATCTTTATATGCATTAATATATTTAATATGGAGTAACAATTTGGGATTGCTCCACATCAGTACATTCATATATATTAATATATATTTTAAGTGTGACTTAGTTTATCTACTTACGCATACGTACATACACACTTAAATACACACACACCTTGAAGACACATAAATACTCATGAAGAAAAAGAGACATTTTATATCAAATAACTTCTTAAAATAAACAATAAATAAAATTCTCACCTTTAAATTTTGAATTAGTCTCTGAATAATTCAAAATATTTGCCCTAATACCTGTTAGTGTTTCTCTGTTGATAATTGATTGTATTTTTTGCTGACTTAAAAATTGTAAGTTTGTAAAATTAAAAATTGCAAGTTGTAAGTTTGCTTCATTCATGTGCTGAATTGTGAACTAATTCCTCACAGGTTCACCTTGTAAGTCCTTTTGGGCTTAGCTCTAGAGCTTCATTGTTATCATACTGCAGTAAAGAAGGTACATACATCTGAATATGCTTTCACACCATCAAAAATATTATTTAGAAGAAATTTTAAATATAGGATTTTTACTTTACCCATATTTCTTAATAGCAGCATTTCATAATTTTAATAAAATACATAGTCTTAAAAGTTTTTACCTTACTATCTTTATATAAACTTTCAACACTTAGAATTTATTGTAAGTGAGAGAATTCTTTCAAAATATGAAACATTTCATCTAAAATATAAAATTTACAGTTAATTTACATTGCTTGTTCTAATTAGTATTCATCACAAAGTAGAAGGATGTTGAGTAGGAACATTTTATCATTCATTAAAAGACAACACTTTGATTAAAAGTCAGCCGACAGTCAGCAAGAGTATAAGAAGGGAACCATATGTACCCTTAAGAGATGAAGAGCATTAGCTAAGATACAGTACTTCATTGTTCAGAGAATTGAAATTTGATTGGTTTTCTAGTACCTAACCCTTCTGTCATTAAATTATTTTGAAATATTTCATACATTAAAAAAACTATGAAACCAGAAAGTAAAATGATAGAGACAAAATTATTTCTTAAAAAAAGATATTTTACTCATATAAATAATGGCTTCAGAGGAAGAAGAAGCTTCTACTTTTTTCTTAAGAGTTATGTACTATTAAACTCAAAATTATAGCCAAGCAGGAAAAGTTACAGGCGACTGCCACACTAGTGGTTCTGGCTACAGGAATAAACTCTTGAAACTGCATCTTTAACACATAATTATGCATTTTTAAACAGTATCTCTAAGCCAGTTAAATAAATTGTACAAAAACTCCATGAAGTCCTATTTTAAGACTTTCCTTCCATACTGTGAAGTCAATTATTTGAGTGACATTGCAGTCTTTGCTCTTCTTTACTGGTCTGTAAAATTAACATGCAATACTTCTATTTGAAGTCATTACGACACATCATTCAATTACCTTTGCATTCATCTGACCTACATTGTTTTATTAATTAACAAAATGTTAAGTACTTTGCGTGTTCTCGCATAGATTCTAAATAAGCATACGAGATCTTTAAGATGATCAGCATACACACATTTCAAGAGAAGAGGATAAAACGTTGGCTTCAGATTCAATCTGGTTTGAAAATACAAGCAGTGACTATCATCCAAGCTGCTCCTGTGAAACCTGAGCTTGCTTTGCTATCTAGACATCATCATAGTCCTGCAAACTTAGCATGACGGCATGTGTAACATGCATAGCCCCCCCCCCCCCGCCTAATACTTACATCATCTCATTTTTTCCCTAATTGAGCTCAGTATTTTAAGAATAGTTAATAAGGAATCCTTATATAAATATATGGTGAACACAAAACATACATGAGGGGAGGAAAAAGACAGACTTTGAAAACTGTTAAAGATTGTTTAAGTTAAATGTGGTTATCACAAAGGATTGAAAACAAGGCGAGTCATTCCTATTTCTGGTTTAAAATGCAGTATTTAAGAAAATAAAGATAAAAATAGTTACTCAGGATGCCAGTCAGTATTCTATAACCATATTCAATTCTAGAGGCACATGAAATATAATATGATTCTTATGTTTCTTTTGTTCTTGGCCCGGGGCCCTAAGGCTTTCACCATATGCATGTAGTTCTTTCAGCAAACACTAGGGGGCGGTGTGGCATAATTACTCCTAAGGGGGGTTGCAGCAAACACAAGCTTCTGAGGAGGAATATTTTCCACCTAATAACGTTCTTTCTTAGACACTGTGTTTCTAGTATTCCTTCAACTGCATAGATTTATGTTGAATTGAGCCTAATCAATACACTATCATAACCTTCCTTGGAATTGTTTGATGTTTTGCTTTTGCATTATGGTAAAATCCAAAGATAGCTCATTTCTATGTAATTAAAATAACTTTAGAATGGTCCTTTGGAAAAGGTATTTTTGCAGTGTTCCTGAGGACAGAGCTAAGAGTTACAGCTTTTGTTTAGTTTTGCAAGGCCCTGGTGTTTATCCTTAAAGCTGGAGAGGGCTGAGGAGAGACAGAAGTAAAAAATAAGCATTGCTAGATGAATGTCTGAATGTGTGATCACCGCTCTCTCTGGCAGCTTCTGCTTTGAACGATTTGAAGCTTCAACTTCTAAAGCTCAGGCTGTACAAGGCTGTGTGGTTAAAAGACCACTTAGCAAAGCAGCCTAGGTTTTAGCAAGGCTGAGCCCCTGTTTAGTAAAAATGTATATATGATAAACTACCTATTTAGAAAAGACAATGCAGGAGCTTCTTAGAATTTGAAGGGCTCACTAAAAAAGAACTTCTCTTTGAATTTTTTGAGCTGTTGATCTCCCAAGGGTGTGGTAAATTTGGAAAGAGACCAGACTGCAAAATCAGACTATAGGTTATCTCCTTGAAGCTCCGGGAAATTAATAGCTCCTCTGCCTGAATCTTTAAGCAATTATCCCCAAAACAATCTCCAGAACTTTCTTGTAATTGGTCTGGATTTGATTTTCTTTGAAATCCTGAATGATTCATGTTACAGATTTGTACGTTAGTCATTCACAATTTATAAATGGCAACTTAACTTCAGTATTTATGAATTACAATCAATACTCCAGCAATCAAAACACTCACCTTCTCTATTTCAATGCATCAGTTTCCTTTTTGTTTTCAGACTGGCAGATCACGGGCAAACCGGTCTTGACTCGTGGACGTTTGTGATAGTAGTTTAGACAAAAGCAACTTTTGAGACTGGGTTGTAGAAGATGAGGAATTTAAAGCCAGGGCTGTGTGTGTGTGTGTTTATAAAACAGGCATCTTTGAATCATTGATCCCCTACTGATGTAAATTCTTGCCTGACAGTTTCTTTTTTATACTCAAGAGATTTTATAAATGACTATTTGATTTGGAAAAATTATCATATTGCTATTTGGAAGTTTAGTAAGATGAACAGAGGTGAACCAGACCACAAAGCTGCTGAGTGTCGAGGGACGTTAGAGTATATTCAGTGTGGGCTGTGATAGATGGTTGAAGGGTAGAACCCTAAATAGTGCTCAGCAGATTTCAGTTTCAGGAAACTGCAAAACATGTCTTGAGAGACGCTTTTTTTTCCCTCCGAGGAGACACTGCCTCTCTCTCCACCGGCGTCTGCTTTTCTTCTGAAACACTTTCATAATCAAGTGACTTTCCTTGCATGGGTGCCTGGGGACCGCGGGGATTTCTCTGAGGATGGGCAAAGTTACATCTTGATTACTGTTGCTCGGGGCGTGTTTGCTCCCTAGCTAGCTGGCACAGTCGGCTCTCCAGCACTGGACCTCACAGACACTCACTGAAATACACATGGAACTGTGCGAAAACGCGCACACACACACACACACACACACACACACACACACACACACACACACGGGCACGCGAGCGCACGCGCGCGCACACACACTCCGCACCTCCTTTAGATGACTGGACGAGGAGTCAGAAAACCTGCAACTCCTTTGGCCTGCGTGTGTGTGCGTGCGTGTGTGTGTGCATGTGTGTGTGCGTGTGTGTGTGCATGTGTGTGTGCGTGTGTGTGTGCATGTGTGTGTGCGTGTGTGTGTGTGTGTAAGCTGACGATGTGTGTTCGAACGTGTGTGAACAGAAATGCAGCAGGAAGACCGCAGCTACCTCACTCGGCAAAGTATGCGGTGTTTCTCAAGCCTGGCTCTGTAGCCAATCCCCAAATAAAATCGAGTCACTGTCCAACTTTTTTTTTTTTCTTCCTAGAGAAAGACAGCCGAGCTGCCGCGCCCTGTAGCTAAGGCCCGGGGCGAGCGGTGGCTCAGAGACTTACAAGGCGCGGGCTCTGCTGGCCGCAGAGCTCTCGCGTCCAACGCTGCTAGTCAATGACTCTAAAGCGCTGGGACAGCTGGCCCCGCCCCCGCCCGCCGTTTCTCCACCTCCCATTGGGCGTGGGCCGAGGAGGCAGGGCCTGGCTCCCAGCGCGGATTGGCTGGCAGAGAATCAGTATCAATGTTTAAGCGGCGGCGTGAGGTGAATAGAGTCAGTCAGCAAGAGACGCTGGGGAGAGAATCCGGACTGCGAGCCCGGCGGCTGCCGCAGCGGCGGAGGGCAGCCCGGAGACGCTACTCCAACTGTTGAATTGAATTTTCACCTTCCATTTCCTCCGCGCCTTGGCTGGCGGAGATGGATTTATTCGGTTTGAAATCGGCACGTCTTTCTCAGGCTTTGGGGTGATTCTGAGAGGCGCCAGACTGAAAGAGACCACCCGTGACTGAAAAAAAATAATAATAATAAGGACGATTTAGAAAGAAAAAGGAAAAAAAAACCTCCACAACAGACTGCACAATTAGCTATGCACACCGATTGCTGGACTTTGTGAATAGAGACCTCTGGGAGGAAAATCTTGAACTGTGATCTTGGGCTAAGCCGTGAATCATTACTGGAAACGTGCTTTTCCCCCCTAAGACTGAGAGATTTGGGGGCATCTCACGCCTAACCAAGGTTTTTTTTTAAAAAAACAAACAAATAAATATTCGTAAGCAAAGCAGACGCCTTGTTTTGCAGAGCCTCGGACTCCGGCCGAAAGAGGTAGAGTAAAGTGCTACTGGGTTCAGCTTTGCCTTCCTCCCCCGCTCTCTTTTTCTCCTTTTCTCTGCCCCCACCCCCTATGAATCCAGCTTTTTTTTTTTCTATTGAGTGAGTCAGAGAAAGCGTTAGGAAGAAGCCGCAACTAATGTCTGTGAAGGGAGGCCCGTGAGGGCAGAGTGAATACGATTCGTTCCGCTGCTTCTGACTCATCCGGCAGATCAGAACACCTGCATTTCTGGATGTGTCCTGCCCCTATACCGAGGCGCCTGGAGAAGCAGAAATAATGTGTAGATCGAGCCGTGTCTAACCTCCCTTTGGTGGTGGAGGTACTTTCCCCCGGGTGGGCGCCCTGGCAGAACCCCGGTGGCCGCAGCTCCTCACCCTCTGCCCTCCCCAAGCCGACCAGAGACCGTGAGATCCAGGCTGCAGAATGCATCACGCCAAACCTTGATGTGTTCCCTCCACCCTACGCCTCCCGTTTAAAATCATAATAATAGTAATAATAATAAGGGGGTTGAAAAATCCGCACTTTATTTTCTTCGAATAGCCACCACTCTTGCTCCTCGCCAAGGTTTTCCTTGCTAGATGAAAAGGACTGGGAAGCTGGGCCACTGGAAGGAGATGCTGAATAGAAAGAAAAGAGCCACTTGACAGCCCAGCCCTGTGAATGCAGAGACTGTTTCCCTTCTAGCGAGAGACAGGGCGAGTGTGTGTGTGCTAGGACTGGGAGGGTTGCTTCCCCCTCCTTTCTATTCTGCCCTCCCCCCTTCAGATCTGCACGTCTAACCATGAGTTGCCTGTTGATTTCCTTTCGCCTGGCAAGAGAAGCAAACTGGAATTAAACTGCGTGGAGTGAAGTCCTTGCTTGCAGGAAGAGGATGGGATGGTAGTGGCAGCTCCGGGCTTGGCATAGATACACCAGAGTGTTCGACGAACCAAGGTGGAGATATAGCTCTATATTTTCTCCTCCCAATAGGCTCTCGCCGCAAATGCTGATCAGGCTGTGGCTTTTTTGATTTTGTGGGAGAGCCTTCTCCGAGGAAGAGAGGGAGGAGCTTGGTAGGGGGAGGAAACTACAAATCGGGACACTAGGGGTTTTTTTGCGCTGCATTTCCTCTCCTCCCTTTGACTGCTCGGAAAGGAGAGAGAGAAAGAAAAAAAAAAGAAAAAAAAAAAAGACTTGGCTCGGAGATGCAGTCCGCTGCCGCCGCCGCTGCCTAAGCCAGCAATGCAAGATTAGATCTTTAAATGCAGCAATACACTGCCTGAAAGCCGACCATCCTGCACAACGAGCAGACATTTCTCTGCGTTCCAGGGGAAGCCTCAAATATACATATGTATCTGTGACTCTCTCTTCGTCCCTACTCATTCCCATCAATTTCCTCACCGATTACGAGTAACTAAGGATTCCACTTTCCGATTTGCCTGGAGACACACCTCCCTAAGCCCTCCCCCAACCCGATTCGAAGAGTATATTCTGTAGGCTGCCGGAGGGAGTGGATTTTGCAGCGCCTAGCGGGAGCGAAGAAAACCCACCAATTCTTCAGCTCATTATCATCTCTCCCAGACTCTTATTTCCTTCTTATCGCCAGCATCATCACGCAAGTTTGAGCCTTCTGAAGTCCAGGCGGAAGAGACAAAGCCTTGGGCTCGCCCTCAGCCTTAGGAAGCCGCCGCCTAGCTCTGAGCTGCTGCAGCCTCGCTGCGCGGCTGCTTCTCACCCAGTGCGAATGCTGTAGATCAACAGGTTCGGGCAACTTGAGCGGAATAAGGAGAGACTGACTGGTGCCGCAGCCCGGGTGCGGAGGGAAGGAAGGACTCCCAGACTTGTGGCTCGCTCTGAGCTCCGACGCTCCGCCCCGGTTCCAGACTGGCGCGCACCCACCAGCTCGCACCTCCAGTCCGGCTGCTCCTGCTCCCACCCCACCGGTCTGGGATGTACCTTTCCATCTGTTGCTGCTTTCTCCTGTGGGCCCCTGCCCTGACACTCAAAAACCTCAACTACTCAGTGCCAGAAGAGCAAGGGGCCGGCACGGTGATAGGCAACATAGGCAAGGATGCCCGACTGCAACCCGGGCTTCCGCCGGCTGAGCGCGGTAGCGGCGGGCGAGGCAAGTCGGGCAGCTACCGGGTGCTGGAGAACTCCGCACCGCACCTGCTGGACGTGGACGCCGACAGCGGGCTCCTCTACACCAAGCAGCGCATCGACCGTGAGTCCTTGTGCCGCCACAATGCCAAGTGCCAGCTGTCCCTAGAGGTGTTCGCTAATGACAAGGAGATCTGCATGATCAAAGTAGAGATACAGGACATCAACGACAATGCTCCCTCTTTCCCCTCGGACCAGATCGAAATGGACATCTCAGAGAACGCGGCGCCAGGCACCCGCTTCCCCCTTACTAGCGCACACGACCCAGACGCTGGCGAGAACGGTCTCCGCACCTATCTGCTCACCCGCGATGACCATGGCCTCTTTGCACTGGACGTCAAGTCCCGCGGCGACGGCACCAAGTTCCCTGAGCTGGTCATTCAAAAAGCTTTGGACCGCGAGCTGCAGAACCACCACACTCTGGTGCTGACTGCCCTGGATGGAGGAGAGCCTCCGCGCTCCGCCACGGTGCAGATCAATGTGAAGGTGATCGATTCTAATGACAACAGTCCAGTCTTCGAGGCTCCGTCATACTTGGTGGAACTGCCCGAGAACGCACCCCTGGGCACCGTGGTCATTGATCTGAATGCCACCGACGCTGATGAAGGTCCCAACGGAGAAGTCCTGTACTCCTTCAGCAGCTATGTGCCCGACCGCGTGCGGGAGCTCTTCTCCATCGATCCCAAAACCGGCCTTATCCGCGTTAAGGGCAACTTGGACTATGAGGAGAATGGTATGTTGGAGATCGACGTGCAGGCCAGAGACCTAGGTCCTAACCCAATTCCAGCCCACTGCAAGGTCACAGTCAAGCTTATCGACCGCAATGACAACGCGCCGTCCATTGGTTTCGTCTCCGTGCGGCAGGGGGCGCTGAGCGAGGCCGCCCCGCCTGGCACAGTCATCGCCCTGGTTCGGGTCACTGACCGAGACTCAGGCAAGAACGGGCAGCTGCAGTGTAGGGTACTAGGTGGAGGAGGGACTGGCGTTGGAGGCAGCTTGGGGGGTCCCGGTTCGGTCCCCTTCAAGCTTGAAGAGAACTATGACAACTTCTACACTGTGGTTACTGACCGTCAGCTGGACCGCGAGACACAGGACGAGTATAACGTGACTATCTTGGCCCGGGACGGGGGATCCCCTCCACTCAACTCCACCAAGTCTTTCGCTGTCAAGATTCTAGATGAAAATGACAACCCGCCTCGTTTCACCAAAGGGTTGTATGTCCTCCAAGTACATGAGAACAACATTCCAGGAGAATACCTCGGTTCAGTGCTCGCCCAAGATCCCGACCTGGGCCAAAATGGGACAGTGTCCTACTCCATTCTGCCCTCGCACATTGGCGACGTGTCAATCTACACCTATGTGTCCGTGAACCCCACTAATGGGGCCATATATGCCCTGCGCTCCTTTAACTATGAACAAACGAAGGCTTTTGAATTCAAGGTACTGGCTAAGGACTCCGGGGCGCCAGCACACTTGGAGAGCAACGCCACGGTGAGGGTGACAGTGTTAGACGTGAATGACAACGCTCCAGTGATTGTGCTGCCCACTCTACAGAACGACACAGCTGAGCTGCAGGTCCCGCGAAATGCTGGTCTGGGCTACCTAGTAAGCACCGTGCGCGCCCTGGACAGTGACTTTGGAGAGAGCGGGCGCCTCACTTATGAGATTGTGGATGGCAATGACGACCACCTGTTTGAGATTGATCCATCCAGCGGCGAGATCCGCACGCTGCACCCCTTCTGGGAGGATGTGACCCCCGTGGTGGAGCTTGTAGTGAAGGTGACTGATCATGGCAAGCCCACCCTGTCCGCGGTAGCCAAACTCATCATTCGTTCAGTGAGCGGCTCTCTGCCTGAAGGGGTACCGCGAGTGAATGGGGAGCAGCACCACTGGGACATGTCGCTGCCTCTCATAGTGACTCTAAGCACGATTTCTATCATCCTCCTAGCGGCCATGATCACCATAGCTGTCAAGTGCAAACGGGAAAACAAGGAGATTCGCACTTACAACTGCCGCATCGCCGAGTACAGCCACCCACAGCTAGGCGGGGGGAAGGGCAAGAAGAAGAAAATCAACAAAAACGATATCATGCTGGTGCAGAGCGAGGTGGAGGAGAGGAACGCCATGAACGTCATGAACGTGGTGAGCAGTCCCTCCCTGGCCACCTCCCCCATGTACTTCGACTACCAAACCCGCCTGCCCCTCAGCTCGCCCCGGTCAGAGGTGATGTATCTTAAGCCAGCCTCCAACAACCTGACTGTCCCGCAGGGGCACGCAGGCTGCCACACCAGCTTCACCGGACAAGGGACTAATTCGAGCGAGACCCCTGCCACTCGGATGTCCATAATTCAGGTAGGAGACTTTTAGGGTAAAGGGGACTTCACTTGAAAGCTGTTGGGAGTGCCCTCCCAAGACCTTTGGATAGCAGGAAGCCACATACATGGCCAGCAGAGTGTCTGGGGTGGCTAGTAGTTAATTCAACATGGTTCACATCTTGTCCCTGTGAGCACACTATTTCCTATTCAGAATCCCTTTTGTGCAAATACTTTAAAATACATGCCTTACCTCTACGGCATTTTTAAAGTTTATTTTTTACAGATTTTAAATTGATTACAACTGTTAATATTTATACTTCATTCTATCTACAGGACATTTCTTTCCATAATAAGATTCCTATGGTAGAATAAAAAAGTAATTCTCTTGAATGAGTTTTCTTCTATTAAAACCTTATGAAATTACTATCCCAAACTGGAGTTAACTTCTGGAGTACAGAATTGTCCCCAAGACAGTACTCTGGATCAACTTGAACAAAGTTTCACCCCCGAGAAATTAGTCTTATACTTTGAAAGTGTTTTAGGGACTTCATCCCCACTTATTCCTTAACTAAACTCTCAGTTGATGCTTTGGAAGTGTGGCTGACATTCTAAAGTGCTTTGTACGTGTTAGGCACAGTGATCAGGAAACATCTTTGAAAGAATCTCTCTAGTCCCACAGTTTCCTTGTAAATTTCCTGTAGTAAATAGGGAATGAACCGTCTACTCCAAAGACTCATACAGGGAATGTAGTTGCACCGAATCCTACATTTCTTGTTTCTATTTTTGAAACATAATTTTAACATAAAATGAAAATAAAATCATTGCCAAAAGCATAGGCATTGATTCCTTTAAAAAAATTGATGAATGGTGTGATGGTCTAGTCACCGTCTGGTTTCCTTTATTTACTACTGAGTGGTATCACATAGAAATTAATTATTGGTTATCATAATATTTATAAGCATGTGTTGTTGCAAATTACCCCAAATGAGCAATGCTTGGATTTTCAATTCAGCTTAATCAAAAGTGACACTTGAGGTGGAAGTTACTTTGAAGCAAATGGACAGTCACCTGTCCATATTGTTAGGTGGAAAAGTTATTATTGTCCAAATAGAGTGTTGAAGTTTTATAGCCCTGCTAATGTAAATCTTCCATGTCCTCATACTTAACAGAAGATATTGCCCATGACAGCAAAGTGAACCAGACTCATCAGGGATGGTGCTGTTGACTAATGAAGTATCAAGTTCCACCTTGTATAGTATTCACTGTATATGGATAATCTTGTAACCATGGATTTAAAGTTTATATAAAACATGAAAGAAATTCTCAACTCTGAAACCTTGGCTGCTAAGAATGTCTTTCTCTAATTGTGTGAAATTGATATTTATGATCACTAACATCTCTGCAGAGGGAACTATGATAAAATGCTTATTTATAGATGTGCTATAGTCATTTTGGAACTGTAAATATATTGTTTAGCTTTTCTCTATTTATGCATGGGCAAGGTTGTCACAAAAAGCTGGGATTTAATCATCTACTTTAAGTACTGTGACTTGAATTCTCATCTAGTTTCCAGCATTAAAAAATATCATCAAGTCAAGTTGGTACTTTAAAACTCTCAGCAAGTCTGGCTTCTCAGCCAGACAAGTGGAGAAGACTCTTGAATAGAAATATCCAAAGATCTGGAGGAAGGTGGTGCTTATACTGTGTTAACAACATTGCCCTTGAAGCTGGTCTTTGGTTAGGGGTGGTAGTCGTAACTTCTCCCTAAGAGTAAAATACATGCCAAGAAAATTGCAAAAACTATCCAAGCCCTTACATAATTTAATCAGAAAATAGAAAACTGGCTCAGTATTCTTTTACTTTTAAATTTTAATCTATTCCACTACAGTACAAAATGAACTTTAGAGCTTACATTTCCCCCCCAAAGAGTCTTAATTTCTCTTTAAAATATCTCAATGTAAAAAGCTAACAGTTATTTTCCATTTCATTAAAGGATGAAGTATAAAATCCTGATTAATGAATCTCCTTGAAAATGAACAATATTGATATTATGAAAAACATAATAAATTAGCCAGTTGCTATGCCCCCTCTTTCTTTCCCTTAACAATTGTACTGCAAACACCTTTTGCTCAGAGGATTTATGAAAATCTACAGGAATCCCATTTGTCAGTGTGTGCATAATTTAACCTGAAGAATAAATATGCTACTAATTTCATGTCTCTTTCTAGAGGTATATTCTTATTCTACAAAATCAAGTTGGACCAACAGCCAGTAGCTCTGTTTTATCTTTATTTTCCAGTACCTTGCATGGCGTTTTGAAGGTGCATAGTGTTCATTTATGAATTGGTTATTTATGAAAGTTTCATAGCTGTGCTTTGTACAAGATAATATGAAATATAGGAACTTTGGAGCAGGAAGTCTCCCATTACAGTTAAAGCAAAAACTTGCTTAAGTCTGAAAGTATTTTGTTCGCCAGACCTAAGGTTTATGCTTGCAGTTTTTGTTTCATCGTAGGTGCATGTATACTATTAACAAAGATTTGTGAAAAGCTATTTTATTTTTATTAAACTTTGTGGATTTGTACAAATAAAATCAGGCTATGAAGCGTTTAGACTATAGACATGTTTCAAAAAAAAAAAAACCTTAACAGCAAAGGAGTCATAGTATTAAAGTTACAGTGAAAATTGTGTTTATTTTAAGGTATAGACATTGTTTTGAAGAATAGAAACACAGATTTTTAGTAGGTAAGGTAAGCTATTGTATAAACATAACATCATTTCCATTGCAGTTTTCCATGTGTATTATTTCATTGGGAGATGTAAAATATAGCATTAACCTAGAAATATTTACCAGTTCTGAATGACTGCTATCGTGGCTTACTAAGAACAAGCCCACCCTTGTAATACCAGGGGTAAGGGAGATGAAGGCAGCAAATCAGTCAGTCAGAAGTTCGAAGTCATTCTTGGTAATACCCAGAATTTGAAGCTGGCTTGAGATATATGAGCCCTTGCCCTGAGGGGAAAAAAACAAAATAGTAAGTTAAGTCTCTGGAGATTTCTCAACAGGTGTTTTCAGTGAAGTCCTCACTGAGAAGAAAGGAAAAGGCAGTGACATCTTTTTGATGACAGGGTCCCCTGGATTTTGCCTTGTTTCTTTTTATTTTAGGTATCTGTGTTCTCCTACAGGACCTACTAAAGTCAGTTTTAATATAGTCTCATAGAAGAAAGTATACTAGCCCAGAAATATTTTTTCCTAAAATAAAATTTCAAAACCACATAATTTTACAAATCAACCTAAAAAATAATTATGTCCATTCACTTCAGAGCTCTCATGAAAAAGCAATAAAGTTCATTTGAAACTTTATGGCTTATAACAGAATTAGAGCAAATATGAATTAAGCACAATATTGAATGTAAATGAAGTAATAAGGATATGGTAAGTGCCTAGAGTCAGCCCAAATACGGAAAATTGATATAGAGTTGCAAAAGAACAAGATACCATAAAGAGTTAACTGTATCTTAGAAAAGATGAAGGTTGAAGAGTCTTTAATAATGATGCTATCCACTGTCTGTCCTTATTCCCACTTCTTTAACAGGAGATTCTAATGTAGATTCCTGTTCATATGAGTCCCCAGGCTCACACAAACTCTTTCATGGCGTGTACTCTCTTAAATTAATGATTTCAGCAAAAGATCCACAGTATAAATATTTTTTTCTGTCACTTCAAATTTTGAAGATATTTTGCTTCAATTTTCATGCTAAGAAGGTAACACTTGATTAATCTCCCGCAGTCATCACTCTTCATAAAGTATATAATCCTTACTTATGAGGATTATGTTGGATTGAGGAGGAAAAGGGTTGGCACTGTCATACTGCTTGTCTCCTGGGATATTTTGCACTTTTCTTTTTTCCCCCTCAAAGATTGCTCAAAACATTGGAAGATTAATTTCTACTTCAGTTTAATGAGCGAGCATACACTATCAGACATCTTTGCTTCCTTATGCATTGAAAATACATGGAGTATTAAACAACCTAAAAATCTAGCCAAGCATTAAGTGTTTGAAATCTCTTTGTAGGAGAGTTTAAGTTTTTTGTAAAGTCCTAAACTTACTACTAGTGTTCTTATTAAGAATCCAATATTATTTTTAAATATGTGTGCTTCTGTGTATACTTGGCCTCCAATGTAAATGTGTATGCATTTCTCTATTTCCCAAAAAGAAAAACACTTCAAAACTAGAAGACACAGAAATTTATTTTTAATATCAGGTGGCATAAAACTCTTCATGAAGTAAGAAGTTTATTACCTAAGATTTCAACAAATTTTCCAAAATCAGGTGGATCATCCTCACACTAAAATGAAAATTCATTATGTTTTGATTGATTGAAGAACCAATTCGATTCTTTATTTTACTTCATTTGTGTGGGTGAGTCATGTTATTTCGATACATAATGTTATGTGCACACTTACATCAAAGATTTTGAAGTTATACCCTTAACACCTTTTCTTATGTAAAATTGTATGTTATAAGATAAAAATATGGCCTGAAATCTTACCTCAGCTTTTCAAATTTTTTAAAAAACAGTTTGCATTCCTTAAAACAGGAATAAACATTAATTATATTGTTCACTCGCAGAAAGTTTTGTCTATTAAGTCAGGGTTATAATAGGTAATGTGTAGTCTTCACAAACTTGCAGTGCCTAGAAATAGCTTTATGTGTGCATTTAAAATAATTACTCCTAAAATAACCCCAAACTATCACCTCAGTGAAATAATTATGCTTATTTTAAGAGGGAAAACATTCAACTTTTGGAAGTGAAGGTTAAGTGTTGTGTTTAAGTGCAGTGTCTTACTACATCATGAGACAGCACTATTGCCAGGTCTGCGATCTGAAATTTCTCATCGTGAGTACTATTTATGTAATGTAGTGCAACAGAAATGCATAAGCGGTGTTTATGAGTTTAAAATATCTGAAGATATTAAAATTAATAGAAGTCTACTTGCCTTTAGTAAGGCTGGCCCTGCCTACGTTTATTAAAATATGAAGAAATAAACTTTTGAGGAAAGTAGTTATATGTATACTTATGCATTTATTATCTATGCATCTGAATATTTTCAGTACCTAATATGTATATAAACATACAAGCGCAAATATCTCATTTTATAGATTTTAATTCAGAGCAATTCACTCTATAAAGAACAGTTAGGACCTATATTTCCCTGCGAAAATATGACATAATAACTTAAAGCTCGGGTGGATTACGGAAATAAAAACAAAAGTCAGGCAAATGTTGTTGGGTACTTTGGGGACTGGTGGGGTGGCTGGAAACGTTAAAAACATATGGTGTAAGGTTGATGATGAAAGACCAAGAGAAAGAAGTCCCTACAGCTGGGCTCAGGCCAGTGAGGAAATGAAACTTAACTCCCTGAAGCAGGGAAGTCTTGCAATACACTCAATAGTGGGTACATTCTTACAAATGCACCTTCTAATTATGATATTAGTCATTGCTCTAGAATGTATTCCCCTAGGTAATATGTCTGTTTAATAAATCCCACAGGGCATTCCCTTAAAGTCAGATCTTAGTAAAGCATTAGTGAAGTGATTTCTTTGGATTAAATTCCTTCAACCAATGATGTATAATTGTTCGAGAAAAGCATACAGTTCACTTTTTTTACTTATCATTTTGATGATAGCGTGACTTCTGCCACCCACTTACAAGACACTTTCGAAGTTCATCAGACCTACACTAATCTATTGTCAACCTACTTTAGTAAAAAAGACTTTGACATGAATTCCCTTCAATGGCAGCATACAGTATTTTACTGCAAGTCATAGCTTTCACCGCTAGCTTTGACAGTGATGTATTGCTATCCTTTGGTCTCTGGAAATAAATCATCTATAATAAAGAAGTCCTTAATGGCATCAACATTCTCGCTGTGACTAAGCAGAAATATGCTCTTGCTTCGTTGCTACTGCAGAGGAATCAGCTGAGCATTTTTTTGTGCAGCATTAAGAGAAAAACTCCCAGCAAGACATAAATGCAAGTTATGGCTTTACAGGAGGCATGTTTCACTTACATGCCCTGCATCCTAATAGACTATGAGGCTGTTTTCAGGCAGTGTTAGAGGGAATTTGTTGATATACATGTGACACAGTATTGTTTATCTGTTCTGGACTTACTGACATTCTGATTACTGGTATGTGTAGGCCTTGCTCTGGATCTATTCCAGACAGCTTTATTGTAGTGAAATGGTTCTTATGGTTCATTGAGCATCTACCATAACTGTGCTGAATATGATTGGCACGTTTGCATATATTTATTCAAAAAATAAGGCAGTTAAACAGCATAATTATGAGAAAATGAATCACGACAATAAAGACTATTTAAGTTAACAAGCTTTGTGATCAAAGAATAAATACAGGTTGGAAAAATGAAACTTTATATGTAACTAATCTACATAAGTAGACTTTGGTCTGATTAGAAGAATGGAATATATTAAAATACTTTACTGATTTTAGGAATGCATTTTATTCAGGCATCTTGAAATAGCTCATGACCAATGTTATCTTATTTTCTTTATATTCAAATTCTATGAAATAGTCTCATCAACCATATTAATGCTAAATAAAATTGGTATGGTAAAGATAATATAATTTTAAAGATCCTGCTTGATTCAAAAAATATTCTGCCAAAGCAATATTTAATACTTTTAAACTTGTAATATCTTTATTGATTTTTAATTACTGGAGCACATTAAAGCGACTATTTAAAGGACAATTTCTTGTTTACTTCTTTTATCAGCTAAAAGCCAAAGCTTTTAAATTTGATTTCAAGTTTCAAAGGTATACATTTAAAATTGTTTGTAGATATTGGCTGTTATTTGTAAGCATTTCTTTTTATGGTTATAAATCATGCTAATAAGTGTGTAGGTGATAGTGTTATTTTCTAAAAGGTTCCATTGCCATTACAAAAGCATTCACATATAAAACTTGAAATAAAACTTGAGAGAACTGACTAAATAACTCATGTCCTCTGCATAACTATGGTGCTATATACTTGTATCTTTCATCTTTATTGTCATATAATAATTTAAAACATAGTTAATATGTAAGATATAAATATATAGACTTATATCATTTCTGCCTGAACTCTTATGATTACGTGGGCACATACAGTTTTAATATACTCCAGTGAAACTCAATCCAAGATTACAGTTTGATTGTATCCTAAATTAATATCTGTTTAAATTTATAGTTATTTTATTGCTTAAAGGGATCCAGGGATTATAAAGCTCTGTTATTCTTATAATCATCATCTAGATTATGTTTTTAGCAAATTCATAAATTTGTTCTTCCATTGTAAATATTCTTATCCATTTTTCTGTTTTTTTAAACCATAGTTCTCAATATAAATGTCTTTGCTAGAGCTGTTTAGTTTTCAAACACATTATTTGATCACACTACCGTAAGATTATTGTATGACTGAATATTCAATGTTATTTTGGTTTTTTTACAACATCACAAAAATTGGATATAGAATTAAGCTGCTTTTCATACAGAAAACAAATAATTTCCACTCATGTATAAAGCGGCACTGTGTGCTTCTTATCGGTGCTTTATTTTTAGTAGATGCTGTAATAATAAGATATTAAGACATCTGAGTCAGTTGCCTATAAACTTACCAACAACCTACTAAGAAAACTATCTCACTTCTTTGTTTTGGAAGATAAGAGAATTGGCTTTTATTTAAAGGAGTTATTTTCTAACCCAAGCCTGACAATTCCTTAATGATACATATTTTCAAAATTGTTAGTCACACAAATATTCTGACAACTTTTAAAATGGGTTGCTTTGAATACTAGGGTGATATTATGAAAAACTGATAATATATCATTTAAATTTTGGTGATCTCTTTCTTGGCCTTGTTTTCTAGGTTATTTTGCAGTCTTTCATATATGCTAGGAAAGCTTGTCCAAGATAAACTTGTTGCACCAAGAACAAACATAGATGCAAAATAAGTCACCAGAAAAAGTTTTCCACCTTTATTATCATTTTCATTGTGCTTAAATCAAGGATTACAGGAAAAGTCATCTCAACACTTTTTCATGGAAATCATTTGGTTGTTTGCTTAATTTTATTATCACTTGAATCTTTGCACGGCCTTATGTTGTAATAACAATCTCCCTCACTTTTTTTAAATCTCAAATATGGAATCTGACCTCTTTACTTCAAAATACTGTCATTTAAGAAGTCAAATTTTAAGATATACTTGACATTTACCAGGCATCAAATATGTGAAATGCTTCTGTAAACTAAGAAAAGAGTTAAATTATTCTATGGAATTAAGTTATACCTAGAATATTGTGCAGAATTGTTGAGAGCAGATATGTATGCAAACAGAAAACAGCTCAGTATTGACTGAAGTAAACAGCTCTAATCTTGCACCTTTAATGATGGCATGTCATTGTTACTAGTGTTTGGGTCCTGACCTTTGGATGAAAACTGTTAGTTATACCTAGGTGATAATAAGTTTGAAAAGAAGACGTGATCCTCTTAAACAAACCAACACTTAGTGCAATTTTTAAGAGTTGTTATTAGAGACCTGTTCGGAGATGTCGTCCTGATATCTGATGTGCTGATATCAAAAGCCTGAATAGTGAGAAATGAAGACAAGATGAGGAATGCATTTAAGATTTTTTTGCCTTTCTCTTTTTTGGTTGTTTTTTTTTAAAATAATCAAGACAATTACACAGTAATCTGGGTTAGAATGCGTGCCCAGTTCCCCATCTTCAAACCCAATTTGTCACCACCTGTGGCTATTTCTATTAAAAAAAAAAGAAACATAATTACTATGAGTCTCAGCAGTCTTAGAGTAAATTTTTGCAATTACAATACCTCCCTGGGGCAGATGTGTGAAAACGGTAGATTAATTCCTGCCAGGATTTTTCTCTTCCTTGTGCGATTTTGGGTTTGGTGTCTACTTATTAGAGTGAGTGTTTGCTCTGGATAAAGGTCATGTCAGTGTTTCTGTAGCAAATCTCCAGAAATAAAGATCCACAAATCAGCCATTAAATTTTGCCCTAGGCAAAAAGCTGACATGTAACAACTCAGGAATGGAGTGGATAATATGCTTCCATTCCCATCCTTCCAGGCCTAAGTTAGGTTTGAAGTAACACAGTAAGAATATCCTGCTGTCCCGAGAAACAGAATCAAACTGTATCAAGTGAGTCGAAGCTCTGGTAGTAATTTTACTTCATGCTTGCTCCCAAAGGCTCCCTGAAACCTGAGAGTTTAAAAGACTGACAATAAAGGAATTAGAACTCAAGTATTAACAACTTCTTTCTTTCCGTCCATATCTTTCCTGAGGAAGTGGTGGTGCTGGGTAAACCCTGTTCTTGATAAACACCTAATTGATCAAAACACAGCTTAGTGAATTCTTTTAAATTCCAACAGTCTTACATGTTTGCTTCAACATTAGAATAATAATATTCAATTAATTTATCTTCTCCAGGTAGAAGAATACTTGATGATAGGTACCAAATCTATATTTTATGACTATATTTGATAAAGCACATACAGTGTGTGATATAAATATAAATTTTAAAAATTGGGTTTTTTTGTAATGAAATCAAAACTTCTTTACTTAAGAAGTTTCCAATGATCACCAATTTTATATGTTAAGGCGTGAACAATAAATATCTAGTCTATAATAAATATGTAGATATATACATAAGAAGATAAATTATATATGGGGGTAGAAATGGAAATAACCACCTCTTGATAAATAATTTGAGGGCAATATATTTTGACAGTTTTCTTTTATATTGTTACTTTTTAAATAAGAGAAATAAGAACTTTTATGTGTTTACACAGATATATTGCAAGATCATAGAGGAAAGTTGGTGTTCAAAGGTTGCAGTTTTTATTCACACCAAGCTTTCTTAGTATTTCTTAATACTATTTGTAGTATACATACATACACATGCATATGTATACGGAATTCAAAGAGACAATAGTGTTGATTGTCACTTATTTAAATATTTCTTATTCTTTGCTATAATTTACACAGCATCACAATTAAGCCAGTGTTACATGGATTTACTAAAGCTGTCTCATCTAGCTGTAATCAATTAATAATCTGAAATAATCATTTTGTTTATATTTTGAGGTGCTCACATGCAAATACTTTCCTAAATCATTTTTAAATAAGATGAAGTAATGGTTAAACTATAAACACCTACTCAGAATTGCTGAGGTATAATTTTATGGTTTATTGCTTTGGTTGGTACATGATGTCTGTCATTTGATAATTTAAATAGAGAATTACATTGAAATTATCAAATATGCATAAAGTAAGCTTAGAAAAATGTTCACAAAATTTCAGATTCTGCTCACTATGTAGGTGCAGATGTAAATTTTATACTTATATTAAAAACCATTTATAGGAATTTCATGCTGCCTATTTTCATCTTATTATTTAACTCTCAGTCACAGCGTACACTTCTTTGATTCATAATCATTAATTCAAGGAATAAATTGTAAAATGGTTTTAAAGTTTAAAATTAATTATTTTATGCTATTTTAAAACTTAATTGTTATCCATCTGAGTTCTGTTTGCAAGGTTCATATCAAACGATAAGGGGGTTTGACAAAATAAAAGCTACAAGAAAATTGAATTTTCAAATCATGTTAAAAGTTCATTCAGGACTGAGGGTATATCTAAGTTGTAGAATAGTTTCCTAGCCTGCAAGGCCCTTGGTGTAACCTCTAAGCATAAAAAATAAATATATTGTCATGTGTCCTTAACAGGAGTACTAGAGCAGAGTAAAAGAAAATAATGAAAATGGACATATAATTATAATTTTAACGTTTTTGATATATTTTAAATTTCATACAGATGGCAGAGACTTCTTGGAAGATTAAATTAATAGTTTTAAATATTGCAGGAGGCAAGCCTGCAGATAGCGAATACTCACTGTTGACATTTATGTCCACACTTCTCTAAACATTGTGATCCAAGTCTATCTACGAATTCATTCTTCAACATTGGCTTTTTGGAAGAAAAGCACATTGACGATCATCTCACTGAAGGCAGACAATTCAAATGGGTGCTGCCAGGAAGCCTGTTTTCTTTGTTATTCCAAGAGGATTGAAGCAGGTGTTTTACCTAACACTCTAGACCAGAAACCAGACCTGTCATAACCTCTCCATGTTTTATTCATTTCTCTCTATATGTCTTTTCCTTAAGACATTTCACATATATGTTCACGCAATCTTTTTAAAAAGAATATAGCTGAGTTATCTTCTATATCTGCAAATTCTAATGATTTGGGGAGTACCGGAAACTTTATAAGAACACATGTTTTCAATCATTTGTGAATTTTTTTCACAAGATTTATAATTTTAAAGTTGTCATCTTTTTAACAACAGTGAAATGCTTTTAATCATTTGGAACTGTCATTTAAGACACCTATATGGGCATGACTGCAATCTTACTACTTGGACATTAGAGGCAAGAACATCCCAAGGCTTAGGCTAGGCTGAGTTACAGACTTAGACGCTTTCTCAGCCAGTGTCTGTAGACCTACCTCTGTGCTACAGCACATTTCTAGCGTGTCCAAGCCCTTGAGTTCCATCTCTAGCCTCAAGAAAAAAGAAGTGCATAATAAAGAGGTAGTTGTATGGAAGCATTGCTTTTGCCTAACATGACAGTTCTTCTCGTCTTTGCCATGTTGATCTTTTTTCCTATGACTTTCCAGGGGAAAGTATGTATTTCATTTATCTTTTAAAGTTTCTTGCATATTTAAATCTATGGAATGCTTTATATTTGAAGTTCATATATATATATAATGACAAAACATGATGGTATTTATCACTAGAGTAGCGTAGCTGCATTATGTTTGTAACAGAGATTGATGTAGTTAATTTTTCAATATAGAGATTAATATATACAGATCGAATTAAAGAGTTTCTTGTATTTTATTTTGAAAATACACTTACGTAGACCAGAAAATTTGGAATATTAATTAGAATAAACAATTTCTCCATTTTTAATATCTAGAAAAGTGTATACATTTTAAAAATAAAATGTTGATTTTTCTTTATATGAAAGCAATAAAATAAATTTTACAATAGGAGTCTCCCTTTTTAATCCTTCCGGCAGGAATGTGTACTAAAAGATCATTGACAACATCCCCATGCAACCTGCCACATCAAAAAAAAATTAGGATGTTTACAATAAATTTTGGTTTTTAGTAAACTCTTCTGTTTACAGCTATGCATATCAGTTCATACCAGCATATTTATTTATGATACGAAGAAAGAAAATCCTTTTTAAATTTAGTCAAACATTTCCTACTTTTTAACTTGAAATTTCCCATTGAGTTTCAGTATTTATAAATTTAGTGTTTACATGAAACATTCATGATTTTAATATAGAAATGAAAATTTCAAGGAAATGTAGGTCCTTTAAGAACATTGGAGTGTGGGTTTGGAATTTCAGAATGGATAATGACATGCTGAAATGGGAAAGAGGAGGAAAGGATTCCTGGTTCAGTGTCCCTTGGAAATATACTGATTTGAGAAGTGGAGTGCCATTTCACTTGGTTAATTGCAATCCCCCATCATCTTGTTAGGACATTAGGGTGCAATCAGCATGGTTCAGGAAGGCATTGAAAATCCAATCTTTAGCTTTCATTGCGCCCATCTGCTCCCAGGAAATGTCATTAGAAATTTGAGCCCATGACCTTTCGCTTCCATTCGAACTACAGATTCAGAGCTGGTGTTTTCACATTGAACATTTTAGGAAAATTTGGTGAGCACTCTTCTCTGCACGCTTCTAACCTAATTACCTTTTAAAAAAAACTGCTAAACTAAAATCAAACTTAATGGCCTGATATTTATTTGACAAAGAATTCACAAAGTTGTTCCTTCATTCACCTGGTTAAAAGCAGTTGATGCTCCTCATCATGAAGGTCTCTTTAACTAAGGGGACTGTTCGAATTATGTCTGGTATTTTATGATAGACCTTGCTTCTCTTTAATTATTATCTGGCTCCATGACATCGTTAATTTATGCTTAAAACATCTAACTACAATAAAATTGCATGCTAACGCCTATGAAAAAATCTATTTAGTAATTTATGTAGTTATTATGAGTTTTGAAATTTTATTCCCCCTTGGCCTTTTTTGTCACCATACATAGGATAGTACAGAAACTTCCTAGATTACTTTTGTTAGAAGGAAGAAGCATGATAAAATTAAGAGCCTATCATAAGAAATGAATTATACAAATCGATTAAGATTTCCTGTCAACATGCATGCACTTCTTTTCTCAGTGAAATCCATCTAACTTGGAGAAGACTCATGATAAGGCAGGTGATTTTTTTTTCAGTCCATGAGATCAAATTTCTGAAATATTTATATAGTGGCAAGCCAGCTGTACACAGTTTAACCTTATAATCCCATTTCACAGCTTTTCTAAATACTTCAAAACTTGTTAAGTTAGAGGCTGATTGTTTTGGCAGCCTATCCCCAATAATAGGATTCAGATATTTCTTATTTACAAACTTGTCCTGTTAATGTCATCCGATATATTAGATCACGGAGATACTGAAACAGGAGATTGCATCCAAGGGATAACTGACAGGGAAGCCTCCTATAAAGCTTTGTAAATTTGGTCTTTATTGACTGCATAATATCAAGAAAACACATATCACAAGTGGAATATGTAAATGTTTTAGATGGCATGCTACTACCTTATATTGTGAAGTGGTTATTGCTCTGATCCCTTGTACTCTTATTATAATCTTATATCAAGCCACGTAAGACCAGACTTCTGCTCTTTAAAATATTCCTTTCCGCGTCCTATCAATGGCAATGCGTACTGTCATTTGACATGTGAAAGTATTTTAAATGCACTCGTCTGGGTTTTTAAAATGAATAGAGGCAATGCGGAGTAATGTAATAATGTGTCATGATTTTCATTGTGCATATTTACTGGCTCTGCAATAATGGAAAACAAGCTTATTGCTAGGCTTTTAGCTTGAGCTATTATGCACTATGGTCCTCATACTCCATTTTGGTATTTCTGTGATTCTGCTTCCTCAAAGAAATGGTATCAGGATTCTCAAACTTAATGAGATTAGGGTATGTGTTTCATTTTTTTTATTTCCTATATTAAAGGCCTAGCATTTTAAACTGATTATGCTTGAAACAACACATGAACTTGCAGAGAGAAAACCTTATTTTTCAACCTGTATATGACAACTCTAATTTCCCTATTTTGACGAAAAGTCAGGAGAAAGTAGGCTCTGTGGAAAATATTTCCTGCTGTCTTATTTCTTTTTGAGAAAATTATGTAAACTGTGTTGTGTGTCCTTCCAAAGGAAAGTATAGAGTACTACTAAAAAAATTGACAAACTAAAATATTAAATATTACTTTTAAAACCCATTGAGAACTTCGAGAAGTAGGGGTGAGATATCCATCTATTAGATTTCAGGCTCCGACTTTTGTAAGATGATACATCTACTCCACTAGAATTTTTGTTTCCAGACCTGCATTGTTCAGACTCGGGTACTTACTAGCAGTCTTATGTGCCCAGATTTTAACTACTCTGTCACTTGAACTGGGTCCTGTAAAATTCCTCATGGGATGGATGTCCTACACATGAAAATGGGACTAGGTTCTCCTTTTCTGCAAGGGCTTGACTAAGTCTTTGCAAGATTGTCTATTCAGAGAAACTTCCTTTAAGGAACACACACTTAGCTATCATAAAGCCCTAATATGCCAACTACATGACTTCCTCCTGAAGCAATTTTCCATTGTTGATAGTTTTCAGTGTCTCCACGTTTCTTTAAACAAAACTAACTCCCCAAATTTTATGAGAAAATCTCACTTTAAAAATTCTACTTAAAACAACTTACTAAAATTGCTTCTGGAATATACTGAGGTTTCATTCATAATTGTCAACTGAAAATAGAACAGGTTTCATCGTTATTTTCAGTTACCTCAAATCTAAACAGGTTTAAGATTATCTGTATTTTTTTATTGATCTTCTTATTGTGAATTGACATTTCCCCTGCTGAGAGGTTACTATATTCACTATTGAGCTCTTGTGCCAGTCCTTGATGGGATGAAAAAATACAAAAAAAAATATATGCCTTTTAACAATTATAATGTGAAAGATTTTTAAGGTTTAGGTATGGCCTAGTACAAAGGATACAGGGAAGGGACTAATTTCTACTTTATACAAATGCACATGTTCACAGACAACTTGGTTTTTTAATGTATGATCTGAGTGTATTATATTAAGTTGTGGGTCTCTTATAAGTGTATGAATAAGGCACATGCTTCTCCCCATGTTGAAAATACAGTTTTATATTGTCTCTCAATGGGGGAATTCTGGGTCAGTCAATGGATATGATTCATTTCATCAGTTACTCTCCGTAGACAGATTGTTTACAATAAAGTTCTATTCCCATGATTCCTCCTTTAAAAACATACAGCTCTGAAGTCTAGGCATAGGTGCTTCCTTGTTTATGATTTTTCTTTTTTTATGAACTATAACAACATTTTTCTTCTTATGGTGGATAGAACAATAAAATTTAATATGTCATTCGTATTATGAAGCACATTTTCCATACTAACTAGGCATTATGGAAATATTAACACATACCACTCTGATTATTCTCAAAAACGATAAAACATCTCTGAATAGCTAAACCTCAAGGAAGAATTATGCAGACATAATTAATAAAAAACTGACATTGTAGTTGACCTAAATCCTAGAAACCATATAAGATAAAATCAATAATTCATATCATATAAGAATTTTATTTCAGAACACTTATGACTAATGTATTAACTTTACTGAAATAATTTGTTGTATTGCAAATACTCATTTTTATATTCCCTAAGCTATAATTTGTCTTTCTTGCTTTGTTTTATAAATAAATATTTTAGGAAAGTAACTAATTTTTTTAAAAAAAATACATTGCTAAATTTGGATTCCAGATATCTCAGTTTTCTTAAGCTAATAAATTAAATTTTGAAGGGAAATAAAATATGTAAGTTTTCTTAATAAACTATTTTCTGTTCTTTAAACAAGGAGGCCTTGAGGGGATAGAAGGTTCACAACATGTCAAAACAGACACTTCTGCGAAAGAATTATAAAACAGTGAATATTAAAAGTATTACTACAAGAACTAGAAAATTTCTCAGTGGATAAACTGCTTTCTGATCAAGCATGCAGACCTTAGTGTACATCCCTGCTACCCAGGTATAATGCCACATGTGACACTTAATGGTACCTGCATTCCCAGCTCTATTTAGACAGACAAAGGAGAGGTGATGGTGATTGTTGGCCACTCAAACCTAGATGAATCAGGGAGCTTCAGGTACAGTGAATGAACTTCTCTGAAAATACAATGTGGAGAGTTATTGAGCAAGACACTTAGCATACTGACTTTAACACACAGGCATACACACACTTGCACAAACCCATGGATACACATTCACTTAAAAATCAAATTTAAAAATAAGATTGCATTTGAAGTCATCCATATGGCCTTTCTTATTTATAAATTGAAGTTTGGAGGTTTTATCCACATGTATCCAGGAAGTTCCTCTGATGTAAGAATCAGTATTCTTATGCTATTTAGCGTATTATTTTCAAGAGCATATATGATCAGAATACAATACAGTGTGGATAACTGGTGCTAACTCAAGTGAACCCCTGAGCCTCAGATCAATTTGGAGGAAAATTCTTTACATCATTTACACACAGTACATTGAACATTTCCAGAACTGGTGGAGAGCACAGGGCCATGGCTTCTTTCTCTAGCTTGCCTTGTATAGTAGAAGTAGCTTCAAATTGGAAACTCCAGAATCAGTCTGTGCTTGTCATATTTACTCACAGAATTGCTTATTGTTCTTTCAGTCTTATCCAAAGTGACATTTTTATACATGGTCATTCAAAGCATAATCATTATAGGAGCAAAGTCATTTGATACTGCGTAGCCTGGTATTGGAAAAGAAGAGACGCTTGACCAACAGTTATCAACCGGAGAAGAATCATAAAATACAAATAAACATGATAAATATAAAAGAGCAAAAGAGAATAGTAAGTTTAGTACACATAAAAGTCAGATGAGTCATGTATGACATGAGGAATTAAAAGAAATTTAATTCACATTTACTTATAGTGGCTTCAGTCAACTCCACAGAAAGCATTTTCCACTATAAAAAAGCAAGGATAGTATCCTTATTGTTACTCCAGGTGAGGATGAGTGGAAATATTGGACTTGGAGGGGGTTGCTGTACCGTGGTATGATCACCTTGTCAAGCAGGGGAGGAAGTATAGCATCAAAAGAACACACCATGGATGTGAGACAGTGCACCCTTTGAAGTAACAGAGCTGAGAGCCGTGTCACTGGGGGAAGAGACACAAAAGCCCAGTTACTTACACTTATCATAAGAGTTCTCTAGAGGAATTTGTAACATACTTCAGGAAGCCTGGTGTGTCTAGGTGCATTTTATTTTCAGGTGTTCCCATGGTGGTACTATTTGTATGGTTTTAAGTACTTCAGAATTGAACAGAAACATGCAACAGATCAGCAAACCCTGGCTTCCACTTTAAAAATATAAGCAGTTCTTTCAGTCAGGTGCTTTTCAAATGTACACACGATGAGGAACATCTATATCCTAGAGAGAAAAAAGTTATTATTTTTGTTTTTCTTGGCTATAACCTAACTAAAATAGTGCAAACATCAACATTTCATACCATTTTTAAGTACAGAAAGATATGCTAAATACTTCAATTATCTAAGAATTGAGATATATCTAAAACATATTTTTTTTCCTGAAGGCTAGATGATTAACCATTTAGGGTATGTGATTAAAGCAGTCTCTTGCCATGACTCTGTTGTATTACTGAAGCATAAAGGTAGCCATAGGCATCTTGGGATTACATGGACATGGCAGTATTCTGATACAATTTTGCTTTTAAAAGCACAAAGAGCCATGGGTTAAAGGCTATTGTAAGGCACCAATGACTCAGCAATCTTGATGTTTTTAGTTGTTTGTTCGGTTTGAAGTTGTGTATCTGTAAATAATTTAAGCCATGTTAATTCTGAACAGGTTTCAACTGTTTCAACAAAGTGAAAGTAGCAGGTTAAAATTCTATGCCAGAGTATCAATGATCTGAGCAACTGTTTTAGTAAGTAATTATCATATCAGGACAGTTCCTCACTTGGAGGAAGAAATTTCTTGGAAAAAAATAACCAGGCAAAGTAAAATCTGCACACTCTTAGGACTGGATATTTAAATGACAGGGTGATAAAAAGCAAGATACTTCTATTCAATTTTTTTCTTAACAATATCATTATTAGCAGAAAACTTGATTTTAATTTCATTATGACTCCCTAACTAGAGGAGACAGTTCCTTTTGAATCATACATAATGAATTTTATACTTACTAGTATAGTTAATAGAAAAATGATATCCTATTAACCCCAGGATATTATATCCTAGTAATATCCTATGAACACTTAGTAATGTCTGCAAATATGGAAATATTCCTTGTTTTGTAGACTCCTTCCTAAACAAAAGTCCACCATTGCTTGTATATTTTATCTCCATATTCTTCTATTTGGTCTTAAATCACTCTTATCTTGAACCAGAAATTCATTCTAATGGATCAACACTTTGAAAATTCAAAATTCTGCATCTCTTGTGGGACTTGTTTTTGCTTCACAGAAAAATTATCTTTGAAATCCATAAAAAAGTTGAGGACTATATATTACTCATAAGTATTTACTAACCGTGGTAAAATGCATTGACAGTTGATGAGTTGGCTAACTTGTTTATACCTATCAATAATTAATTCCCTATGCATATGCAGAGTTAGACAAAGAAAAATAAACAGAAATCCATGTATTAATTTCACATTGAATTCCCTCTCTTTTATTTATTTATTTATTTATTTATTTATTTACTTACTTACTTAAATAAGAATTGGAATTCACCTATAATGGTGACAACATGAGTTGATGAAACATGAGTTGATGATACAAAATTACACAGAAAAAGAATTCTCCCATTTACTTTTTTCTCTCAGTTACAAAATGCACCCTTATCAGAACAATAATTGACATTATCTCTTGACTGATTATTTAATATCCTGTTTCATAAGACGACTGAACTATATTACATTCTTAACTCTTTTACCTTTGGTATCATGACGAAATAAGCAGATAAAATCTGCTCTCCTTTTTAATTATATTTTTGCTTGGGAATTTTATATAATTACTGGTTAAACCTTATGTTTTAAACTTGATTTGTATTTCTAAGGTAAGTGCTTAGAATTGCCCATGCTGACAATTTGTTTCAGTATAATTTTGGTAGGCAATCACATGGTTAAGCCTAATACATGCATTTGAGTTTTGATAATAAATGGCCTTTTAAATTACTAGTCAGAGGGAAACAATCTAGTTATTAGAATTTTGTATATATCTATATATGCATTCAATACATGAAAACACTTTAACATGAAAGCGTGGAAAGACAAAGGCAGAGGCACTTTTTAAGGATGATAATAGTACTATTTTCCTTAGTGTATAGCAGTATTTTTAAAAGACCTTTAAGGCAAGTTACATTAATTTCTCATTAGCTTATTTCTAAAAATATTGAGATGGCTCATTATTTCCCATCCTTATCTGGGAGAGACAGCATAGAGCTGGAGAGTCATGGCAAGTCTCTGCCAAGTGTCACTGCTTGGAAATGAATTGGGTAGATGACAGGCGACTCCCTGGCAGTCCCTTAGCAGCAGTTTCTCTGTTTAAAATGAATGTGGACAATAACTCCAGTGTGTCTACTCTGGCAATTGAGATGAATGAATAATAAACACCCAATAATACTGTTTCATAGATCCTAACATGAGACCGAGCACTCCTAACCCACCACTGCCAAATGTAGAAAAAATACTTCAGAAAACAGACACTCATACTCAGTGTCATAGGGTTTACAAGCATCTTCACATTTCCTAAGTGAATTAGATGACTAAAAACTGGTTTGAATCTCTAATTCAGCTCATAAAAATGTGTCTGGCCAAATACATTAAAATTAACTAATTCTGATTTTAAGGGAATGCTTATCTATCAAAAGATTTAACATTCATAGAGGTGATAAGTAAAATAATATGACCTATTTATCACCTTCACTTTTCCTGTCTCTACATGCCTCGATGCCACTGAAAGAAGCTTTTTCAGAATTACAATACCTTTCTACTGGCCGCATACAATGTTTGAGTGCTTAGTCCTGCAGGCTCAGTTGTAGAGAACCCAGTTTATGTGTGACTTCTAGAGGAAAGCACCCTTACGTTCTCTTTACAGAGATGGAAAGAACGCAGGCAGGGAAGAAGCCAGTCTCTAGAGACTGAGCAATAACAAAAGGCAGATTCGAGTGGATGCTGAACTTCCCCTGTCACCTGGACTGCAATCACAAGGGAAGAAGAAGGCCTTTAGAGTGTATTGAATGGAGGAGGGAGGGTGCTAGACGAGGAACCATTAAGTCTGGTTTTGTTTCTTCCATAAGACAGCCAGTAACAGCAAATGCTATACCACTGCCAAGGAAGAAGCACTCCTAGCCTTTCAGGACTCAAATCAGCAAACCTGTAAAGGGAATGAGTTACATTCTCTGCGCTGTATCTTTCTTTAGATAACAAAATAGCACTCATCTTACCTTTCCAGTATCTCAATTTTACTCTTGTCAAGGATGATCTTCTTAAAGGTTTATAAATTGCATAATTAAATTCTGGCACCTAAATTATTAAAGTTATCAGTGTCATTTATAGAACAGTTAACATTTGCAGAGGGTTTTAACACAGCACCATATTACCTTAAACTAGGCTAAGTCATCCTCACTGAGCAGTAGATGCAAAATTCTTTTACAGGGTTAAATCATTCCTGTTTTCTTACTTTAAAGAACACAGGCTTTTGCTTAGCATGGTAAACGTATCCAGTGTTTTATTACCCCTTTAGTAAGAAAGCACAAATGTCTACCATACCATATTTGTGTAAAATGTATTATTCTGAAAACTACTGATAAATGTAGTTATTGCCATACCTCCTGCACTTTAGAAATTCCAAAGCCATGGGTGCTGTCAGATAACTTTATAAGTAGTGGCTTAAAATGCTGTTGCCTGCTTCAGCAATGTAGAAAGAACTGCACCATATATTCTGTCGAAGGCAAAGCTATCAGAAGGAAAGTCTGTATGAAAAGAGTGAAAATGAATTATTTCCCTCTTAAGGCTCCCTGGTGTTTAGTCTGCTGCAAAAAGAATGCTTGTTAGCAGTGTGGGAAGCAGTGCCTTTGTATTACAGGAAGCATTCAACTTGTTTTGTTTTCAAACCCTTGGCATCAATGTGTACAATCCACCTCGTGTCCCCCATTCAAAGGAATTTTTCAAACTTTCGCTCCCTTGTGACTGAATCCTGAGCATCTAAATTTCACCGCACCTCCAGCGGGATTTAGTCGTGTGTAGAGAGCCACTGGCTTGCAGCAAACGTATGATATGTTGCCTCAACTCCCAATTAGTTTGTGACATAGGTTGATTTCTTTATCGTGTTTACACAGAGTGAAAGACCTACTTTTTTTCACTTAGATTTCATTTTCTGTATCCAGAGTCTAAATGGACAGTCAGCTCATGTGTATTTATCAGAACACAGAAGTCAGTAGAGATGTCAATCTCCCCCAAGTAATCAATAAGTAAAACCTAATTCCATTCAATTTGTAAAAGGAGTCCCTGTAGATACAAGCATGGTAATTCTTAAATCTGTATGGAAACACACTTGAACTAGATGAGCGAAAACAATTTCGGAAAAGAAATCTCAAGATGAAGTCCCACTGCTGTATTGAAACTATACTAATAAGGACACTGCAGCTTTATCCCAAGAACGGAAACAGAGATCAATGGACCAAAAGAGACTGCAGCACAAAAGTCAGCCTGCACAAATATGGCAAATTGATTTTTGACAAAAATGCAATGCCTATTCAATAGCACATCAGTGGAAATAGGCCTTGATCAACACTTCATAATTTTTACACACACATACACATGCACATGCACACACAAACACAGAAAGAGAGAGAGACAGAGAATGAATCACAGATCTTTGCATAAAGCCTGGAACTATAAAAGTCCGGAAGAAAAAAACAAAAATATCTTTATTGTTTTTAAGCAGAACTTTCAGACATTACTAAAAAGCAAGGTCCAGAGAAGTTAGAAAAGAACTTTGTTAAATTATAATTGTTAGTTTTGCTAACGACACTTGATGAGATTTAAAGACAGGCCACTGACGTGGGGGATACTTATATTACAATGAACTCTCAAAATTAAATGACCAGGCCAGGCGGTGGTGTCATACACCTTTAACCCAGCACTCGGGAGGAAGAGGCAGGTGGATCTCTTTGAGTTCAAGACCAGCCTGGTCTACAAGAGCTAGTTCCAGGACAGACTTTGAAGCTACAGAGAAACCATTTCTCAAAAAATCCCAAATAAATAAATAGATGGATAGACACATGAAAAGATAATAAAAAATTTGAAAACTCCATTCATCGTATTTTATCCATAACCTATATGCATATGAAAATGTAACATCTATAATTGGCAACAAGGAGATTCCACTTAAATTCAATTTAAGCATTACTACATGGTTCCTTTACTATATAAAATGTTGAACAGCAATTAACCAATATATTTTATACTCTTTTAAGATTGCAAATATATATAGCTATTCTGGAGAATATATGGCAATTTCTTATAAAATTTAATATATTTTTTAATTCCTCAAATTTTTGCCTCCAGATTTTCCCCTCTTCAATATTATAATTACAAATATTTGCATGTGAATATTTGTAGAACGTTTTCTCCCAAACTAAAATCAAGCCAGATATCATACAGGGAAATAAACAACTAGATGTATGTAAAATAGAATAGTTTTTAATTTATTACACTTATTTGTGTCTCTGTGTGTGTGTGTGTGTGTAGTTGTGTGTGCACATACATGGTCAAGCTTGTGTTTATGTGTCGGGAAGGTGACAACTTGTAGGAGCTAGTTCCCTCCTTTTTCCAATTTTTTCCTTAGGGGAAAAAAATCTTTAGGAAGCATTTTTAGCAACTGAGCCATCTTGCTATCCTGAAATATTATTTTTTAATAATAAATGAACTACCAATGCAATAAATTAGGTTGAAGTAAAAAAAAAACCTAGTTCTCTGATAGTGTAAACCATTTGATTCCATTTGTAAGATGTTACTATTATATATAGTATATAATTATGGAGACAAGATCAGTAGTTGTAGGTGAGCAGAAGTGGTCAGAAAGAACAAGAAGAAACTAGAGTGATGCTCAGCTTGCTTGCTTGAAGCTACAGATGCTTAAGAATTCATAGAACTACGTGCTCCTGCAAACTTTCATAATGCAGTATAGTAAGTGAGAAGCAAGTGATAACAGCCGGAGCATATCTAGTACCATCATCTGGATAGGTTGTCTGGTGAGATCGTTTCTCGCTCTGTGGTGGATGATTATACAATTGCACATTATTTGAGCGAACATTCTCAGTGCAGAGTATTTCTGTTTGTGCCTTTTAAAAAGCTGCTGAGTCAAATGCTAAAATCTGTGATGAGAGCCCATATTAATTTGGACAGAAGACAAGTGTGAGACATAAAGATCGATCTAACAATGTCAGCAAATCAAATAGCTCTAAGATACTCACCTTAAGGCCCTAAAGGGACAGAACCCTTAAGCAGAAAACAGACAGAGCTGAAACATGGAATGCTGAGAGTCATCTTAGGAAGGGAAACATTTTCCAAGTGAATAATGCCTTATAAAGTGACCTCTGCTTTTGGAAATAATTTAGTAGCATATGCTTGTAAGCATTTAAAAATATTTAATGTAAATGTCTGAAGTTTATCATTTGCAACTTTGACAGTGTTACAAGACAAATGCTGTGTGGAGTGCATTGCTGCATGTTTTATACAAGAATATATGATAAAATTTCCAATATAATATTTTAATTATTGTAAATCCAATTTATAACATAACAATGAAGGGAATAATAATGAAAAGGAATTTGGATAAAATTATAAACTAGTCTTGTATTCTGTAAAAGAGTTTTAAGTTGAATAAAACAAAGAGCACACTGTTTGATTGTAATCTGTAATCAATATTTTTAAAAAATCAGGATACTAGTCTTGAGATATGCCCCTGCAAAAAGAAGAGGGAAGAATCATGTGAGTTTTGGGAAACTGGGTTTTGCTGGAAGCTTTCACCACCATTCACAGAATTTTTGTAAATATTGCTGGAAAGAAATCTGGTGTTATTATAATCACATTTTGTTCGTCAAATATAAAACAATATTCCCCATGCTTTGTTAGCCAGAATAAGCATATACTAACCACAGTGAGTTACTCTTTCTTATTAAAAGGATGATTTTTGAAAACCAAGGCAGGTTATTTTTGGGGTCCTTTGGAGAGGACTTAATTGTCCCAGCAATTTGGAAACTATTGGTATTTTCTTGATGGCCTCATACCTTCCACTTTTTTCTTAACCAAATGGAAAGCTTGTAAACCTAAGTCCATTTCTCAGATCAAAGTACCTGTCACTAGTACTTAGCTGATATCATAGGTTGCACAAAAATCATCTAGCCTTCAACAATCTATAAGCAACAATATCTGGAATTAGGGACATAATTTCATGGTTCTAATGTAAATGGGAAAAAATCATATTGAGCCAAAACCAAGTAATAAAATCAATGCTTGAGGTGAGAAAATTTCTGGGATTTACTAAGGACCTTATAAAAACGTAAAGATTAAAAAATATAAAAGCATAATGAAACTAAGACCCTACTTAAATTTTGGACTCTATCTTCTTTTCCTCACCTTAATCTCAACCCTGAAGGAGAAAAAGACATAAAAGGAGACTCCATGAGGGAATTATAAAATAATATTATAAATCATAAAAGTTTCTAGATTAAAAAATATGCTAGTTGTTATCTGGAGAGAAGTCTCAGTAGTTAAGTGAGTTATTGCTCCTGCAGAGGACCCTTTTTTAGTTTCCAGCTCCCACATGGTGGCTCATAACCATCTGCAACTCCAGTTTCACAGAATCCTCTGCTTTCTTCTGACTTGTGTCACGCATGTATATGGCAAAACACTCATCTACAATATATAAAATAAATAAACGAGGAGGGTTCCTATTGCAGAAGCGTCTCATCTGTGCATTTAATTCTGAGGCCATATTATCACGGTTTTTTTTAGTGCTCCACATACATGTACCAAACAAATACTTTAAATATGTATTTTGTTAGTATATATCATAGGGTGCTAAAAGTACATTTTGTTTGTGAAACTGGTTATGAATAATCTATTATAGAACCAAGAAAAGTGATCAGTTTTTATGACAATCTTGAATAAAGTCACCTGACACAAGTCATTTATTAATTTTAGGGAGTTCAGTTTGTCTAATGTTTTACTCTGTCTTAGCTAAACATAAATACAATAATATTGCCTGAAAACATTTTATTGTTTTCCAATTTGAATGAACTTTATTCATGTCACATGCCTTACTGAATTTGGTAGGACTTTCAGTTCAGTGATAACCAGGAGATGTGAAAGTTAATCTTATTGCCTGGGAGAAAAGCTTTCACATCATTTTATATGTGTGTGACTATAAAGCATAAGGTATATTCATATATTATATCCATGTTAAGAATACAACATATAATATATCTTCTCTGTTATTGCAATATATTGATCTTTTTAAACATTCATATTAATTATGATATAATTATATAGATGTTGATTCATATATTCATTAGATTAGTATTAATTTATTAATATATTAGACAGTCATGATTCCCAATTAATGCACGGGAGGAACTTTTTCACACTTACTGAGAAATTTTATAATTGATGTTGATTATTTGAGGTTTTCAGAATTTCCATTTATTATAATAACATAAAATCTTTTCTCCCTGCTTTTGTGATCAACTTGAAGTTCACGTCTAAGGTGTATGACATAACATATTTTCTTTCACAATAAAGTGTTACTCATTTCGGCCAACATGATTAAGTTTCCTGTATACACTTTTCAGGCTTTTTTCTTTTGTTTTTCATTTAGGATTTCTGCTTCTTAATGCAACTAGGATAAGTATGCCTTAGAAGGTGATTTAACTTAGGCATAGCACATTTTATAAACATGATTTGTTAATGCCATGTACTTTGGTGAGTACATGAATATTATATTCTGCCCACTTAATCAGTCTAAGTGTTTGATTTCTTAGGTGTATTGATTTGTTTATTTATTCCAAAAGTAAAGAATTTCCAAGTATTATTGTTACAAAAACTAAAAATAGCCATACAAAAAGAAAAAGTGCAAGTCATATTCCGTTTTTTTTTTTTTTTAACGTCAGGTCTGTTTTGTTATGACACAATACTGACGGGCTCTGTGGAGAGTTCAAGAGCTGTCAAGTTAAAGTCCTGAGCTCATTTTTGTCTCTTCTAAGATTGAAAAGATAAGAGCCATTCCTGTATAAACCGGAACGCAAATTTTATATTATCTGGAAGAGAGTCTCTGTCTAAATTTAATTAATGATGATGATACTTCTGACTTACTTTTTTTCTCTTTCACAGGAAAATACTTTTATTTTATAGGCAGACGATTTTAAATGAATTTTCAGTCACCCCCAAGCATTTACAGTCTATATTAAACCTGCTTGTTGTTTTAGAGTGAATTAGTTGTATGTTTGTATAAAAGCCAAATGACTACTCTGTGCTAATTACACAGAAACTAATACAGTCTCTTCCTTCCCAAGTTACTTTAATGAATAAGTAGACATCATTTCTAAACATTTGCACTTTTTCTCTGATAAAATTGTAAGCTTCTAATTTTGCAGCTTTTAAAGCTCTGGAATTATAAGCAATGCATTCTCTGTCTTGTCTTTCTTTCCCTTCCTCTCTCCTTTGCCTCATTCATACATACTTTTGTTTCTCATTTCCTTTTCTCCAGTTTTCTCCTGCTTGTTACCTCTGCTTTTTCTTTTTATCTTGTTCTTTCCCTCATCAAATCATATTTTCTCTCCCTTCCTTTTGTTTCTCCCCCTTCCTCTAAACATTTGTAGGTAACAGTACAGATGAGTTGTGTTCACACGCACCAATGCATGCATTTATGAACACACAATCTTTTATAATCCTTTATTCAAAGGGAGAATGAACTTTACTAACATGCATGGATTTTCAGAAGCTGTCCTTAAGATGAGAAGAGAAAAGTTTTCTGTCTTTATCCTATGTATCACTAAACAGGAATCACACTTAAGTTTCACCTAATTAAAACCATTGGAGTCATAATCCTATTTATAGTTACACTAGTATTTTCTAACTAACTTCCAATTTCACTTTACTCTTTTCCTTTATTCTTAACATACTGGACTCTGTCATTCTGAAGCCTTTTGAGATTATTATATTTGCTTTTTTTTCTGGCAGTAACAACTAACTGGATACAGATTTTCACCATCTTAAATAACAAACTCTATTTTATGAAGTTTATACTATTCTCAAGTTTGTGGATAGTCTTAGAATCAGGCAGTACATTTGTAAAAATTGTGCCATCTCTTTAGTTTATCCATATTTATTTTACTGGGAGGAAAAGTTTCCTAGAAGCTGTTAGTTTGTCATTATGGGAGTAAAGTGAAGATGCTCCACTGAATCCTGATTCAGGTACAAGATGATGACAACCACAGGCCTCTGATTGTTCTCTAAGTCCAGTTAGAGTGAAACATGAATCCACCCAGTTCACCTAATGTTGCATGTAGCTTACAAAGGCCACTGTGATAATCATCAAAATAAGATGGTTACAGATTAGAAAAATTGTGAGTCTCTTTTATAATCTCATTATAGGCAGACAAACTTTAAAATATTTCCATCAATTTTCCTCAACCCTTTTTAATTTTTCCCAGTAACACTTCCTATAGGAAAATAAATTCAATTGTTGCATAGTAAGCAAAACAAAAACAAAGGGAAACGAAAAGTCCCTACTCTTTTTAACTAGCTTCATTGATAAAGAAATCGTATATTTCACTGCACTGAGCCTTACCTTGGCCCTCTTGTTTCATGGGTTGCATGCTCCGCATGTCTGATACTTGTATGCTGGACGGTCTTGTACTAACCCATCGCTGCCTCAGCACCTAACTGTGTGATATGAAGGAATGTAGAAAACAGGAGAAGCATTGTCACTGAGTCAGCTGCACGAAGAAGTAACGCGTGTGAATGTACAGTATCGGGAAATCTATGAAAGATCCAGTCTATTTCTCCCAAAAGACTCTGTTCCAAGATACAAGGAGAATTCAGTTCTTGTTGGCAGGCTTCCATGTCAGTTTGGAAGCAGTAAAAAACGACAAGACAGGCTTTTCAATGTCTTTACCCTTAACACTTAAGTAACTTTAAACATTTTTTATTTCACCCTGTCTTAAAGACCGAGAAAGTGCTAGTCATTCCCAAGGGATTGTTTGCATCTAAGTTTTGTAGTTGGGATGTAGTTTAAGAATGAATTAAAAATGAATTCAGCCATTCATGACATGCTGTATCTGTTCCGAGTAAAATTTTGTGGAAAGGCCATCTATCTTTTAATGGAGCAGATGACTTTACATGATATTATACCAGGAAGGGCATAGAATCCCAGCAGATGATGCAATTATGTATAAAAATGAGTGTTATTAAATAATGCACACTTTTAATATGGAGAAATTAGGTCATTTTCCCACTCCTCCCACAAATATTCAATCTTAATATCTGTGTAATGAAACAACATAGATAGTGTTATCCATCCTGGTACTAATGGATAACGCCAGTTATGACAGGTTCATTGTTTACTTTAACAGGTAATTTGTGGACCGGAATCATTTAATTGTTCTGAGTACATAATTACATGTCAGCAATTTCCAATTTAATTAAAATGTACAAATCTGAAGATTAAGGGAATTTTTGAATTATTAATCATTTTTCCACTAGGAAATCTTGTTGCTCTGCAGGAGATTTGTCCAGTGTACAACTATACGTATTTTTTTTTCCTTCTCGTTCACAGACAGACAATTTTCCCGCAGAGCCCAATTACATGGGCAGCAGGCAGCAGTTTGTTCAAAGGTAAGGCCTATTAAATAACTTTCTCGGCTTCTCCATTTGCATTTGTGTCAAAATTGCTTTGCAAGAGACTACGCTGCAGGTTTAAACTGGTCGAGACAACACTCTCTCCTCTTTTTCTTTATATGTATTTCAGTAGCTCCACGTTTAAGGACCCAGAAAGAGCCAGCCTGAGAGACAGTGGGCACGGGGACAGTGATCAGGCTGACAGTGACCAAGACACTAACAAAGGCTCCTGCTGTGACATGTCTGTTAGGGAGGCACTCAAGATGAAAACTACTTCAACTAAAAGTCAACCACTTGAGCAAGGTGAGTGATGCCTTCCAGTGCTTCCCACGTGTAAAGCTTAAGCCATCTGCATAAGCCTATCGGTACTAGCACAGCTGTTTGTCACAGTGGACTAGATTGTTGATAATCTGTGAGAGAAAAGTGTGAAGCTCACGGTGATCCTCAACTGCAAAGCTTTTCCTTATCACAGACACAACGGGCAGTGCCCATGGACCTTCTTAAAATGGGAACTTGTCTCTTCACACTAAGTCTGATTTTACCGATATTTCCTAACCTGGTCTAATTTGGGTTTGACTAACAAGGAATATTTGACATGCACCATCTTAATAATTAGGAACATTATCCTATTATTATATATTATTAAAATTGGAAAACAATTTTAGATTAAAGAACTTGATACGGATTTTATATTTCTTATCCATGCTGGCTTAATTTTAACTTTGATTATACTTTCAAAATAGATTCTCAAGTATGCAATAATACTTGAGATTTGGCTGCTCTGAATTTACATTTATATGTTCTCATAGACATCAAATACACATAAATTTGTTTACACTGATATAGATGAAAAAGAAATATAAGGTATTATGTATGGATTACACTTCTAAATGATTATCTTCAGTACATTTCATATAACTTCATAGTAATTTTGATGTTTTAGTTATTTCAGATACTATAAGACATTTGCTAATGATTCCTTCACAGACAACTAAGATAATCTCCTGTGTAAGACAATGTAGAGATTTTGATGCTGTTTTATATACATTGAAAAGAATTGTCCATAAATAAAATTTCATAAATATATGCTAATTAAATTACTTAAATATTGGTCTTCAAGATATCAACAATATTTATGTCTGTTTAATATATGCTAGCATAGATCCTTCTAGTGAGAGAGAACACTTAAGGGCATGTAGCTTCTAGATCATTAGTGGTGGTTCTTGCAAAATAAGTTTTTGTCTGTATTGCAGTATTTAGGGATTTTTCAAATCATAATGAAACTTCAATATAAACATGCATTCACCTACCTGTCAAAATGTTTATGCCTACTTATTTAGATACATTCAAAACCAAAGGAAATGCATATTCAGCATAGAACAAGAAAAAATTGTTCATCCCCCAAAATGTTATTGTGTTTAAGGATGAGCTCACATAAATCCTGGTTTAAATAATAAGGTTTAGATGAATGGCTATTTCTACGTATTCACCATAACAGCAGGCTGGGTGGAGAAACAACGCTGTCTTAAAACTTCTTCTCATTAGAAGCAAATAGAATACTTCCTTAGTATGCACACTTCCTAGAGCCATGGATGGTTACCTGAGGAGACTTAAATGGTAGACTACGTCTCAACAATTTATATAAACATTTGAGGCACATTTTACTACTGGATTTCATTATACGAGTACGCAGCACAAAACTGACCCATTTGCATGTGTGGTGAATAAGGAGTTCAAGAGATAACACTGGAAATATAGTTTTCAAGGTGATAAACACTAAATAAAGTTCATATAGGTAGTGACATATTTGTAAGGTATTTATTAATAATAAGCCTAACAAAAAACACAGAAACCACTGCAAACATTAACTCTGATTCCTTTCTTAATTCATGACAATAGTGTATTTGGTATATTTTCTCATATAGAACATGAAATATCTAGCTAATCATGCCTGAAAATATAAATTATATTAAATACTGACTTCAATATCTATATCAAAAAATAATGCCTTAGGACTATGACTTTCATTCTTAAAAGAAGGTCCAAGTACTCATATATTTCAATGGCCATTACTCATGAAACAATTGTTATGACAAGAGTGAGGTAACTGATAGTAATGTCTCTTGTAAAGAATGTCATTTGTACACATTGCCGTGAAATTCACAGGAAAGCTTCATGATCTGTAAGGTAGACTTAGGAGATCTGTGATTTATGCAGGCGAGAACACTGACTTGTTTTTAAAATGATAATAAGTTTAGCTCTAATATTTCCTTTATTTGTTCATCTATTCATTTCTTTTATTCGTTACTTTACTAAATATCTATTTTAATATAAAAATGTTTTAAAATATAATAAATGACCCTGGATGCTGACTGCAAATAATCATATGTAATTAGTACAGCTGAGATCTCTCTCTTCTCAATCTATCTTATCTGCCTGTCTCTCTGATGTATATGTATGTCTGTTTTTCTTTCCAGCTATTTAGATTCAGAGAACAGAATTAGAATTTACTATGTTTTTACTACTAAGCATATATAATGGAAACTTTATTACAACATAAGACAATTTGACCTGAAATATCTTTGAAAAACATTCTCCTTTTATCTTACACAAGAAAGTAAAAGTTATTAGAATTTATCAACTTGTTGAAGAGACTTAAGTTTAATAATAGGATTATATATGAGCAGAAGAGGTATATTTTCTATAAAACTTTTCCTCTAAATGGAAGAAATTTGTTTCTGTGGCCATTTTGATTCATGTTGATTGATTTGATGAAGTATCAAAAAAACATTAATAAGTAAGTTAATACCTGAGTTGATGTTTGCTGAGCTAGGGAAGGAAATCAGAGAACCTGGTATGCACCGATTGAGCATGAGACACTCACTTATTTATTTAAGTATTATCCATTTAATCTTATGCATTTATTTTCATAGCACTTACCAATAGCTAGGTCTTACTGCTCACACTGATGAATGTGTGTACTTTTGATGCATGCCAGTCGTAAACAATGAAGGCAGAACTTGAAGGAAAACTGTACAGGACATTAAAAATACGCCTTCAGAGCCGTCATTTTCATCTGTGTTTCATACAGTTTACATGATGAACACTTTATTCAGAAGAAATTGGGAATGCTGGGCAAGTATATTGTTGTTTTCTTGGTCAATATATTCTGCTAGTTTAATTGAAAAGCATCACGACAGGCAGTGCCACAAATACTTGAGTGAACACGTGTAGAAGACAGCTTTCTTTACTAATGATGACAGCCGTGTCCAAATAACCATCTCATGAAGAGTTCAAATATTAAATCCTAATTTTCAGTACACCCAATAATGTCTAAAGAAAACTAGAATAGAAATTACATAAAAACAACTTATTTACTTCTTTGTCTTACAAAATTTATGAAACTACTTTACGTGACTTGAGCTAAAAATCATCACCATATTCTATTTTATTTTCTTGTGTACTTTCCGTTGAATTATTTTCTTGTTTAAGGGATGTATCCTTAGAAAATTAACATTTTATTTCTTAATTATATTATTTCAAACTCATAAATGAAAAGAAATTTCAAAAAACATTCTTCATACTTTCAACGATAACAATGATTTTCTTTCTGAGATGACTTAGACTTCTTGAGATTTTGTCTTAATTAATTTAAATGATTCTTTTTTCTCCACTTTGGTGGAGTCAATTTTTTTCATCCATCCAATTCTGATAGTTCTGTGTTTTTGCTGCCATCACCTTAATACCAAATAGAGAACATGAGTATGCATTGCCCATTATTTTAGCAAAAATACTTGAAAGGATTCAGCAGCTAATTGAAGGTGTGATGTATTATACAGCAGTTGACGATAGCTTTAAGGATTTTATGTTAATAAAACCTCCAGGAGAAATAAGCTATTTTAGTTTTGTTTACCATGCTTTAAAAAATTCTTAAAGAATGTACTTAAATTCTTTTTATTTTGACTGCATTTTGTACCTTCCTTCTGCATTTGTTTAATATATTTAATATATTTTTCACGTGCCCTTTCAGAACTTATCAATCAAATAATACAGGTATACAAGTGAGGGGATGCATAAATGGATGACAGACAGATAAGCAATTAGGCATGCAAAACAAGTAGTACAAGTTTAATAGCAAATCTGCTTAGTAAGAGCAGTAAATATTACTATTATTCTCAATAAGCCATTTTATGAAGAATAACAAGAAATTGACCAAAATACATCATTTTCCTTTCATTGATTAATATTTTAGTATAAAATTACTTATATCAAAGGCCAATAAAGTACATGCAGTGTTGATTTTATTGTAAAGGTGAGCCACATATAGATTTGCTAATAATAAATCTCTTTCAAGAGCTTTTGAAGCAAATTTAGATTTATGTTTCACAATACTAGCCACTCTTTGATTTCTTCAAAGAAGTATTTACCTTTGGATTCTATCCATTAGACGTCTTATAAATGGCTTTAATGTTAAAAATAAGGTTTTTTCATCTCAAATGATTTGTAAACATTATCTAGAGGAGAGTCATTTTGTTTTGTTCCTGAATAAATAAATGGATGTCTTCATAAACACTTGCTAGTCACGTGCCTGCCTGATGTAAGTTTTGAATTTTCCAAGGATAAACAATACATGTGATTTTTTTTTTATGACTCACTGATGCCAAATCAGGAGAAGCTATCAGAAAAGAATTTTGTTTTGCGATTTTATTGGGAACCTGCTCTAGAAGTGGCAGGGTCCACATCACAGAATATAAGACCTTGTTGGGAGAAGTCCAGCTGTACCAGGTATCCAGTTATTCTTCTGCTTCCTAGGTGCTGTTAGGTTGTAATTTGTTCTCATAGCTCACTTTAGAAGACACTTCCACAAGTTGTCCTAATATATGGACATTCTATCCTTTTTCTACTTATAGAAATCTTGCCTTGTTAATCTGCAGTCTACTAAGACAGACCTCAAACCAGGCAGTGACGGTGCACACCTTTAATTTTAGCACTTGGAAGACAGAGACAGGCAGAGCTATATGGAGTTTGAGCCCAGCCTGATCTACAGAGCTAGTTCCAGGACAGTCAGGGCTAAACTGAGAAAGCCTGTCTCAAAAAAAAAAAACAGAAAAACAAAACAAAACAAAATTTGTAAAAAGCAGACTTTACAATAAACTTCTTGATCAAAGCAATTATTAAAATTTCACAAAAAACTGAGACTAAAAATGTCAAATGTCTTAATTTGATACAATTTATTCCATTGTGCAAGCTTAATTGTGTCAATAATTGACTTTCCTCTCCCTAAAGAACATTTTAAAAACTTCAGAAACTAAAATTACTGTTTCTTGTCTGTTTCATTTGGTATTTGAATTTCTCTTGTGGGCTCTCTAATCAAAGTACATCTAGGTTATCTTAAGTAACTTGCCTTTGTTTTCTGATTTTTCAGTTTTGTTGAGACTGATCCTTATCCTATCAAATCACCTACCCTAATTTCCTGAATATAACTGTATTTTCACTGTCTTGTTAATTATATCCACAAAGAAGACAGTTTAGGAAGTCTTTTACATCAGTCAGGGAAGCTGCAATGGAAACAAGAGGTGGAGTTAAGGCTATTGCTCACCTAGGCAAGGACAGAATCCAAATTCTGATTTGGATAGATTATTAAACCAGAGGAATAAGAGTGAAACATGTATCTAACCTACTTCCAAAATTCTCTCCAACAGGGAACTATAGACAGGCCAACAAATCTGTATTCTCAAGTGTTCTGTGTTCTTATTTCTGTAGTTCTGACTTATAACAAGACTGCTTCCTCTTCTGAAACTTTCCCAGGGGTGCAGAAGCAAATCCACTTCCGCACAGCAAGAAAAGGTCATGACCTGGTCCATCCTCCTAGCAGCCACTTACCAATCTATGATGCTAATAAAAAGGATGCTGCTATAAACTCATTAACAATACATTTTTCTTAGAAAGGAAATTGAAAATTGTTGTTTTATATGAAGAGGGAAAAGAAGCCATTGAATATTTAATGCTTGAAAAAAAAGTCATGTACAAAATTTCAAAGACATTACTTCCTCAAAGGAGACATTTTAAAAATTCTACTATTTGCCAAGACTTGCAAGGACTTTCCACTCAAGGAAAATTTTTCTGATACCATCCCTATTCTCCACCTGGTTAGTATAAATAGTCCACATTTCCTGGCTGTCTTCTAGGGATTTCAGCGTTTACATGATCTTCTTTTGTGCAGGAAAAATAGAAAACATCCAGCCTACTGTGGACTTTATGCTTTGGCTTTGTTTGTTTACTCGTATAGCTGTGCTGTAGTTCAGTGTACTAAGTTTCAGGGACCGCCTTTCCTCAGTGATGTTATCTGCTTCTAGTATCCAGCAGCTGATATCACACAGGCAGGGTTCATTCTCTTATATTTTTGTTTATTCTAAACACTCCTATGAATAGTGGAAAAACTGATGATAGAGTCAATGTCATTTGGGAATGTTTTCTTTTAATATATATATACACTCCTTTTCCTAAAGAACCCACTCACAAATTGAGATCAACTACTTCTATAATCTAAAAGGAAAGCCTCCCTTATTTTAGAATTATTATACTTAGCAAACAGCAGGGGAAAGGCAAAGATCTACTTTTTGTGGGTTTTAAAAATATTATCTTTTATTAATATTCAGTATACTTTTTTGAAATTAAGAGTATGACTTTCAACTGCAAGCATTCACCAGAAATTTTATCTTCTCTGTTAATTTATCAGAAATAAAATAAATTTGCTTAATAAATAGATATAAAATTCCCCCCCCATGAAATTTTGCATTTCTTAACTTTGATAACAAAACTCCAGCATAGAGGTTTTCTGATATTTAATCAAAGTGGCACTATCAATCATTAAGTTTAGAAGAAAGCTTCCATGTGGAGTCCTGCTTTTATGAGAAGACAGATCCTCTAGAAGTCATAGAAGCAGCAAAGGTAGTACCTTCAGTTTTACAAGTTTTCTAGGCTATAGCTCTTTCTATTCTACACTGTCATTCTTTAAGACACAATTGAAAACTCAGTCCCTAATGGTCACATGAGACCTTCTATTTCTTGTGAATGTGAAGATTTAAGTAGTCAAATTTTACAACTTGATTGTGGATTACACAACATATTATTGTATGAAACTCCCAAGGGATAATGGCACGTATTGTTCTAGATGCAGTCATGGACAATACTGTACTATTTATTTCCAAAGACTAAAACTTTGTGCATTTCTTACTGTGCACAACAACTCTACTTTTCCCAACTTTAGGTCTGACATAGAGGAATGGTGCATGCAGAGGGGTTTTCATTCGTTAGCTTACTCATTCTGTTAATAAAGACTAACTCTGCTAAGGGGTAAGAAGATGTGTTAAGGTCCAGACTGAATCCTCAAAATCTTACACTATTGAAGAGAATTTGGCATATAAACTATGATATCAGAGAAATGTGATTGGTTTTTCCATGAAGAGTGAAATTTTGGAAGGAAAATCCCATCCAGATTAAAGACCGTGAAGGTTTCTGAAGTAGAAGACATCTGAGCAAATCCTTCTGTTAACCTGGCAGAGTGAAGCTGGAGGAAGGGAGGTGACAGGACACTCTCAGAAACCCAGATGAAATCAAGCAATGTGTGAAAAGTTGCTTTTAGGAGCAGGTGGGTAGGGAAGTAGGTGTAGACGTGGCAGATGTGAGAGACTTGGGAGGTGGCTGGAAGCCCAGTGACGTGAAGCATGATGGAGGAACACTGCATCATCAGGAGGCAGCGGTTAAGACTTTCATTTTAATTGGGTTGATTAGCATTTTAAAGTCTAGTTTCCTGAGTTCTCTATATATTTTGGAGATCAGACCTTTGTCTGTTGCGGGGTTGGTGAAGATCTTCTCTGATATCATAGTTTATATGCCTAAACAGCTAGGATGGAAGGAAAATGACAGTTTAGTCATTGAAGAGGTAGCAGAAATGAACACAGAAGAAGATTAAGAAGTTTTGGTGCTTGCATGAGAGCTATAACAAATTATTATTCGATTTTTGTGACCTACTTAAAAGCTCAGTACAGCAAACATTTCAGTGTTACATTTCTCTAAATGATCAATGCTTCTTTTAATAGAAATTAGTAAATAGTTAATTAGATGAGACTTTATATTCAGTCTCAAAAGTGTGGGAGGAGGGGGAGAAGAGTGGGAGGAGGGGGAGGGAAATGGGAGGCTGGTGGGAGGAGGTGGAAATTTTTTTTTCTTTTCTTTATCCTCCTTTTATCAATAAAAAAAAAGAAAAAAAAAGTGTCAACTAAAAATAAATAAAACCTTTCAGACATTATAGAGAGCCTTCCTAGAGCAGGATGGTAGTTGAAACTCAGTAAGTTGTTTAAGTTTATGAGTGTGACTTCTGAGACTCAGTAGGCAATTATTCCGATTGCTAAAGTGGTGAAGAAAGGGTGAATTTACACGGAAAATACTTACATAGGATAGTTTAGAAACATTTGAGACACTAACATGGAATTATCAGTGCAAGCCTATAAAAAATTCATTTGGCAATCAGAGAGGTCGAGATATATAAAGAGGAAGGCATTTGGATAACTTATATTTGAATCCAGTTAACTTGCTGAGAATTTTTGTTGGAAAAGAAACATGAACCAGATTAGAATCTACAGAACTCAATATTTTAAACTTCAGAAGACATAGAATCAAATAATCATTTTCCTAGGAAAGGAAACGATGACATGTGTTCTGGGTGACTCCAACATCTGGGGACATCAACTCAAATGATTTAACTACAGCCTAGAGTTTTCAGAACTTGACAGTTACATACAATTGGTAATCAAGTCAAATCAATACATTTAGTCAGGCAATGCTGTCTTCTTCAAAAATAAAATGATACCGATATGATTATATTTTATGGGTCACTAACTAAATTTGGACTCAGTTTGAAATGTGTGATTTAGCATCCTGGCCTTATGGGCACCAATTACGCTTTCTTTTGAAGAAAGGGACAATCATTGAAATACTACACTTGGAATTTTTAGCACCTCTTTTCGTTGAGTGCACTGCCCAGCAAGAACTGCTCTAGCTGCTGTGTTGACTCCTTGGTCAGAATTTAAGGAGTCTCTGGTATGTGGAAGTCACTCTTTCAAACAGGAAGGACTGAGGAGAATAAGCAGATACTCCAACTCACACAGAACTTGATTCCCGTGAGGATGGTATTTTCTTGTGACTTCCCTGACATTGTGGAACCTATAGAATAAGTGAAAAGAGTAGATATTTCTACACTTAAGAGAATGTGACAAATAAGGATTGTAAATTGAGGGTTGTAAGGCTTGCAAAATGGGCCACACCACCTTGACAGTTGTTTAATATAATTTAAAGAAAAAAGAATTTGGTCTAAAATTTAAAGGATGAACACGACTTTTACTCTGAGAGATTATATCAGCTCCATGAGTCATGTAAACCGCCACTCGATATGCAAAATACATTCAGCCTTGAGGGACAATGAAGAATTTAATGTATTTAAAAGAGAAGGGGCAGGAAGAAGGAATTGTCAGTCACAACAGGAAGTTAAAGGTCACTAAGGAAAGGTGGGGGATGTTGGATAGGAAGACACATTGTCTTAGTGGCTGAAAATAGTAAAGAAGAAACAATGTGAGACACTAGGAAACTCCTCCAAAATAAGGCTCACAGAGCAGCTTTCCTCTGAAAACCGGCAGGTCACAATTGATTTCCCTAACAACAGCCATGACAGAGTTTTCGAAAATAAAATAAAAAGGCGCATCAGAAGCATGTACCATGGAAGTGTGGCCAGAAACTGGAGGCCGTGTTTCTGCCTTTGGAGAGACAGCAAATACTAGGGAAGGGGAGGCAGCAGCCCAGTGGGTATGGAGAGAAAGACAACTAAGAAAGAAAACCCCACAGTGGAAAATACTATGATTATTCAAAGTGAAACTGTGATGATGTAAGAGCTCTAATCAGAAGGACACAAATGAAGCACTGGATTAGAGCCAAAATACTTGTTGAAATAGTAGGGTTTCGAAGAAACTCTCTGTCTTTAACAGAGAGAAAGAGACAAATTTGGCAAGGTGGAAGTGAAGGTTTAAAAGAAACACTGTTCATAATAGGTGTTTTTAAATCTTCCCCATAATGTCTAAGGCAGAGTTGATCTTATTTCATTCTGCTTCCTGGAACATTTGTTATATAAGTGACAAGCAGATCTGTGAAAACCCAGAAATAATCAGGGAATTACAAAAGAGTCTGAGATGAGGTATTCATCTGTCAAAACAGGGGGACTGTTGTGTTATACCTGTTAAGAAAAATGTCGGAAAATTTGATACATCAAATCAGGCATATTAACATGCAAACTTCATTTTTCAATCTCTTATCTTAGAAACTTTTAAAAGCTGATATCGTGATATGCCTTGTAATTCCCAAAATAAGGTAGTTTCTGGAAATAAGAATTTTTCATAACTGCGAAAAGTAATGTTTCCTCAACATATTATTAAAGATTGAGACCACAGCCTGTGGCAGCATCCCAACTCAACAACTGTGGTTTGTAGTGAAAAGCAGAAATATTTACACTAAATGGGTGAATAAATAACAAAAATACTAATTCTAGTCAGTTTCATCTAATATGAGTATTTTTATTTTTAAATTGTGTGTAAGGAATATATATACTTGTAGTGAATTTCTGTGCTAGAGCCTTTTTTTCCTTAAATTCTTCACGATCTGCTATAATGTTGAGCACTCTAGTGTTACTATAATGAAAAGTTATCTTCCCCAGAGAAATTCTTGCAGCCATTGTGCTGTGAAATCATAGTAGACTCTAGAGTTGAGGTCAGCATTGGGCTTAATAAAGGAAAACAAATCTGTTGCTTTGTAATAGTTTTAATATGATCAACATCTCTCTCTGGTAGGTTTAAGAAAATATTGACCATCAAAATGTTTTAGCTATGGGATCATTCAGAGTAAAGCAGATAGAAATGGCCAGTCAGTAACAATAGCATATCCCCTGAAATTATTTTTAACAAGACATTAATGCTACTTCTTTTCTTTCTTTTTTTTTTCTTTTTGGTCTGGGCCTTGAGTATTTCCTTTCTAATTTTAATTGTTTTCTTTGTTTATTACACACTGTACAGAATTCTTTATATAGACTGCAGAACTTTTACTTCTATATGTTAATAATATCTAAAGAATTAAGAGCCAATGGCAAGAAATGCCCTGGAAAAATTTAATGTTTTATACAGAACAATTTCATGAGACATATAAGTATTACTGCTAAAATCAACATAAAGTAGATTGAATTTTAAGGAAGTTTCAATTAGATTTTAAAGATGGTTTTATGAGGCTATATATGAATTTTGCTCAGGGCTTATCTCATAAACTTTAAATAATATTTCTATAAGTTAACATAGTAAAAAATAATATAGAATTCATGGAGATGATATTCTGACATTCTACCTACAATGTCCTTAGTCTTCCAGGATATAAAGATTGTATTCAGCTGGGCGGTGGTGGCGCACGCCTTTAATCCCAGCACTCGGGAGGCAGAGGCAGGCGGATCTCTGTGAGTTCAAGGCCAGCCTGGTCTACAAGAGCTAGTGCCAGGACAGGCTCCAAAGCTACAGAGAAACCCTGTCTTGAAAAACAAAACAAAACAAAAAAGATTGTATTCACTTTTTCTGTAGAAATAAATAGAGAATATGTTTGGAAAGACAGGTTAAATTTTAGTAGTATCTTGATGTAGAGACTTTGAGATAAAAAATTACTTGACTATTTGAAGATGGAATAACCATAGCACCAAAGAGCTGGAGATTTGGCAAGTGGTGGTATAGCCTAGGAACAGCTAACAAGCAGATATCCTTTACCCTGAATTGTGGGGTGTAGAGAAAGACTAAAACAAAGGAGCTGTTTGTAGTCTAATTGCAGAAAGGCTTTATTGCTATATTTTAGAGTATAAGCCTGATTTTATTAATGGTTAAAGACTTTATTTTGAGACAAGATACTTAACCAGGTTTTAGTTTTAGAACTGCCCAGATTGTGTTTGGAAAGAAAGAGTCCCATGGCCAAAGAGATCTCACAATAGGTTGCAAAAGTGTAGAGCTATCATTACTTCCCTTTTAGTTTTTGAATTTTAGTTGTGGCTTATAATTGCCTCATTCTAAACAATAAATAAAATACCTAATAAATAACAAATAACCCAATATGTGTGTATCTATACTTGTATCTATATCTATATACTTTTGTGTGGTTCATACTAGCCTAGAATTGTAAAATGACCCACTTGCCTCTGCTTCTTGATGGACAGGATTAAAATCATGTACCACCATGCCCACCTAGGCATGTAAATGTAATTTTAATGCTACTTTAGAAGGATTATAAGTTCATAACATTTTAAATGTTATCAGATATTATAATCTGGTAGTAACAGGTAACTGAAAAGGAAACTATCAAAACAGAACATATAGAGGCATCTGCTCTGAAAGACTGCACAAAGCACCTTCCAACCAATAAGTCCTGCAGCAGCAGATGTGGTGCAAAGGTGGTTTGCTGATTAAAAGCCTGAGGTCAAGGGAGCCTGGCATGAGGCATTGCCCTTAGCAGAGCCTCGGTTCTTGTAGGATATGAGGCCTTCATCCTTACTTTTCATTCTAGTTACTTATTTACCAATTGCAATAATAACATGAAAGGCACATTTGAAAGCTAATAAGATATCAATTCTAACTTAAAAATAGGTTATGACTCTTTAAGAATTAGAACTGATTTATTTCTGCCAACATAAATAGATTTATGAGGAGTAATTCCGTATCATCTATAGTCAACTGATTTAACTCTGTCCATCATCATCATCATTACCATTATCATAATTCTATTAAATTATTTTGCTTAATACAAGTTACAAGGTTTCAAGTTTCTGGGTTTTGCTTTGTACGCATGCAATATCTCCACATGCAGAACCTTTTAGACTTACATGGATGACACTTCTTCTAAATTGAAGGAAATAAATAAAATCTGTTTTTAAAATATCACATGTATTAGGTTTTGCCATTAGCGGTATGACTAAGATTAACAAACTTCTCACAAATCTGTTGTATAAGTAAATTTCACTGCCCTGTTAGAGAATAGAATGTGTTATAGTGTAGGCTATCATGTATTGAGAAAACGCAGCCCTGAAAACATACATAAAGTAATATAGATCATGACTGTTACCAATAATTAATGAATAAAGAGGTCATGCTTTGAAAGAGAGTCTTTGGAGAGTTTAGAGGCAGGAAAGAGGAAGGAGAAATGATATATTATAATCTAAAAATAAAAGAAACCAGAAAAACAAGAAAAGATAATTCAAGATCTTCATGTCCCTGTTCAGTGCCAAAGAAAAAGAAAATGCAGCAAAAAAGGTGGTAACAGAACTTGGCTCAACTCTTTGTTCTGTCTACTGGGAGCGTCATAGCTCCATTTCCAACAGGAAATATCTCTAGCCAGCTCTTCATAATCCTCCCATCTACCCTGTCATTTCAATCTGCTACACACACAGGAATCCATTTTTCTCTTTTCTTTCCTCATCTCAACATCCATCTATCACTGGCGGTCAGCCCTGCTCAGTTTTGTAGAAAATGTCTCTAGTTTCTGACCCTGCAGTACCGCACTGCCTTGACTGTCAGCTTTATCTACTAGTATTTTTTTAGGTGGGCTTAGTTTTTCTCCAGTCTAATTTCCAACCATTAAGAAGATGGGCACCTATCTCCTTGAGATATAAATCACATTATATATCTCCTCTAATTAACTACTGAAAACAGAAAAGCCAAACCATAACAATGAAAACTTTAAAACTTATCAGCAGCATATTTATGTTACTCCCTGAGCATCACTTTAAATCAGAACTAGAGATTTATCAAGTCCCCAATTTAGGATTCTCTCTCTCTCTCTCTCTCTCTCTCTCTCTCTCTCTCTCTCTCTCTCTCTCTCTCTCTCCTCCCTCCCCCTTCTTTCTTTTCCTTTTTGTTTTCTATATGCAGACTTCTAATGATAAGATTTTTTTTTTGCACTGATTTATTTTCTCCAATAGACTGCATGCACTATATGGTTTGGGGTGATTTTTCTGATCCTCCAGTGTGTTCTCCATGTCTACTAAAATAGCAGGAGAAAATAACAGGCCATAAAGCTGACTACTTACCAAGAATAAAGCATAGGGGCGGTAACAGATTTTAGAAAGCTGGAAGTCAATGGGTGAATAGAGGAGGATCTTGATTTTATTTATTCATTTATTGCCTTTTTATATTCTTGGGCCTCTTTGGTTTTTGTTTTGTTTTTATTTTAAATTTTATTTTACATTCCATCCACTGTTTTCCCATCACTCCTCCTCCCCCTCTCCTCCCCTGCAGCCCACCCCCTATCCTTTCCTCCCAACCTGTAAGAGCTTCCATGGGAAGTCAACTAAGTCTGGTGCATTAAGTTGGGGCAGTAGCTTGATTTTATACAGAGGTCACATTTATTCATTCTTCAGCTTCAAGGAAGCCAGTACTAATAGATACAATATGGAAGAGGGTTTTCAAAGAACTTAACTCTGTAATTTCCCCATTTTCTTATTTAATATGTACAATTTCACGAGAAAGGCATTACTGTGTCGATTTTGAAGAGGAAAATACTAGAAAAAAGCTAGTCATTGAGATTTTGAGGATACAAATATAAAATTTTGTCAGGATATCTAATTTTAGTTTTATGGGTTTTCTATATTTCACAGTGCCTGTAACTCACATGCGCAATAGGGAAGGTTCTAAGCCAAAGTAACCTGGAATACAACAACTAGGGAAGAGGAAAATTAAAGCTGGAGGACTTAGGTGTCAAATCCAGCATAGGATACATCCACAAAAATGGTCTTAAAATATGAAACAAAAGATGAAATAACATTGAAGCACTAAACAGAAAAGAAATAAAAATAGAAAGTAAAGACATAATGTTACAATCATTTCCCCAAGAATCAGAGAGATGGTCATATGTTAAAACTTTGTTAATGTCAGGCAAATGAATATTGTTGTTTGGCAAAAATAATATAAAGAGAACATTGTGATACAATAGGAATGGGTAAGAGAAATGGGAATGTAAAAATGTGCACAATCTACTTCAGAAAAACATGTAGCTGCCTTTAACTAATATGAAAGAACATTCTCAGAATATAATGAGTTATTTTACATTTGATCCTCTGTCAATAATTTATATAAAGTATATGCAAAACATGTAAATGATATAGACTCTAAAGTATTTACAAAAAGCAAGTAGAAAACTGACACATTTGGAAGAACATTTGATTAAATTGATACTTAAAAGAGAAGACAAATCAGCAATATAAAAACTGGCCTGGGTCTGAAAAAGCATGGGATAAAACCGGACTCACTGAACATAGCGGACAATGAGGACTACTGAGAACTCAAGAACAATGGCAATGGGTTTTTGATCCTACTGCACGTACTGGTTTTGTAGAAGCCTAGGCAGTTTGGATGCTCACCTTACTAGACCTGGATGGAGGTGGGTGGTCCTTGGACTTCCCACAGGGCAGGGAACCCCGATTGCTCTTTGGGCTGACGAGGGAGGGGGACTTGATTGGGGGAGGGGGAGGGAAATGGGAGGCGGTGGCAGGGAGGAGGCAGAAATCTTTAATAAATAAATAAATAAAAATAAAACAGTAAGACAATGTAAAAAAAAACTCATCCTGTGAGTTAACACAATATAATATTCTCAATGAGTGTCTGGTAACTATGTCATGGGACTCAGAAGTAGCACTCATATTACTAGACCCAAAAGACATATTTGCAATTAAATAACCAGATTTTTGAGTAGCCATGCAGGAGTGTTCATTTATTTGTGATAAGTAATATTGATGCAGCCTATCATATATATGTATGATACACACACACACACACACATTTTTTAAATTGATCAGTTTATGTCCATCCATCAAGCAATAGAGATGCAGTAAAAATAATGGTGGAGAAGTAAATGATTTGCCAAAGGGTAAACATCACTAAGAAACAGAACATCTGTTTAATTGCTTTTCCTTGGTTTTCAGTCAGAAATTCTTCACTTAAAGGCTAAGTGTACCTCTTCAGGGCATGATATGAGATCCCCTTGAGTTTAAGCAGAATATGCACTTTAAATAAAACGGTTAAAGACCATCTCTCCAGAGGCCAGAGTTTTTCTGCCTTTTTCCTGGTTATTTACTGAGAGTAGCAGCCCTATCTATGTGAAATCCCTTTGGTAGTATATTGAGAAATTAAAAGAAGTATTCTGAAAGTCCAGTGGTCAAGTCTCCTCTTACATTTCTTTATTTGAGTTGTGATTTTAGTTTTTGTGTTTAATAATTGAGCATATTCCATGTCTTATGTTCTCACACATACTGGTCAAATGTGCATATTTTGATACATTTATGTTCGAATGTCTAAAGATTTCTACACTGAAAATTAGCAAACAGTCCAGAGTAGAACTGTGTCACATATATTGTGATGTGTATGGACTGTGTTTCGGATCACTGGAAACTTTTGATTTAAAGTACAAAATGTATAAACAAACATATAAATGTATTTTCACACAAACCTCCTGGTGTGAGACTAGTTAAGTTCTTTATTTATCATTGTAATTATTTTGCATTCACATGCTAATATTTTATTAGCCATCACTTTATAAAGTTTAAACAGTAAGAAAAACAAACAACTCTCAGGAAGTTATAGGCAAAAACCTTATTTTATGCCATAAATACTTGTTATGCTTTTTACAAAGAGAATTTAAGTACTTTCCTTAATCAGTTTTAAAACTGTTGTGTCATAAATATTAACATATGTTTTCATTTCATTAAGTTACTTACTTATCCTTCCCCAATTCATTTGAAAGTGCAGTACATTTGTTATTATTTTCATTTCTGAGCAGATAGCTCTTGTTTTCTTCAGAGAGAACTAAGATTTGTCTGATGTCAGTTCAATGAAGTCAAACCTCTCAAATTCACTTTAATAATACAACAATGTCATTAATCCTACCTTGGGGGTGTTTATCTGCATCATGAATAATTTTAACAAGCAGTCAAATTATTACATGCTTTGATTCAATGTCACAATGAAAGTCAACTTGAGTCAGTATTGTGTCATCTCACAAGCCTTTATTACTAAATAGAGAGCAATTAATACATTTTCTTTACGTAGGAAGTTAGTTTGGTTCCTTCATGATATTAGTATTTCATATTTGTTTGTGTTTTTGAATACATTATCTGTTTAAATATTGCACAATAGAAAATATCTGGAAATAATTATGTTCGAAGGGAAACATTTTTCAGTGTATAGGGGCCAATTCTTTCCTACCTTCTCAAGTGTGGCTTTGATTGAGAATTCCACAGATATTTTTTTTTTTTTTTTTGACAAACAGGTTGCAAGGCGCTAATGATAAAAATACCATAAATAAGATTATCTCTGCCTTTTTTTTTTCTGCTCATTTGCTCAGCTGGTATTTCTGATATTCAAAGCTTTTAAAACATAGTGCTTGGCTTCACACTGTGCTGGTGATACATGCAATCCTTTAAAATACAAAACACAAAAACCAAACACTTAGACTTACTATCTGAGTGGCAATGAGTGATGGGAGCTGATGGTAAACACTGAGTAAAATGAGGGGGGAATGCGAGGATGCTTACAGTGATTAGGCAGGTGGTGTATTTGAAGTTTTCTATTACATCGTCTCAATTTTTCTGCAAATATACAATTATGCCACATCTAAAGGTGTACTGGAAATGTTAAAACAAAAATACATTGAATCAAAACTGCTTAGTATTTTTTAATTTAAGATTCTAAACATTTTAATAATTAGTAGACAATTACTGAAAATTTTCTGCAAACATAAGACAATTAAAGAATTTAACATGTATGAAGATGCTTTGTATGACTGCACAAATAAATTTAGGAGGCATCATCTTAAGTCAAAACCAAGGAGGATGAGAGGGTATGTGGCAGCTATTATGAGCCTAAAGATATACACTAGAAACTATAAATGACTAACAGTGTTGCAGGTGTGCAGAGCGAGCGTGAGAGCTCTTGCAAAGTTACTGAGAAGCCATTCAAGGGGTGGGCTAGTGTCTAAGAAAATCCACAGTCACTGAAGCCAGAAAGCCAGTGATGTCCAGGTGCTTTTTATCTTGAACATGAGAAACGAACTTGACAGGAAAGGTGAGGATTTAGGAGTCTATTGTAAGCTTACAAGGGAGAGTTTCACGTTAAGCAAGGAGAGCCCCAGCATAGCAAGCATGAGTCCCATGAAAAGATTGCCATCCAGGTCCCCATGCGTGCATTAGAGAAGCTTTAGTGGCTTGGGCAAGGGGTAAGAGGAGCTTGTCAGTCAACTTCCCCATCCAGGAGCTGTTGTCATATGTTTCAGCTTTATTCACACCGCCATGATAGTTCCCAGACAACTGTGCTCTTTGTTGCCTCACAGAAGACTGATAGCAAGACAGCAGGTCTGCAGCCAGAACAACTAAGCACCGCTAGCGTTTCTGACTTCCAGTCAGGACAGAACCAAGGACATATCTAGATTTTGGCTTAGGGAAAAAATCAGAACTGCTCTTTCTGAAGGTCACTGTCACTAAAACTGCCTCTCCTGTTTTTGTCTCCTCCGGTTCTCATCAACAATATTTGACAAGCCTTTGGTTATAAAGTTATAGGAGAAAACGTCTGGATAATTTAGAGAGGAAATTTGGAACATGATGAACTGGATTTGGAATTGGGAAATAGCATATTATCTTCAGCTTAGAATATACAGTCCCTGATTGGTTCAAACAAGATAGGCTAAAAGAAGATTCATTTGGATTTGCAAGGCTAAAGGAAAACTGAACTTACTCCAAGAGTGTTCTGTCATTAGACAATTTCAAACTTTTTCATAAGTGATCAGAAATACCTGGAACTTTGAACGTGACTGCCACTGTTTTACAGTCTTTCTGTTCTGATGGTGGGACTATTATCTAGAACACCATTTTATTATGAATATTATGAATAATTAGCCTGAGCATAATCAGCTTAACACTAGGCTATCATTCTACCACAGAACTCTATCATACCTCTCACATATTAATTCTTATAATAATCTAAAGTGGAATGGAATATGTTTAATGTTTGAGTTGATGGGAGAGAATGATGTTTTGATGAGTCAACTTTTACATTTATTTTCAATTTTACTTTTTTTTTATTATTAAAAGCAATTTGGGGCTTTGCATTTTATAAGTGGAAAAGGAATTGCTTCTGCAACTTCCACAGATTGGTTATAATGTTGAAATTAGGAAGTGATCCATAAAATACCAGTGCTGACTTTGGAAAGGGAGCTGACACTACTCGCATGTATCAAAAAATCCACTAAATGGGCATTTGAAATGTTCTAGCTAAAAGTTTTTAATAGTTGAAACAGTCCCAGGTACAGTTAACCTTTCCCCTTATAAAATGAAGGGTCATCCTTTCTCACTTTTATTTCTTTAATTGCTAAATAAAAAGTGTCCATGCATAGGAAGCACCATACAATGATTTGGTATATGTTTCGTGGTATAAAATTCAAGAAAAAGTATGTCTATCATCGATCTCCTCAAACAGTTATTGGTAGGTTTTTTTTATTTTTTTAAATTTTTTTTGTGTGTAGCAATTTCGTGCCTCTTGTTACAGATTTTAGGAAATGCTGAGTGTATTATCATCACTACTTTCCATTCTGGTTGATAGCATCCTCTAGTATGTATCTAGGTTCCTACCTGCTTACTCATCAACCTGTACTCTTGGCTCACCAACTTCCAATAACTATTTTTACTCCTTTCTTGGTTTCTTAAGGAATCTGAGACTTTGTTTAAAAAAAAATCTTGTAATAGTATCAGAAGAGTAGCTGTGAAGCATTAAAAATAGGTAGGCTTTCATTTGCATGGTAAAGGCCTCTACCTCATCTTTCATTCAGACTCTATGAAATACAACTTATAGCATCATTACTAAAATGGATACCAGAGTTAGTTACAAGCACTTCTCTCTAAAGAGGAAGTGTCCTTTAGTTGACTACATGACACAATCACCAAAGGCAGGACAGTGGAAGTGCTCCAAAACTTACACCTACCAGATGCTTGCCCTTCTCACAGCTGCAAGAATTTCAGCTGAAATCCTTTAAGGGCATCTATAAAATCATCTGCAGAGATTGGTTAAATGTATATCATTGATGCTATAGTGAGATACAAGCATTTTGAAACTTTTTTATCTGGTTTGAACATGTAATAGTATCATTCCACTTCACTCAGCTCAGTTTCTGCAACATTTAGAGAATGGGGGATTCGCTTACAAATGTATAATATGTACATTTGAGGGAGATGACATTTTATATAAGTGTAGTAAAATTTTCCCTTTTGGTATTTATAAATACTTACTAATGCAATTAGTTCTATCAGTCAGATTAGTGACTGTCTTCACTAAAGACCATTTTTTCCCATAATATAAGCTGTTGAATTCTTTCTTAATATTTTTCTAATAATTAAGCCTCAGATTCATATGGGTACTTTTATAAATGTTATATGCTATATCAATGTATTTTAAATATAACAAATAAGTACACAGAAGAGACTTCAAATGTTCTACATGATTACATTGAATGTTAGATCGGGAATCAGTGCACTTAACTCTACTGCTGATTTAGAAACAGTATCGACTATATAAATCTCTTCATCTAAAAGCTTCCCTAATTTGACTATGTCTTAATTGCCTTATCCACACGTAGAAGGAGCACACTAGATTAATTCTGATTTTTCTAAGCACCTCATATTGTGGAAACCGGAAAGTTTGCAATCGTATGACTGATGTGGCAAACATTATTCAAATTCCTGTGGTTATTTTCTTGGTATAGAAAAATCAGTGATTAATTTCATGAAATTAATCCCTCAGATTTCTTTCGAGAGGAAGCGCACTTGTGCTTTTCAGAAATTTCAGCTGTTCTATTGATGCTGTGGAAAACAGCATGACAAATAGGATTATAGAACATTGATCATCATAAATATTTCCCAACCCAAACAATTCATTCCTTGAACAAACCTACTGAATATTGACAATAGGACAGATACAGATTTTGGAGACTAGATGTTTCTCATCAACATATGAAAGCTAAATAGTGATAGGAAGTGAATGAGTGAGGGATCCACAAGCTCTAGGGGGAGTTGCAGGGAGAAAGCAGGACCGATGTGACTACCAATTCTCAACACGAGGATGACAAACCAAATAGTCCCAAAGTAGCATGAAATCAAAGTAGAAGACCTGTGGAAAGGAAACTGGAATGTGCGAAACTGTAAGGAAAGTGAGAGGCACGTGGGTCCTGCTTATTACAAGTAGCAGTATTTGCAATTTATTTCCTAGCCGAGAAGGAATCATCTAGATGAGATTTATTCCTCAATAGATATTTTTAATACATACTTTCAATGCATTATACATATCGTAATTCTGCATGTGAAATACATATTAAATGCATGGAATATAATGAGCTTTTATATATGCACTTAAGGAGTCATTCATAATACATATAACCTATGCCTTTTTCTATACTATTCGCATTATATTCTGAGCAAATCTTCAATTCTTATATTTTTTTCTATCATTCGTTAGTCTCACTCAATTTAAGAGTCAAAACTGTGATTGAACATACCTTTGCTGAACTATGCTTCAATGTTTTAAGAAAATGTCTGTATGTTTTATGATTATTGTTTATAAACACTGGGTTATTCTAGTTACATTTGGCAATAATACTTCTAAATACTAAATACTTCTAAAGATATCTTTTCTAATAATACCTCTTTTTATGTCTACAAGATTAGATACTTTGAAAAAAATTGCTATTTGAAAGAATATGAATACTTAAAGTTCTTAACAAAAACTAAAACTTCACAGGATTCCAAAACAAATTAAGATTCTCAAAAATTTCACATGCAGAATTAGGCCAGTAAGGTGAAAGGAATTAAGATATAAATGTAATTAGAATTCAAAAATCATATGAAAATAATGATTTTTAGTTTGAGACACTTATTTTAGCTATCTTCAAGCTGAATGTTTTATATTGTCTTCATTATTTGGGGAAAAAGGTATTTCTTACAAATTGGTTTCTGTAATTCCTATATGCTGTATTTCCATGCAAAGTTAAGAGGATTCTCACTAGAGGTCCTTTATGCAACAAGAATATAAAAGCTCATTTATTAAGTTCAAGATTTGCACACAACAGTCCAAAAATAAAACCTTAAAATGACTACAAGAATATTCAGAAGCAAATAGACCTAATTTCAGCGAATTATGAAACTGAAACTAAACAGGATAGACAAAATTTAACACAATCATGAATTGCTAGCATGTGGAATTGTTTAGTGTGTACCTGGGATCATAGAATGTGACATTTGAAAAAGACCTGAAAATTCTCATAGTAAGAATGATAGAACAGTGACCATCAACACAAACCTTTTATTGTAGCACTTATATTTCTGTTATTAATCATGTTCCCTTTAGCTATGCCTTGGACAGCTTTCACGGTGATCCAAGCACAATGTGTGTACTAATTGCATTGTGCCAGCTCGACTGCATGCCCTTCATTTGACACAACAACTGCATAACCTTTGAAAATTCTATCCCTTGTGGCTTTTAAATGCAGTATCAACATTTTGGCAGAAGCATTTTGCAGACATTTAACTTACATGCATCCGAGTTAAAAATTACATCCTCAGAAAAATGTCTGCAGCGTGAGTTTTCATCTACTCTCACCCTGGAAATCGCATTAGCTCACCAGTCTTGGCTTATTACTTCTCCATCCATTAGTCAGTTTATCTCCAAAATCAAATAGGAAATAGTGAGGACTACATATTTAACGATTTTAGTCAAAATAGTATTATTCAATGCGTTAAAAGACAGGGGAAAGGAGGAAAACAGTTCATTCATTTGGATGAGCTTCACATATTATTCTGCGGTTTTGTAATTCTGGAAGGAGGATAATCACGTGTAATTTACTATCCTAAATAGTACATTTTTTGATGGTTAAAAGAATGTTTTTAATATTGCACTGTAGTTCATATATCAGGACAAATCTGAACTACTGTTGGTCAAATACATAAATATTTTTGAGACATTGGGGAAATTAGTGATTTTTCTTTTTGGTTCTCTAGTGAATGTTTTTAATATGAAATCATATAGTATTTTTATTTTTAAAATATTATTTTAAAATATACTTATTATACATTGATTTCATATGTATATACATCATTTAAAAATATAATAGCTTTATAGTTAGCTTTATGTATTTTCCTTGTGTATTTAGTAGAAGGGATAAACTTCAAAGGAAATCTATACAAATGATGATAATTTAATTTTGAATTCAGAGATTAAAATGCCCTTTTAGGATAAATATTTGCACATATAGGAAGTATTTTGAGCTGTATATTTTGCTTTTTCTAAATAATTATGTTATTATGAACTGATAAAGGAATTTGTTACTTTAATTCAAGGCAAACCTATGTTTGAGTGTAGATAAAACAGTGTCTTTCTATTTTGAAAGTACAGTTGAGCTTATTAAATTTTAATACCAGTAAACCAATTTAAGATGACTTATGGTTTAATAAATGCCAATGAGAACAGGAAGTTAAAAGGCTTATAAAACTCAGGAAGATAATTTTGACTTGATAATGTTTCATGGTACAGGCTGAAAACATTTTCTCTTTATCATCTGCTCTCTAGGATCCAGACATTGATAGTAAGCATTGTCATGCATTGAATAACAATTTCATGCTTATTACTAAATTGTTTGCTATGTAATTGAGAAGGAAATGAGAGATATTCAATTTTTTCAGTCATTCCCAGAAAGCATAGAGGTAATTTTAAATGATCTCTATATAAGTTGATGCCATTTCTGGTAGCATGGCTTACCAAGAGTTAATTTCCTTCAATCTCTTTCTAAAGTATAACATGTTCTCAGGTTAAGAAGGGTGACGGTAGTGATCTATTCACACTGGAACAAGACATTTAAGCTTTCCTATTAAAGTGAGTTAAGATGCACCATAAACCTGTTCAACTAGTTCTGTAGTAATTTAAGTGTTTTAATATATGAAACCTCCTTCTATGCTGTGGAATCTAAAATGTGTTTCACATCTATCTTTTCTTGGGATATATCTTTAAATACAAAATGAAAAAGGAACCATGTTAAGTGTAGAACAGAAGATGAAAGACAAGCTAACTTATATTTTAGCAATCCTTCACTAACTTTAGCCCAAATACAGTGTTTCTTCCTTTTCCATACTTTTTCAGGTTCCTTTCAAGCCTTTTTCTTTAAAAGCGAGGAAGACATTGCTCATTTAAGGAGCCAAGCTTATGTTATAAAACTAGATCACACTGTCAACGTTACTGTTTCCACTAAAAACAAATTATATGAACACATATAAATACTCAATTAAATCTACATAATATATTTGAATATAGATTTATTTGAGCTTGTGTTATGACCAAATTATTTTGTGTTAATTTCTCTTATAAACAGAAACACCATAGAATGTTTAAGGATTTTTTTCAGTTGAAAAAAAAAACTTACGCAAACCTTTCAGTTTTCTGATAACTCAACGAAGTCTATATGTGAGGCAGTTGAATTGCTGTGATGATCCTGGACTACTGACTGACGAGTAGCGACGTCACTAGCGTTACTAATTCCTGATCTCCAGTTCTCAAACACTAAGAACATTCGTGTTAAGGAAAGGTAAACACTCTAACCAACATCAATATTTTTCATAATCAATATTAGATGCCATTATTAGATGAAATAGTATGTGAAATAGAAAAATTAATTTTGAAAAGCTTGATGTGTTCCCTGGATTTTAATGGGTATATCAACAATTAAGATCCCACATAATTATCCCACATAAATGTTCAATCTTGGAATTTAGATATATTATGAATTCATATGGTTTCACGTATTATTTTTAATGTTCAGTATGTTATGGAGGGATCACACATGGGCTAGAATGAGAAAAAATAAAAAAAAAATAGTTTATATATTTGCAAAGTCGAGGGAAATCAAATTACTTGGGACTTTATTGTTTCAAATATTATGGCAGGGAAACACAATTATTCAAAAGGGTTTATTTGACCCTTAAAATTTTTTTCAACTATGTATCAGAACATATTCTAATAAGAAAAGTTAAAAATGGTACAACATTTTATTTCAGTCAAATAAGCATTTATTTAGATTGCATAAGGATTTTGTGTTAATTTTCTCTTGATCCATCCATCTATCTATCTATCTATCTATCTATCTATCTATCTATCTATCTATCTATCTATCTATCTACCTATCTATCTACCTACACACACACACACACACATATACACACACATATGTGGTTTTGAAGTGCTTGTATTGTATTACTAGAAAAATAATACAATTTTAAAATACTTTTTTTTCTAAATCTTTTGAACTTACGTTTTTAGAGTGTTATTCTTCCTATATACCAATTTAAATTGTGCCTTCAGAGACTATAGACAAACGGTTTGTATGGATTCTTCCAATTCACGAATTGTGGATGCATAACAACCAAAACCAATACTGCAGCATTGAATGAGGTATATTATAGACAAATTGCTTAAAGAATGACATAATAAACTTTGAGCAATACATGTTGGATATTTTATAGTAATATATATAATATATAAAAACATATATGTGTATATGTGTGTATGATTAATGTAATATAATATAATATAATATAATATAATATAATATAATATAATATAGTACTAGTCTACATATAGAGAGATAGGATATATCAGACATGGGGCGATGTTGCCCAGATTGTAGGTCTATGCCATCTTCCAGTCTAAACCTTCCAATCACTGAGCCTATATGCATCTGCTACTATAACTAGCCTTGATATTTATGTTTCTATCTAGATACAATTATATAAAAAACTAAATTATTTCTACGTTGATGTTTTTAAAGTCGTGTATTTGTCAAGATGTGATCACCAAAAACAAGCAAACCATTTCACTCATGAGAATCATAAGCTGTTCTCTTGACCAACGATCGTGTTTGTTTTGTATTGTTTGTACTAAAATGCCCAGTTGGGAGGCTTTATCTTTGCAATACTTTTTAGATATAATATTATTGCCACCACAACTATCTTATCTGTATTTATTATGTCAGCAATATCTCACAGTGTTACCATAAACAGAATGGTTTAAATCCCATCAGTATTGAATATACAGAGATATTTTGAGAATGTGGGCTTTCTGTTCCTTATACATAGAAGTTTCTTCTATAAGTTAAATGTCCAGAAACTGTAAGAAAAGTTGGGGCTTAAGGTCAATGTTAGTTTTCAAAATACAGTCTGAGTAAATTCATTTAATACTCTTTTCAGTCTTCAAAATACAGAATACTCGCTAAGTTATATATACATATATAAATTGTATGTACACACACATATTTCACATTCTCTGTAAGTAAAATCTCTGCTCATCAAGCCATCATTTAATATTTTTTAATTTTAACCTTTGCTTTTCTATTTCCCTGCAAAGTATAAGAACAGTTATGGTATGCTGTAACGTGACTGTTCCATTTCGATGGTCTATTTATTCCTCAGTCCTCAGAGAGGTCCTATGTAGGCCAATGACTGGTGTACAGATGTGTCCTTCTGGAGTTTATTAATCAAAGATCTGGATCCTATGGCAACTCCTGTGTGCCAAAGAAGCTGGGTCAGGATGTTTTTTATAATTCCCCGGCGAGGAGTACCAAGATAGTGATCTTTCGTGCTACATAGCGTGTAAGGTTTTGTGTCTTCCAAACCTCCTCATTCCTGCAGTATACCTTCCAAGCTAGACCCTCTTCTGTTATAGTGAGCGAAAGTTTCAGTCATTCAAGTACTGAGATATGTGGAAGCTTTCTGCTTCCTGAAAAGGAAAAGCGATCAATTACATTTGTCTTTGTACATTTTTAAAATGAGAAGTATGGAGAAGGAAAATCTGAGAAACCTCCCTGTTATGAAGAATATGCTACCAACTGGTGGTATCAGCTAGGCTGATGAACGTTGCTTCAACCTTGTCAAAAAGGACAGAAACTGTCATACGTAGCTTGGAAACTGTCACCTCTCATGTAACGTTTGAAGCTGAACTCATTGGTTTTGACACAATACCAAAACCAGGACTCCACAGACATCCGGTCAGGGTATAAGTGAGGCTGAGGAAAACAGAACAGGAGCAGAAAATGGAAGAACTAGCAAGAGAGGCTCGAGTAGAAAAGGAAGGAGAAAGAAGAAGGGAGTTTTTCTAAAGGTAACCTATGTCTTCGTAAGAAATTATTAAAAGGTACTTTACTTACTTCAGAGGGAATTACATTTTAATTTATTATCTAGTGCTAATCTTTTCCTCAAAGTTTAATTTTTTTTAATAAACCCATTCTGAGTTAGAAAGTTGTGGTAAACTTAAACCTGTGGACCCTTGGATGTAAAATAATCTAGGTTTCCCAAGTGTTTGACTCCTCACCTCCATAACATGTAGGTGTTTCCTCCAGATACCCACTGAAACAATGAGACTCCCGCTCTGCTAGTAAAGCTATGGCCGTCACTGGGTATGCACCATGACTCGGCCTCCACTGAACATCTATATTTAATAGAACGGTAGATGATGGAGCAGAAAACTCAAATTCTCATTAAAACCATAAAGTGTTGAAGCACAGCAAGGTTCTGTACCTCTTTAGATTTAGGATCCTTTTCTAAAATCCAGACCTAATATCAATTTCTATCTCTCTCAAGATACTCAAGTCTATTGCTATAGGAAAGCAATGGGTAAACTCTGTAACTCCCTTAAGTTGATGCTTCTGTAAAAGTTGTTGCTAGTAAGAGGGAACAACTTTGTGCCTTGTCTATAGACTCTACATTAGCTTTCCAATTGGTTACTTTTAACTTACAATAGGCAACATTTAGCCAATAGTCAATATACTGCAAATAGAAAAGACAGTGTATCTTGGCTATCAAAAACAGAAAAGAAAAACCCCTTGTAACTGGCATATTTAAAAAAAGTAAATATTTATTTTTAGATGCCTAAATTATGCTGCTTTTATGTATTCAGAAAGGATTTAAAATTCCATATAAATGTGCCACATCTTGGATATGATATTTAAAGAAAATGATTGAGAACAGAAAAAAAAGGAAAGGATTTTTTTTTTTAAATTTTTGAGACAGGGTTTCTCCGTAGCTTTTTTGGTTCCTGTCCTGGAACTAGCTCTTGTACACCAGGCTGGCCTCGAACTCACAGAGATCAGCCTGCCTCTGCCTCCCGAGTGCTGGGATTAAAGGCGTGCGCCACCACCACCCGGCAGAAAGAAATATTTGAAATGGAAAATAGTAGTTATTCCTGATGAAAATACAGAGTTATACTTTTTGAAAACAACAGTTTAAAGAAAATAACTACACTGATTTTAAATGCCTCTGCAATATCTCTGAAGCTGTATCCCTCCAAAAATTATATGTTTCACATTATTAGCAGTGAATTAAGTATATTTTTATCATTAACACCAGATAGAGATGTTAATGATTCTCTTTTTCAAGTAAAACACGTGATTTTACACATCTTGGATATGTTGAAGAGTCACGATGAATACTTAAGCTATTTTCCCCCTTTTAAATGATGGAGAAGTTCCTTATATACTTGTCTGTTTAAAAGAAGGAGTTGCACATGAAGGATAGCAACAAGAATGTGGACTCATGTCCTCCCACAGCCAGTTCACTGGAACTCAGCAAACTGATAGTTGCCCACTTGGTTTGCATTAAATGTCAAATTACTTTGGATTTTTATGTAGGCTTGAGAAAATTAGGGGACTATTGCTTCAGGTGTGATTATTTGCTTTCTCTAATGCAGGAGTTTGATATTTAGAGACAATCTGTGCATTGTTACACCTGATATTTTTAGGCCTCTCTCTTTACAGAATTTCAGTAATAAATAAGGGAAGAATTCAGGCTGTTTCAATTATTTCATGCCCATAGTTTTAAGGAAGATCCCCTATTTACTGATATAATTAAATATTTTTGTTTGGTTAGCAATGTAAGAGAAGTTGAATTAGAAAATTTTTGCATGATTGTTTCATGTTAGAAACTTAAAATGATTTTTTATTCTCTCTCACACTGTTAGTGAAGAATCATGTTAATATGTTTTGCATCTCATTGCATAATAAACATATAAAACATGTTGATTTTTCCGAAAAAACAAAATACGCTAAATAGTAAGATGGTAGCTGATTATATATACAGCACGAATAGTTCTCCAGATACACTGTCTGCTAATTTCACCTGTATTGTCGTATTTCTTTTTTTTAATTTATTTATTTATTAAAGATTTCTGTCTCTTCCCCGCCCCCGCCTCCCATTTCCCTCCCCCTCCCCCTCCCCCAATTAAGTCCCCCCCCTCAGCCCGAAAAGCAATCAGGGTTCCCTGTCCTGTGGGAAGTCCAAGGAACCCCCACCTCCATCCAGGTCTAGTAAGTTGAGCATCCAAACTGCCTAGGCTCCCACAAAGCCAGTGCATGCAGTAGGATCAGAAACCCATTGCCATTGTTCTTGAGTTCTCAGTAGTCCTCATTGTCCGCTATGTTCAGAGAGTCCGGTTTTATCCCAGGCTTTATTGTCGTATTTCTATCAAAAGTTCGCTGTAACCCCTGTTTCTAGATCATACTATCTGGATAAAAATGGATCTATTTACATCATTAATATAGAACATGATTATCTTCAGGCCAAAGTCAGTTATTCTTGGAAAAGTAGGGTATTGAAATACAGTACAATCCTTGAACACCTTGCAGCTCCAAGCAGAAATGATTATGGTGAGGGTTACAAAGAAAGTTAGAATAGGATTAAAGAATCCAGAGTACATGAGCTCCTATTATGGGGCTTGTGTTATATAAATTGAAATTGCCTCTGTGTCTAATAGTCCAGAAATCTAATTCCTGTTTTCATCATTTTTTTTCAAATATATTAAGACACGTTTCAGCATCCTAGCTATTCTTCAGTGGCTATTCTAGGAGACCGTTTCACACATTGGGGTACAGATCTCTTTGTAGATTTGATGATATTTGGGTGCGATATTGTACACAAATATTTTATCAAAGTGTAATTTTTCTAAATATGTCACACTTCATATTGTCCTAAATGAAAACGTTCTGTGTTGATTGAATTGGCTGCCTGTGTACACACGCACACACACACACATGCATGCCTATGAAGAGACTGTTTAGAAGGATCTAGAATTTGCTAACTACTTTGTTTTTAACTGAATGTTTGTTTTTCATGTGCTGATTTTAAATAATATTCCTGGAAAAATATTATGGGGGCAAAACTGTCCTCTTGAGCATATGGGGAAACTGAGGCCAAGCAGTCTATCATGCTATTTTCCGCTTAAAGGAAACCAGAGTTCAAATACTTGTATACAGAAGTTCACAGAATCATTCTGCTACTACTTCATTTTCCTGGAAACCCAATATTATGAACTTTTGACAGCTTCCTGTGTTTGTATTACTGAAAAACTGAAAAGCACACGATGATGGTTTTCAATTACATACTTTCAATCCTATGTAGTAAAGTGAATTTACCGATTACACAGAAATCAGTGCACACTGGAACCCACTAAGAATTCCCCTACATACCCTCTCCCACTCTGAGATGGATTTATTTAAGCCATAGAGATACGAAGATCAGCGATGATGTTATACTCTAAGAGATATGAAAATCAGGGGTAATGCTATACACATTGGTAAAGCAGGTGTTTGGAGCTTAAAACTTGAATGAGCAGTCACAAATATTCATAAGGAAGGAAGAAAAAGAAATTTAGCATCGTATCATATAGACCATGAGAATAATATGTCAGTGAACCATTAGTGCAGGTATAAAATTAAAAAAAAAAAAAGTAGATAATTCTACTAGCCTTGACATCTCTCCCCCAAATCAGGTTCAGTTACATGTAAACAGAACTGCATCCCGACAACTGTTTAGCTCCAGGCAAGGATCTGAAGTATTAGAGATAATGGCAGAATTATTAGATTAGCTGTAGCCAGGATCTTTCAGTGTCCTAGATAATTACTAGCTGTGGTAAATCTGAATGACTTCAGTCTGTGTTACTGTTATGTGGGTGCATTCCCTTGAAGGCATTGACGTTGTGTCAAAGAGACATTTGGAAGTTTGTATAAACTTCCATTATGTTCCATTGATTTGTGTTTTAAAGTTTGTGCATATAAAACAATCCATACCTCTGTTTTCTCTTTTCTAAATTAGGGGTGGGGGAGATGGAATAATTTCCTGCCTTTAAGAGCGTATTCTCTCAGCTCTTTGTGTAATTTTGATTATTGATCTGTCTTTCTTTGGTTATTCAGTGTGTACCATAGGCATTCTTTCCCCATTGGCACATTGTAGTTTCCTTTTCATTACAAGTGTTTAATTTCAGTCTTTGCATATTTAATGTTTTCATTCTGAATCTAATGCCTTTTCCTCAGTTTTAATTTTTGCTGCATATTACTGTTCATCTATTGATTAGATTCTTCAAGACAGAGTTTTATTGCTTCATTTTATAATTTTAAATTTTATTTTAAAATATATGATTAGCTTAATATTTTGTATTGTTCTTTGTACCACGTCATTGACTTTGTTTGTGGGTTATCTGTGCTACCCATAAAAATCAATAAAGGTGTTCTTTTTATATTTTATAAGTACCAAGATGGAAACATTAGTTAATTAATTTTCTAATTATTTTCAATTATAAAAAGTTAAGATTTTATTTTGTTATTCATAAATTTTCATTTTATTGCCCATTATATTTAGATTACTAGTCTCAAATGAAACCTGTTTTTTTAATGACATCTTCATATCAAAGTAAGGTTGTTAATAAGCATTGAAATTGTTTGTCCTTTCATGTTTTAAAAGTTACCATGTATTACAGTCACCGCAGAATAGTTGTGTACCTATTATTTAGGCATGCTTTTCACTAGTAACTCCTAACTTCTGATATTTTACTGGGTAGTACAAAACCTTATGCACTCAACTTGTTCTAGATGACTGCACCAAAGAGAAACAAAGGGAATGTATATAGATTGATGGTAGATAAGGAAGAGATGCTTTGGCAGAATAAGTTTTGTTTTGTCACTAACTGACATGAATCTCAATATTTTTATCTAAAAGATGGACCTCCTATTATTATATGACATCAAAAATTGCCTCTCATTGATAAATAAAAACAATCTCACACTCATTTTGGTGATTCAAAAAAACCATACTTTCAAGGGAAGAAGGCCAGTTGTCTATACGTGTTTTTTTAATTAATTTATTTATTTATTAAAGATTTCTGTCTCTTCCCCGCCACCGCCTCCCATCTCCCTCCTTCTCCCCCAATCAAGTTTTGAGAGAATGGAAAAGCTAGATTGTCTAAATGAATATTCCCCAAATCTCCTTTGTTTGGAGTTATGTTGATATTATTCAAGCACGTGAGAAAAAACATAAAATAAATCCATAACTGCAAATATCATTCTTTGTGTGGGAAATCCATTGTGTTTATGGAAACTCGAAGAAGCTAGGCTAGAACAGCTCAGTGCAAACAATTCTGAAGATAGAAGTTGATCCAAAAAGTTCATTTGAAAAGTAAATAAGATGCCCTTTTTATCTTTGTCATTTCATTGAGTTTTAATGAATGATATGTAGATGATTAGTATTATGTTAAGCCAAAATACACTTTCTTCATTATTCTCTTTCAAAACTAAGGTCTTCTGGCGTATATATTTTAAATAAAAATATAGCTTACTAAAAAGTTGTTGGAGAGCATGTATCATTATCTTTTATGCTTTACCAAATTTTATTTTTAGAACATTATTTTTTCTCCTCACTATTTTATGTTCCATATATTACAGAGGGAGAGTGGAACAATTACCCCCGTAGTATAAATTGACACATATTCTAAATTTCCTCAGATTCTAAAGTTTGGGTGTCCCTTATCAAATCCATTGCTTTCCTTTCAATAATTTTGACAATTAAGAGAAATCGCTACATTCTTTCTTTTAATAATTTTCCAAAAGAAAATGTATAAGCAAAGTAGCTCTGTAAATAGTCTTCTGAGAGAAAACCATGAGGACTGGAGAGATGACTCAATAGTTAAGAGAATTTGCTGCTCTTGAAGAGGACCCAGTTCAATTCCTAGCACATATATGGTGGCTCACAAGCACCTGTAACTTCAGTTCTTAGGGAAACTGATGCGCTTTTCTGGACTCCACATGCACCAGGCACCTACATGGTGCACCATCGTACATACAGGTCAACATGCATTCGTATAAAACAAACATACATACATTTAGGAACAAAAATAGAAACTCATGATGAGAGATGATCAATGATATTCCATATCCAATTCTATTCATTACAGATATGAAACAGAAGTAATGAAGGTCACTTATATATTCCCATTTCTTTTGGTTATAAATTAAACAGTACCCAAAAAACTATGCATATTGCACATTGTATGCTTATGTTAAATGAGCAAAATAAAATTAGTAAGCAACAATAACAAAAATAGAGCTAGAGGCACGAAACAAATGACATCACAAATGGCCCACATTCAACTGCAGTTTGTCTGAATTACACTGCACTTGCATTGACATGCCAACTTTGCTTTAGCATGGTAGCTTACTACTGCATTTCACTGAATTCCAACCTGAGGGCTTGGCCCAGCTGGCTGCACTTTGTCTTCAAGACAAGCAAATGAGAATGAATCTCCCCAGTTTATAGATAAGAAAATGAAGCAATACAGAGCTTTGGGAATTCCATCAAGAACACATTCCACCAGGTAAAATTTTGAACCCAGTTAAATTCAACCTGCCTTTCTCTAATGTTGCTGCTAAATTTTGTTTACTCGGAATTTTTAAAATCTAAGTCCTAGGATTGAACGTTTTAGCTTAAGCACAGAAAGTGGCTACTAAAGTCTTGAGTCCCTTTTACGTACTGCAAGAAATCAATGGCATTAAATGCATCTGCATGTGAAAGCAGAAGTATCTTCGACCTTCAGGTGACTCTTGAGCACCAAATACAAAGCCCAATGGTATCCAAATATGAATGATACATGTGCATCAAGAGTTCAGGACCATGGACTAGATATATAAATGATCCATGTGGATTAAGTATAAATGACCCCTATGCACCAAATTTAAATAACCTACATGAACCAAATGTAAACACTCCTTTTTACCAAATATGAATGACACGTCTGTATTAAATACAAATGAAGGACATGGACATTAAAAGGGTGTTCTTCTGTTCTATGTGTATTTTCCATATCCCAAAGCCTTGGTGCTGGCAGACAATTCACAACGCGGGAAAAAGGCAAAGCTATTGGAGATGGCACAGCTAGAGATACCGCTGCTTTCCCTGTGATGCTGGCCTTTTTGCCTCTTTTCTGAAAGAACCATGTGTGAGGACATGTGCACGGATATAAGTGGGCTCACCCTTATCTCCATTTTCCTATCTTCAGGTTATTTTTACCCAGTTTCATTAATGGAAGAGTCAACCCACTTTTTGAGATGCTCATCCTTCGTTAGGGCACATATCTGTTGGCCAAGAAGTGAATTTGGAAGTTCAAAACAGGTGTGCTTTCTTGACAAGGCTGCCAACTTTCAAACTAACAATTTAACGTATAGTTTAATCAGTGTGCTTTTAGGCCCAGCATTATAAGTAACTTTGTGTTGGTGGACTTAAAATGAGGTCTTAATGGAGGAAAATGCCTTTGGTCTTGGTGGATACAAAAGTTCTTCGGTCAGGCTAATAAAACCCAGGTGATGGTTCCTAATTGTGAAAGAAAAGAAAATCAAGTGTAGGGTACACATAAAGAGAGTAAAGTAGAGGTATAAGAAGGGAAGAGAAATGTATTGTTGAGTTGATGAAAGTGTATCATACACTATAAGAAAATCACATGTGTGACTGAGAAGTGAGAGTCTGTTTTCTACCTGACCTAATAATATATTTTTTTGCACTCTGTTATTAGTACTTAATTAACTTTAGCTAATTAGCATTCTAATTTAACAACTGACTAAGCTTACTATGCTTTTCTATTTTTTGTTTTGTTTTGTTTGCGTTTTTATTTTTTAGGACAGGGTTTCTCTGAGTAATATACCCTGGATGTCCTGGAACTCACTTTGTAGAGCAGGCTGGCCTCAAACTCACAAAGGTCCTACTACCCCTGCCTCCCAGTGCTGGGATTAAACGCATGCACCAAAACCGTTCTGCTTTACCTTGCTTTTGTAAACTAATCTATAAGCTTTGCTTCTTGTCTTATTATGATTGTTGATGTATCCTTTTCCCATTTACAGCTATTACTATTGCTGTGTAGTTAGAAAAATCCACATAGAGAACTTCAGATAAGACCTTTTTCTGACTTTGTAGGATTTAATTATATCCATAAAAACCTGTTTGCTGAATTCAAGACTAAATGAATGAGAATGTAGTTATATAAATTCCTAGTCTTTAAAACTTGATCACAACCCAATGTGAACTTATCGTTTTGTTTTGATAGAAAAATTAAAAGATTTTAGAGATTTCTTCCTACCTTGTAGCCATTGTCAGGAATATTAAGGATAGCATGTCTTTTATACCTTCCTGACTGTCTAGAAAACAAAACATATCAAGAAATCTGATAACTAAGGCAGCCTAGTTGGCAAAAAAAAATCTGTAGAAAACCAAAAGCTTATCAAACATGTTCTTTTTGATTACAGTTACTATAATGTAATTTTTTAAACTCTAACTTTCCATTATATCTGGGTCATCATAGTGATTAAAAGGAAAATATTAGAAATGATTTTAATAGCCATTATTTACTATAAAACTTGGCCCCAGTGACTCAATCCATATTTGCAAACTATTAAAACAGAGATATGAACTGAATCCCCAGAAAACATTATTTGAAATGAAGTTGCAGGGCTAACTTACTAAACTATACTAAAATGGGCTTTGAGTTATCACATAAGGAAACTGGTATCACACAGTAGACACAGTCTACTGTGAGCAGTAACATTAAACAGAAAGTCATATTTTATTGCATCCATGTAATAAATATTATTGGTGGGACACTAGAGATTTTGCAGAGGAGCCAGGTTCAATCCCCAGCAACCAAATGGTGCCTCATAGTTGCCTGCAACTCCAATACTAAAAGTTCTGATGCTGTTCTACTCTGTGCTCTGCAGGATTCCGTACCCTAATGCTGCATACAAACTTATACAAGCTTACCCAAGCACATACACAGACACTTAAGATAACAAACAAACAAACATTTAAATACTGTTGTTACCTTGAAAACACCTTTGGTTCAATTGTTTTGTTGAGTATTATGTAACTTGATAGACTGATAATTGATCCTCACTCTGTCTTTAAATTACTAGGGCAGGTGAACACAGTACCTAAGGTAATAATAAAATAAAATAGCTGATTGCAGTTCACAAAAGCTAGAAAGATTTTACTCAACTTTTAAATGTTAAATGCACACTCCTTGACACTCTCGTATATGTGTGTTATGTATTCTGCTTGCAGTCATCTGCACGCTCTCTTATTCCTCCTCCCACATTCAGCAACACCATCCTTACAATTTCCCCCCAGATTTCATATAATATTGCTTCGTTTCAAAACTTTTGTGGCCGGGCGGTGGTGGCGCATGCCTTTAATCCCAGCATTTGGGATGCAGAGGCAGGCGGATCTCTGTGAGTTCGAGACCAGCCTGGTCTACAAGAGCTAGTTCCAGGACAGGCTCCAAAGCCACAGAGAAACCCTGTCTCGAAAAAGTAAAAACTTTTTTTTGACATTCCATTTTCTTCCTTTTCACAGCATCTAATCAAGCACAGTATACTTGAGGGAAAAAAATCTATAGTAATGTATTTATAAATAAACTAAAAAAGAAACAGTCTATATAATAAATTAGCTTATCCATGGTTATTGGGCCATTTTAAAGAAACAGCATATTTCATTCTAAACTGGGCAGACCCACTGAGACTGTGACAAAATGCATAAGACCCCAAGCAAGACAAAATCCCAGTATAGAGAATAGAATGTGGACACAAAAAACCTAAGCTTAGCCAAGAAGGTAATTGTGATTCATAGGGGAAATCACCATTCTTAACTGGGTAACACTGGGTATGTTAACTCTACTACAGGCAAAGAGATATACCTTGGAGAAATTAGGCAAAACCAAATGGACTCCATTGTTTAGTGGCTTTTGCCATTTTCTTTTAATCTCTTTCTTTCTTTCTTTCTTTCTTTCTTTCTTTCTTCCTTCCTTCCTTCCTTCCTTTTTTTGTTTTGTTTTGTTTTGTTTTTTCGAGACAGGGTTTCTCTGTAGTTTTGGAGTCTGTGTTGGAACATTTGTAGACGAGGCTGACCTCGAATTCACAGAGAATGACATTCTCTGCCTCCCGAGTGCTGGGATTAAAGGTGTAAGCCACCACCACCAGTCCGTTTTTCTTTTTAAAGAGAGAACAAGATCATGAAGTTGGGTATGTAAGAGGGCAGGATCTGGGAGGAGGTGAGAGCTAGAAAGAACACTACAAAAATACAATGAAAAACTGCTTCGAGGATAAGGGTTTTATTGTTGATGATAATTAAAATGTTCATACAGAGATGAAAAGACCTTTAGGTACAAATTTTGTTTAATAATAAAGGACAAGGGAAAAGAAAATCTTCAGAACATTTATAAAATAGCAAAAGCAGCTAATTATAGACATTTTAAAAAATAATTCTATATTGCCTCCTTGACTTTCCCTGGGGTTGAACCTTCTGAGTCCATCCTAAAATGGCAATAGCTGTGCACATGAACTTCATTCTCCCAGCATACTGTTCATCCATGCTAAGCAGCATTGTTACCTGCTGCCAAGGATTTCCAGTTATCAACTTGTTAAGAGGTAACTGTGAGTCTTCAAGAGGACGTCAAATCTTGTTTTATTATCAGAAAGACAATGAAAATGTAGAAAATATGGCATTTTCTACCCGATTCATGCCAGTTTTTCCATTCTTATAAGGTCAAAGAATCCTAAGTCAAATGATCATAAATTTATCTGTAATTCAAGGAACTTTTAGAGTTCAAGGAAAAAAGATTAATTCTCTGGATGCTTGCCAAGTTTTGTAGTCAGCAGCATATATTCTTAACTCTGGCCATATGGAATTAGGACTCATTGCATGGAAAACAACAATGTAACTTCTCATAATTGTTTTTTGTTTTGTTTCTTTTTGTTTGTTTGTTTTGCTTTTGTTTTTGTTTTTTTTTCTGAGACAGGGTTTCTCTACAGCTTTGGAGCCTGTCCTGGAAAGTAGCTCTTGTAGACCAGACTGGACTCGAACTCACAGAGATCAACCTGTCTCTGGCTCCGAGTGCTGGGATTAAAGATGTGTATTTGGCTAACTTCTCATGTTTTACGTTTGCAGTGGCCAATTTTTCATTTGTCCCATTCTCCTCTGTCTATATATTTTTTCATCTTTGTTTATTTTATGACTAAATGTTTTCTTTTGAATAGGCAGTATTAGTTTGCAAGGGCTGCTGTAGTAAGATACTTGTGACTGTAGTTTTAAACAAAAGCTGGTGAGATCTCACAGATTCCGAAATAACACATACAAAATAAAGGATCTAGTTGCACCATTCTCTTGCAGGCAGTCTTCCTTATTTCTTCCTAGTTTCTGATGGTTATCAGTAATATCAAACCCACTTCTAATGTCTGCAGCAAGGGTCCTATTGAGATCTCCCTGCTTATCTCTATGTCTCTGCTTCGTCTTCATATAACAATTTCTGTATTAGATCAACTGTAATTCAGTATGACTTCATCTCTGGTGATTTCATCCTCAAAGACTCTATTTATAAATAAGTTCCTATGTGCTAATACTAGATGGAATTTGGAGGACTTGTTTCAACTCACAGAACACTTATAAACTTACTGAGTTTTTCTAATTAACATCCATCTATACTTTATATGGCTCTATCTGTGCTATTGTGAAACTATACAGTAGTTTGGCTATATCTAAAATACATTAGATATTGACTGATGAGTTGTCAGTTAGAAAAGAAGTTCTTTTATTGGTTGGTAGAATTGAAATATAAGGAAAGTGAATCATAAACAGAAATGATACTATGTCTAATAACAATATTAATCAATGTTACTAGATACACACATTTTTTTTTTCTGTTTGTGACAAAAGCTGATGTCTTTCGAGGATGCTAAAGTGGCCACTGTCATGAGGATACTTTGAGATAGCCTGTATTCTGCAGGTTCTGTGATTCATTTTCTGTGATGAATATTACATTTACACATGTTCATGAGGCAGACTTTCTCAGATGTTCCATCTGTTGTTGGAGTTGTGCTTTAAGAGTAGTAAAAATACACAAATTATAAGGGAAGCTGGCAGGAGATAGAAATATGTGTGGGGCAATAGTGAAAAAAAATGTTAGAGCCCTTAGTAACTTCTCAACCTTCATTAGCTCCCAGGCTGCATATTCTCATTCCAGGCAAGGAGACACAAAAGATGTGGAATTTGCCATGAAACTAAGAAAATGAGATTGTTAAAAAAAAAAATGAAGCTACCTTTTCTCATCAACAGCCATTTATTTTTACTTTTTTGTTGTTGTTGGAAGGATTTTTAGGCAGCAATTAATTCTACTTATTCATTGCACATTTCAGTAATACAAACTCAAAATAAAATGTTGTTTTTTCTTTATTCTAGGGAGTAGGTCAATTGTATATCAATGCCCATGATATACCTATGTCAGAGGCTCATAAAATGAAAAGCAAAAATTTCAAGAAGAAAAAATTGTTGTGTTTCTCTAAACTTGTATTGTTAACCTTTTTCACCTTTAACTAAAAGTTACATTCAAAATTTATACATATGTAATTTAACATAAGTATTGTATAGTATTAGAATATATATTTTGGATGAAAACAATATTCATTGCAATGTAAAATGTATATTAGAAGCTATACATAAACATATTCTTATATATTTCAGAGTACACATGAATTTATTGATAGATAGCTATTCTAAAACAAATGCACTCTTGAGTATTAATTGATCCTTAAAAAGTTAATTATGGATATTATTGATTTGAACTTCAAACAGCCTGAATTGTGTAACTAATAGTAAAATGCAGTGAACAATTTGAACAAGCGTTGATCTGTGGATGTATTAGAAAATAGTTTTGGGCTTTAATTTTGGTCATATGCTGGTTTACATCTTCTGTTCACTCAGGTAGAAACCTCTTTAGCTCAGTGAATGGAATTATCATCATGCTGATAAGGGTTCCATTGACAGAGAGCCTTGCAGTTACTTGGCACTGTTTCCATCTCATTTAAATGGAAATCTCCTTTAAAGTAATTTTTTTCCTGGGGTGGCTTCATCTTATGAAAGAGGAATTGTCAGTATCCATAGCTTTTTGGAATTGATTGCTCTCTGGAATTTAATTTTTAAAAAATCAAATTGATAAGGAAGGATTCGTGATTCAGTTGGCCCTTTTTGTCCCGCTTGGTCTTTCTGTTTGTTAACTAAAAATATTTTATTTTTCAAGCATTCCCGACTTTGCTTTCCTTTGCTATCCTCACTCTACACACCATCACTACTAGACTTCAGTCTGTTGATCCGCTTCCTCCAGGTGAGCAATCTCTTCATCTGCTAGCTTTCTTCTCTGTGCTCCGAATCTTACTTGTTAGATGCTGGCATTCCTGTGACTGTGCCTTTGCCATGCAGAAATATGCATCTTAGTTTTTTAAAGGAAAAATAGCAGTGATTTGCTACTACTTCTACCTCAGCTCTACTAGTATTTCAGGAAGAGTTTTGTGTGTGGAGTCAAAGTGAGAATATCAATAATGTGTGAAATCAGGGTTTCTGTTGCTTTATTATATGTATATGAGTTTAGTGAGCCATTGGCAATGAATTCCTATGTAAAAATCTATCTGTTATACTAATTTTACATTGTGGGCAGTATAGGTTTTGCCAAATGAAAAACTGACGCACTGAAGTGGCCTGTATAGGAAAGAGAGACTTGACTACCACATACGCTGTGGGTGTAGAGAAAAGTACTTCATAGTCAGTCTGAAAAACTGTTTGCCAGAGAAACTAGTTCCCTGACTTCTTGTGTCTTTATAGACAACCATTTGCTGATCATCTTAGGTAAGATTTCTGTTATCAGAACCTATTAGAGGCTTTTTATTCACTACTTTAAAAATCTTTGCACATCACTCTAATATGAATTCCTAGAGGCAAGTCAGAATCCAATTCATATGAATTTTAGTAGTTGATGGAGCATGGCATCACAATCATGTGAAGTGGACGCAAGTGATAAATATATTCTGATCTCTGAGTATGTTCTGGACGTGATACAGATAATCTGAACACAGTGAGGTTAGCTGTAGCTGGTCCAACTGAGTGGAAGGCAGGAAAGAACATAGGGAGAAGTTTTAGTTCACCATGTTATTGTAAAATCTCAGTACTGAATCATTTGAATGTATTTCAGAGACTTGATTGCCCTTTGAGTACTTTACTGTGTGTATATGAAAAGGCCTAGTCATTGGAGAAGATGGTTATATCGGGCTGTTTGCTGTGCTGAAAAATATATATAAGTGTATTCTGGCAAGGTATAAATCACTGTTATATTTATTTGTCTTGCTTTACTTATGCCAGAAATAGAGAAAAGGTTGCTTTACTTCCTGTGTGGAAATGAATGGAAATTGGAGCCAAAATGTAATGCTTTAAATGGGTAAAATTTAGTGTGAATTGCTATTCGTGTCTCTGATTTGGAGATTTTAAATTAAAATTTAAGACTCAGGTTTGTGTCCACACTTACACATACATACAGAGTCTATATAAAATCTTCATCTCTCCCTTAAATAATTTCCCTTAAATAGTTCCCTTAAAAGATTATGATCCATTTTAACCAGTTGAAAAGGAGAGTTTTATTTTTTAATTTACTACAAATTAATTTTAAAGGTAATGTATATGCCAAAATATTCTTTACTTTCAGAATACAAACTTTCCACTTCATTCCCGATGTTTTATGTACATTTTTGGCTTGATCTAACATCAGCTTTCTGTTGATGCATATCATGTGTGCATATCATATGTGTTATCAGGCACACGGCCACATATTCAAAGACATATGTGCATTTTGCAAGGCTACCGATGAAACTGAATTTCTATCATTACTGTGAGCTGTGACCAAGTGTCAGAAAACCCAAAGCTGTAGTTGGGCAGAACAAGCTTTACTTCTATGTCCACTGGTAGTGCTATACTTTCGCCTTTAGGTAAGTTCTTTTCCATACATTTTCATCTGGTATAGGAATTTTATCATGTTTGCAGAAAGAACACACATGTGCCTTATGCTTTGTAGTATTTTTGATGATAATTATATGGCAAAGTTAATGTTATCTAGTCATTTCAAATATTGCAGTTTATTATTGAAAGTATCCAGATAATCAACAGAGTGAATCTTGCAAAGCTCACCCATTAACATAAATTATGTAATAATACCACAGTTTAGAATACAATTACAGAGGCTTACTTAATTTAATCCTTCCCTAACATCTATATGTTTATTTGTATCTATTATTAAAAAGTATCTTACATGACATAATCATTTATCTAATATAATAAAAATAATCAGAATAGAAAACACTTTACAGAAAAAAGTATCTACTATCTTATAAATAAACCATTTATAATTTTAAAATGGCAATTCATATTCAAAGGTTTAAGGATTATGTAGTCAACCACTCAGGTAAAGTAAGTTCTGAAGAAAATTGTATCTGAATTCAATATATACATATTTTCTTATTATAATTAACTATATACATTAGAATCACCATTTACAAAGCATTTACATAGTCTTAGATGTCTGAAGCAACCTAGAGATGATTAAAGTATACAGGTAGATGTATAAGTTTTATCAGAAATGACCTTATTTTATGTAAAAGACTGAGAAATGAGAAATTTGGCTTTCTATAAGGCATGTCAGTCATTCCTATGGATACCAAACAAGAATTCTACCACTCTTTCTGTTGTATAGGCAATAAGGAAATAAGTCATGTACATAAAATCTTAAATTTAATAATACATCATTTATTTTTAGAAGGTATATGCAAATATATTTATTTTCAATAATAAAATAAGTTTACTCAGTAAACAAAAGTAATGGGCAGGAAGTCTCTGTCTACCAACTACTTCTAGCCTAATATCATTTTCCAGTTTTCAGTAATACTGCAAACATCTAGATTTGTGTCTTTCATGTTCATATACATTTTTATATAATCAATAAATGAAAACTAAACAATTTATTAGAAAACTACCAAATACAATAGTTAAAATTGTATTCCATTTTGAGGTGAGCCTAGGGATTCCACTTGGGACAATTACAGCCTAAAGAATATGCATACCTGAAGCTCATAAAGTAAGGCACGGATGGAATTTAGTTGAGAAGAAACTGCTATTCAAATTTAAGTTGTTATCTCCTTTGAGCAGAAATTTGTGATTCCATCTCTGTGCTCAGGAGTTTTCCATATTCTGACTTTTTGATATTATTTCTAAAATAATTTTTGGCTTTAGTTGAGAGATTGATGCCATTTTTTATGACATTGCAAGAAGATGTGCTTAAGGCTGCAGGCAGTATGCTTGTTATTTCCCAGTCTGCTGCCCTTTGTAATACATTGACTAGATATCTCTCTACTAGAGAATGGAGACAGGGAGGGAGGGAGAGGATTAGCAACGCTAACACGGAGAGAGTCTTTTCTTGTGCCTAAAGCTTTATGACAGCATGGTATGAGGCACTTTCAACACTGAGTAGTTAAAATGACTTGCCATTTTGGTGAGTACCTGTGAAGGAAAAAATTAATATAAAATAAAAACAGCAACAGCAACAACCCCAGCTACTTGTGATCAGTTTGGGAAGCAAAACAGACCACTCTTTCTTAAGATTGAACATGCAGTTTTAGAGGAGTAAAAATTCAAGTCCTACATGCCTGAATTAATGAAGAACATCCTAATGAATTCTCCCTGTGAGGTCAATATGAATTTGTTTTTTAAAATTAGATTTAGATTACAAGTCTGAAGCTTAAATATGTTCTCATGTCGTTTTGAATTTGTTTTCCTAGTAGTATTGCTCAGGGGAAATATGTTTCCCTTTAATCATTTCTTCTTTGTTCTGGATGTGGTTGATTATCAATTAAATAAGAAGTGCTCTCTTAGATAAGGACGTGTTTAAAACCCCATTGCAGATAATTTCTGATGTGTGGCCTGCATTTCATACGGAATTGTCGGGAACCTTTGGCCCTTGATTGGTTACACAGCACCGCAGCCTACTGGGCCACAGCTCTTTGCTTTCTGAATTTCCTGACCTATGTTTCTTTGCCTCTTCATCTCTTCAGTGTGTTTTAATGATTCCAGAATATTAAATCTGTTACTAGAAAAATGGCGTGTCCTTGCCAGTAAAATCCATTACAAGAAGCATTTCAGTATAGTTACTCTAGAACATGGAAATTGAATCTATTGATTTTGCTTAAATTTTCATTCTTGGGATGGCCCAACTGTGTATGGTAAAAACATCTGCTTCCAATAAAACTACAGCATACTTACAAATACTAACAACAAATGATTTCAGGAAAATATTCCAAGAGCACAGAAAGGTTTTGTGACTCTCACCTTCTTTTAGAATTCTTTCAGTATTTTTTGATTTTAGTGGGAGTGGTGATGGCGGTGTCAACTGACTAGTGATAAGTGATTTGTTTTTATGAAGTGAAGTTGAAATTGTTGAGATTCAAACTTCCAATATCTCGCTCTGAATTAAGCTTTAGATACTATCCATTTTAACACTCTCTCAGAAAGATTCTCTTTAAGACAATGATAATGAAAGTATATATTTCTCACGATCTACATATGTTGTGAGAGTTAACATGTACATGGAAGCATATCCATAGAGCACACTTCATTTTGCTTTTTATCCTTAGTAGAGATGAATTATTATTACAGGAATAGTTTCTATTATATATATATATATATATAACATATTTATATATGCAATATATATTGCATATATAAATACATAAGCTAAACAGTTTTGAAAATACTGATGTAAGCAGGGCATCTATCTTTTCATTTGGAATTATGCACATCTCATTCAGCGGCTGAAACCATACCTGTCTCTGTCTCTTTTACGATGCCATTGAAAAATAACCTAAGCAATTAAAATCCTTCTTAAAAATCCATCCTCTCCAAGAGCCGTATTCTGTTGAAAGGTGTTGATTGGTTCCTAAGTAACACGCAGAAGAAGATTAGCTACCTCTGACTTAACTCTTTTTCTAAGGATGCTAAGAGTGACATTGATTCTGTTTACTTGTTTCTAGAAATTGAAAACAAAGACGTGCTAGAAATGAGCTGAACAACAGGATTTAAATTGGTAAATAGATGTACTTCCCCAAAGAAATCAGATAGCAGGCGTGAGAGAGAGAGACACTAATAAGACTCTCTTCCTTGCTGCTTACAGAGTTTGTCTTAATGGGCATGTTTTTATTGACCTTCCTTACAGAATTACCACTTTGCTAGGAAGATGACTTGAATCTTAAATGTATTCATCCATGTCATCAAAAATGGTGCCATTATCAGAGACAGGGTTAGCTTACAGAGGCAATAAAGGCATAAAAAAAGCATCCTCTGGGGGAAAAAAGAATAGTAGCATATTTACATAGTCTCTGGTCTGGAGTTCACACAATTATTTAAGTTGCTAGAATTTAAATTTGTCCTTGTAAACTAAACAGCTTTTGCTAACTATTGCATACAAGAGCATAGGTTTCACACTGCATGCAAATTAGGTTCTTCTGGAAACATCTTAACTCTTTCAAGACCCCACATTAGTTTATATGTAGATGGCAGTTTTCTGATAGAGTCTCAAATACAAAGTCGGATAAGTACAAACAAAAGAGAAGCTTGTTCCGTTTACACAGCACTGCCACAGAAGGTAGAATAATAAAAAGGCAGGAAGGGAAAAGTGGGAGAGGAAAAAGAAACCGAGACATGATGAAGTGTAAGCCTCCCAGATACTCACCAATTCCCTAATTTAAAAATCATTATTTAAATATACGTTTTGATTTCAAAAGCATTCTCACAGATTAATAGTTTTTTTATATGAAATGTATTCAGACCTACAAATCTGAGTGAATAATACTGCCAGGTAAAATGCCTTCTTCTCATTTAAAATTGATATCTTTAGAACTTGGGATTTTTATACAAACATGATATTTAACAAATAGATCTGATGTTACTCTAAGCATTGCATATATCATAGGAACAGAGAGCTATTATGTAAAACTTCTAGGTTCTGGATCAGTCTGCAAACCGACATTTCTTCTTCTTCAAGGGCCATAATCATTTCTTAAGGTAAGGGATTAACCGTAATAACTATTTACGGACTATGATGGACCAGGCAAATTATTGGAAAAATTATTACATTTTCATTATCTGAAACAGAATTGTTTATTTTGGAAAATTTTTTCTTTGGGTCTGTTTTTCGAGACAAGGTTTCTCTGTAGCTGTGGAGCCTGTCCTGGGAACTCACTCTGTAACCCAGGCTGGCCTAAAATTTACAGAGATCCATCTGTTTCTGCCTTCTGAATGCTGGGATTAAATACGTGCACCAGCACTGCCCAGATTGGAGAAATTTTTTTAAAGGCTTCATTTAATTTTTCATTTCTGTTGAATGCTGGATTAAAGACATGCAACAGCACTGCCCAGACTGGAGAAATTTTTTAAAGGCTTCATTTAATTTTTGATTTCTGTTGATTTAAATTATTTGCATTATTAGACAGACTTCTGAAACTCATATTGTACCTTATTTGAAATTATTCTTTCTCTTATACACTTTTCATTTTACTTCTTCATATATTTGATTATATATGTGAAAGCTGGTTGATGATGATGGAAAATTAGAGAAAGATAGAAGTTGGAATAGAACAAGGGCACACTTAATGCATGATTGCAATCTCTATTAGTTCTATACTGAAAAATAAAAAAAAATGCTATTTGACTTTTAAATTGTCTTTAAAATAGAAAAGGTAGAATAAAAATATTTGGGAACAGAGTGGACATGCCTGAGAACAGGATTGGAACCGTGGATCATGGTACTGTTAGAGATAGAAAAACTTAAGAGGCAAGACTTTTGAAACCACCGTGATTTGGATAATATCATTCCTTTAGTGCATCTGAGTATTGTAGGACCATAAATGGTGTTCAATATCTTCCCCATTTAAGGGTTCAGGTAATTCAGGAACCTTACAAGACACGTGGTCAAATGCTCGACCACCTTTGTGTTTGTACATTACCTGCTGTACTGAGTCTATAATCTCATTCAGAATTCTTCTATTTTGTTTCCAGGTGCTAACTAATTTTGACAACACAGTTATTTTATTTATTTGTTGTTATTATTTGTTGATGCAGTATACATTCTTAAACTGATGAAGCTAATCTCTCATAGATCTGTGAAATGAACATTTCTTTGTGGTTATTGTTTTTGTTTCCACTTTTTTTTTATTTATTAAAGATTTCTGTCTCTTCCCCACCACCGCCTCCCATTTCCCTCCTCCTCCCCCAATCAAGTCCCCCTCCCTCGTCAGCCCAAAGAGCAATCAGGGTTCCCTGCCCTGTGGGAAGTCCAAGGACCACCCACTTCCATCCAGGTCTAGTAAGATGAGCATCCAAACTGCCTAGGCTCCCCCAAAGCCAGTACGTGCAGTAGGATCAAAAACCCGTTGCCATTGTTCTTGAGTTTTTTACCTGGAACATGTTTTCCCTAAACTCCATTTCAGTACTATTCATCCTTTAAATTGAAGATCAAATAGCATCTTTTGTATAAATTCCTTCATGGTATTATCCTCTACACCATTCTCCAGATTTCTGCGCCTTGACATTACTATGACATAGTTCAAAATGTAATTGTTCATGAATCATTTCCTTTATGCAGAATTCAAAGCTACTGCATGTTTTCTTGAAATTTAAGCTCCTTGGGGATGAGTTAAAATGTCACAAACTTGTGAATTTAAAAGTGGTTCATTTGCCACAAACCACTATCTGTTATAATACCTAGACACAAAGTAGTTGCTTAATGCATTGATACATGATAATTCATTAAGCACAACAATCTTCAAAGAAATTGAAGAAGCACTCACAGAACCTCTATATTGGAACACTGGGATTGCATTGATTTGCTTTTGATGATTCTGCAAAAGTCCTTTTCTCAAAGTGTATGCAAACCTGTATCACTGTACAATACTAACTCTGAGAGCCAGTTCTCCTAAGGGTGCCTGTTAGGAAAAAGTCCCATTTAGCTGTGCCTTCACATCCAAGCATCTGCTGGTGCCCTAGGTAATAGCTGTGCCTACCATAACAGGACTAAGGGAGGAGGGCAACTAAATTTTAAATGATAACTTCAGAGAAGTGTGCTGTGGGATACATTCATATTTGTGCCATAAATTTCCAACATGTGTATTAGAATCTCATTGTTTTATATACCAGGACTTCAATATCAAATCTCCTTATATTGTTTCATACTTGTTCCACAACGTAAATTTCAATTCAATTTATCTCAGCTTTTCTTCATCTCTGGGCACTTGCTATGCATTATCAATGTATATTCTAAAAGGGCCACTCTGATAGCCTTTTTATTATGTCCAAGAGGTCAGAGACACTTAAAACCATCCCCGAACGTGAGCAGATGCATTGAATAGTAAGTACTACTGCTCAGAGCAGCTCCAAATACCCAGCTGTGATGGGATTCATTTCAATGATATAGGCCAGTGGATTCTAGTGTCTGAACGCATCCGTGGCAATACATTTAGAAGCATTGTACAATGCAGGTGCATGCTTAAGGATTGGTACTTCAGTGCCGCCATGGTTTCACTATTTGATGGTATTATACTAACCTCCTCTTCACAATGTGCTCTCTACCTATCTAAAGCAGACAGAATGGCAACTCACAACTAAAATAAAGTATGGAAGCTGATTTGGCCATGTGTTCAAATGAAGTACGAGTGCTCCTTTCATTGCATTTTTGTTGTGTGAATCACCTTTCTAAATTCTTAACATTGATAGATGATTAGTATAAAATAAGTAAAATATCCAAAAGCATTGTTTTTAATATTAAGGATACTTCCCCTCCCCCCCCCCATTAAATCACTGCAGTGTGAACAGGTACCTTCCAAAGTCAGTATATTGTAACAGGGTACTTTATCTCTTTCATGGAAACTAAACAGCAAGATAACATCTCACCTCCACCTAAAAACAATATAGTTCCTTGTGATCAACTGAGAAATACAAGAAACACAAAGCAGTGGGTGAAAGATTGTCTAGCTAAGTAAGTGGCTGGTTTTCCCACCTCACAGGTCTCCATTTTCATTCCTTCTCTTCCCTTGAATAACAAACACACCATGCTTATTAAAAAGTAGCTAAAATAAAGCAACTGAGTTGTCTGAGTTCTTGTTAACAAAAACCCTATATCTAATACAGCTGTAATATCAGAACGGTTATTTTTTATACTATAAGGGAAAATAATAGTTTTTGAGGCAACATATCTTTACCTCACATTCTTCAGAATAAAATTGAAAGTGAAATCTGTATTCCATTCATAGGCAGGAAGAGTGAAGCCAGGTTTATTTTTATCAAATATTCTAGTAAATGGGGTCACATAAGTTATAACTGGAATTAATTTGCATGCATATAAATTGTTAAGATTCCTGTTGTTTGTAATGACTCACATCATCAGCACAAACTCTAGGGATTTGTAGATGGCAAAGGAAAGTAAGTGAATAACAGCATAGCCAAAAAGGGAAGAAAAAAATACTGTTTCTGTTAGAGAAGTGTCATTTCACAGGATGTTGCAAATCATGCCAACTTAGTAAAAGAAAGCCTGCTTTATTAGGCTTGTTGAACTGTATTCTAACAAGATTCCCAAGTTGGCAGTGATATTTTTTCTGCTATGTAAGAATATATTTGAAGATGCATTTTGCTCGAAGAGAAGCATGTACACCTTGCTATGTGCATTTATATATAAGCATTGAAGATAGAAAGGGGAATCAGTAGGCTGGTGTATGAAGCTGTATGTCCTGATTTTCAGTCAAATGCTTTTTTTTTTTCAAGGATACAAGTAGGTGAGAATCTGAAATGTACATTGTGTTTACATTCTATAGAACTGATCTGAAGAGTTCCATGCCATCTGGAGATACAGATCAATGCTTATTCCACTCCCCAGACAGCTAGTACGTGCCATGGAAGCTTACATTGGTGAAATAAAGCAAATTTGAAATAAAAGAAGTAAAATGTAAATAAAAATGGACTTCCCGTCATAGAGTGATCTGCAAAGAAACAGCTCTTATGTTGAGATGTTCTAACAAACACTACTAACAACTGCTGTAATGAAGAGCACTATTCCTATTTAAAGCTGTTTACAGTCAGAAATGAAGACATCTTGCTGGTAGTCACAAAACACAAGAGTGTTAAGTATCTATCCCCACAGCCACAGCACTGTAGAACATCCTCACTGACACCCTGATTTATAGATGGGTTTCCGAACTTCTGTGCCATGTTTACTATTACATCAGTGTATATATATAATGTGTGTATGTATTTCTAGGTAGATCAGAATGGGAGCTGGAAGTATATGCACACTCTGATGCTGGAAATTCTCTCTGCATGTTTTCTCACATAAAAGAACATGCAAACTTTGGAGGTAGCAAGTAAATGTAAAAGTAAGAGCAGGGAATTTTTGATGTCCTCTACTACTACTACTACCCCAAGTGGTAACAGCTTAATTGCTAAGTCTTTTTTTTCTTAAGTGTGCTGTCTAGTTCTCTAAAGACCAGGGAATAAGTTTAAACTTTATATTTGTGTTAAGTTTCTGACTGATAGCAAGACAGAACTGACTAATGAGATAGACTCAACAAGAATTAACTTTTTCTGGCTGATTGTTCAATAGGCTTCCTCTATAATGGATGAACACACACACACACACACACACACAGAGAGAGAGAGAGAGAGAGAGAGAGAGAGAGAGAGAGAGAGAGAGAGAGAGAGAGAGAGAAAATCACCTGACAAAGGTGTCTAACAATGGCTCACTTTTTTTTGTTGACCCTTGTTTGCTTCAATGTCTTGACTTTTAGTTTTAATGTTCACTGTAGTTGACAACACCTTTCACTGAGCATCAGATTGGCTAAGTATGTCTAATGATGTATTGACATTCCAAGGTTAAATTCTCAGTATAAAGGCTAAATCATTCTGTCCTTTTCACTAAATTTAATAAAAGTTCAATGATCTAAATATATGTTATGAAAATATAAAGTAAAATAGTTAAGTTATTGATCTCATCACTGATTTCCCACTCTTAAATATACAGAAAAGTTGTTAATTAATATGGTATGTATTGATTATTTTTTACGATTCTATCTATCTATCTATCTATCTATCTACTGATCTTTCTTTCATTCTTCCCTTCCTTCCTTCCTTCCTTCCTTCCTTTCTTCCTTCCTTCCTTCCTTCCTTCCTTCCTTCCTTCCTTCCTTCCTTCCTTCCTTCCTTTATTTTTCCTATTTGACAAGATCTTACTTTGTGGCCCAAGCTAAAAGACTGAACTGGCTATCCTCCTATTTCAGCTTCCTGAATGACTGTTATAATATATTATACACACACACACACACACACACACACACTTGGAATATATACAGCCCAGAGTCCCAATTTAGACTGTCCTGAAATTTAGAATGGTTTACAGGCATCTCGCACTACCTTTAACTAAAAATGAGTCTTAATACCAAGTAAATGAAACTTCTTTCTCATGAGGTGTTTCCTTACATTAGAATTAGATATGAAAGATATCAGTCTCTGTAACCTATATTCATTATTTGTTAATGTTCAAAACTGTTTTGTTTTGATTTTGTTTGGTTTAGCTTGTTTGGGTTTTGCAATGCTACAGTTTCTGTCATATGTATTTTTTTTTTTAGGGTTCTACAGTCTTATTTAAAATGATCACTTTCTGGGGGTGGGGGAAAAATGATCACTTTCTTTTAAAGGTTGACCATGTTGTATTGAAGTAAGGATGACAATAAACGTGAATTATTTCTAGATAATCTCAAATTTGAAGGTAAATTGGATCAAATCAACTCAGTTGTGAGAGCTTTTGCCCAAGGCCTCTCTACTTGACTAACACAAACACCAAATCTATATCAATAAAGGTGGCGTGCTTCTCCACACTCTCCAGACTTGTAGTTTTATTCTTCTACATGTCTTTCCTTGGATTATTCCTTTTAAGACACAGGGAACAAATTCATTCTCTTCTTCTATAATTGTAACGCCAGAGAAGACTTTGCATTATTTCCTTTATCACACACACTTAGCTTATTTATGGAGAAGATTTAAAATATATATGATAGATGAAACATGTGGCCCCTCTCCTCCTCGTAGATGCAACCGTGTTTCAATGTACACCTTCATAAGAACCTTTTTTTCTATTTATATTTCTCTATCACCTTTCTACTGTTAACTCTCTCCTTTCTTGACTCCTTTCCATTCTTCCGGACCCACTCATTTTCTACCTCCTTCTATCCTTCTTTTCTATTCATTCTCTCTTTACTTTCAGTTGTTTCAATTTTTCTAATAATTCTTTCTAGCTAATTATTCTATGAATATAACGACGACTCTTTAATGCCTACCCACTTGACTATTTACTTCTGTTCTTTCAGGAATATTCCATTCATAAATTCTTTCTTGAACTTTGGCAGTTATAGCTTACTTTATGTTCATAGTTTCTGCTGTTTATACACAAATGCCATTCGATTTTTCCTCACTATCTGTGAATTGCTGGAGTCAAAATTATGGTCTAATCACAATGTGAATAGCTTGTAGTGTATCATAATCAATACTCAAAATTTGCTCCCCAGAATGTGACATAAAGGAGTCAAGTACAAAGCTGTGTTGTGCAGCGGTGAAGCACAAACAGTCATTTTAGGTTGGTGGTTTCAAATTCAGGGTCGATTCACGCTTTCTTAAATCTGCATTAGTCTTTCTCTTTCTCTGACCTTAAATCCATGTTGACTTCATTCACTGCTGGTTATTTAAAAAGCTGAAATGGAAGTCCAGTCAATATTGAAAGATAGAACCATGTTGGCAAATTTCAAAAAGAGCGTATTAGTTGTAAATGATTTTAAGATAAAATGCCTGGCTCTAAAGGATACAAGAGATTAACAAAGTCATGTTGGCTATTCAGATTAGGTAATGAAAATATCTGATGCTGAACCGTTCAGACATTAAAAATACATTGTAACCTGAACTCTTATTTAAATTCATAATGAGGCTTTCCACAATGTTCTGGAGGTCCGGGTTCTTCTCACGTGGTTCATGTTCCTCTTAGCAGGCTTCCAGTCAGAGATTGTATTCTCTATTGGCTCATGATTCAGACTACTCCTCAAGACTCTTGCCAGCTTTACATAATAAGTTTAAAAGGGAATACCACATTTATTCCAAGGAAAATATTTATTTAAAAATGGCAAGTTAAAGTAGATGCAAGCAGACTAAATACTTTTAAAAAATTCACAAGTGTAAATTATGCATGGTATGAAATATCACAATATTTTGTCTTGTCAAGGTGTCACTCTGATACTTGGTAAAATAACTATTATTTCATGGCTCAAATTTCTTGTGGTAAAATAGTTGCTGGGTATGTTTGGCTGATTGATAAGACATTCTCTATGGGCTTTAAATATAAAATCAGATGTTTTGTGTGACTGAGATATTACCCTACAAATCATTCTAAATTTGAGGCTTCCTATTTCACATGTATTATTTGTAGACTTCTCTTTCCTTGCAGAACACACCATTTATTTGTAGGGCTCATCTAGCATCAATTAAAAGGCAATCCCCAGGGCTGCTAAATGTGTAGGGAATTCTACTCCCATCACATAGAGGTAAATTGTAAATATCCTCTAATCCTAGTAGAAGTTCCTGATCTAAAGTGCATCATCAAACAAAAGGGAAGCAATGACTCACAGAGGAAAGAACAACAGAGAGAACGTCATTCACTGCCATAGGTTAAACATATTGGGGTCAATAGGAAGTTCATAGCAACCCACACAACAAAGGCATTTTACTTCACGTTTCTTCTTCCGCATCTTTAAAATAGTAATCATTAAATAATGTTTCGTATAAATTCTCCATACCTTTACTGGCAACAGAGAGAAGTACAACTTCCCACAGAAAACATTATTTCTCAGGGTAGGAAATCACCAAGTGTCATTATTCCGAACTGCACCTTTTGAGTAAATCCATTTTCACCTACTTACAGCAAAAACAAAACCCGAAAGTAAAGGAAATTGATAACAGGATCCACATGCATATATAATAAAACAGGAAAGTGCTATTTTGACAAGCTTATTCATAACCCAGTCTGATAGAAAAAAAATTCCATTTTCCACTCTCAGTGGGGAAAAACTCAGCTTAGAAAGCAACCCTTTTATTTCATGACTGTCACCAAAATAACAATTACAAGTAAAATAAGGATGAAATATTTGAAAAGTTGCTTAGCACTTTTTATGGAAATTGTGATCCCCTCTTTACCTGTTTGTTATTTGATTTAACAAATTGATTCCTGACCGGCTTTTTTGAAATTCGCTGTTTCCAGAACAGGTTACATAGAACAAAGACTGAATTCCCCAGGGGATTAGGTTACAGTGATTCCATCGAGAATCATTCTCCAGTGGCCACCTTTTACTTCTTCCCAGGCTATGGGAATTCGTTAATATCTGGAGAATAGTCTTAAATAAAACCATTGTCTCAACCAGCAGGTTTATGCAACCATCCTGAAATGTTTTAATTATTGTTTTCTTTTCCTTTTTAATTAAAAGACCAGAGGTCAAGCAAGCCCACTGAAAGCTGATCACAGCCTCAAGTAGAAATGTCAATGAAACTCTAATGATTGGATTTGTTGTTTTCTTTTCTCTTTTTGTTTTGCAGAACCGGAAGAGTGCATTAATTGCACAGATGAATGCCGAGTGCTTGGTCATTCTGATAGGTGTTGGATGCCACAGTTCCCTGCAGCCAATCAGGCTGAAAACGCAGATTACCGCACAAATCTCTTTGTACCCACAGTTGAAGCTAATGTTGAGACTGAGACTTATGAAACTGTGAACCCCACTGGGAAAAAGACTTTTTGTACATTTGGAAAAGACAAGCGAGAGCACACTATTCTCATTGCCAATGTGAAACCTTATTTAAAAGCCAAACGTGCCCTGAGCCCTCTCCTCCAAGAGGTCCCCTCAGCATCTAACAGCCCCACCAAGGCATGCATTGAGCCTTGCGCCTCCACAAAAGGCTCCCTGGATGGCTGCGAAGCAAAACCGGGGGCTCTTGCCGAAGCAAGCAGTTCCTACCTGCCTACTGACAGTCAGTATCTGTCGCCCAGTAAGCAACCAAGAGACCCTTCCTTCATGGCTTCTGACCAGATGGCAAGAGTCTTTGCGGATGTGCACTCCAGAGCCAGCAGGGATTCCAGCGAGATGGGAGCAGTGCTGGAACAGCTGGATCACTCCAACAGAGATCTGGGCAGAGAGTCGGTGGATGCAGAAGAAGTTGTGAGAGAGATTGACAAGCTCTTGCAGGACTGCCGGGGAAATGACCCTGTCGCTGTGAGAAAGTGAGGGGGAAAAGGGCCTTGGCGATTTCTTGTCTCTTCTGTTGATTTAAACATGATTACTCCCCAAGTGACAACCCATTTTACAGGGGTGGACCAAGAACAGTGCTGCTTTAAGGCTTTTAGTGAACATCTGAAGTGCCCACAAGTATGTTCTTTTCACTGCTGTTTCTTTTACAGAAATAACAATGGTTTTGACCAAACATATATTAGGACAGAATTAATGACGCTTAAGGAGAAACGAGAAAAGAGAGAGTGAAGAAAACGGAGGAGAGAGAGAAGACAAAGGAGGATGAAGAGACAAGTTACCTTTTGACAATCTGTTAGGAAGGTATTCAGCGTGAGACTTTAAGTATTTCTGATCGCTCTAAGACTGTCCTCCGAGATCGATGCTGACTTAACTGTTTACCTATAAACCCCATACAAAGCAGGGTCTTATTTGTTATCTGTGGTGGGTTTCTAGCTGACATCACAGGCTTCTACTGAAAGTCCTGAAAAGACCTTGCAGTAGTCCAAGCTACACCAAACATTAACACATATTTGTGGTAAACATTTCTGTATAAAGTACCTGCCAAGCATAGAAACACAAAGACCATTTCATATCATTAGTCGGAAAGCAAAAGTATATATATAATAATAATAACAAAACAGAAAAAAATACAACAACGAAAAAACCTTGGTCATTTGTAAGACACCTCATGTCGTATAAAAGTTCAATGTAAAAAGATATAGTCCGTGTTGTCCTGAACACATGCAGACCTATTCACTTCATTAAAGAAGAAAATTTGAAGACTTAAAAATGTCTATTTAGCATTTTAGTGTCCAACAAAGATATAAATGATGGTGAATTTGTTTTACATTTGAACAAATCTGAATCATGGGCTATTATTGAGTGGTAATATTGAGAGAAAATTAAGATGACTTAAATGTTAATTCATTTTTGGACACTAAAATAGCTCAGGAAAGTGAAAAAATTAGACATAACTGATCACATGACCATTTAAATGTGCAGATGTAAGAAGATTCAATGTGTTTACATCAAATGACATATTTTTATTGATTTATTGCAGATTCCGTGCATATGAGCCAAATTGTTGAGTGTATAAGAGCTATATTGTGTATTTTATTAAATTAATATATAGTTGTGTTGCAAAAATATTTGGGCTTATATTGTAAATGGCAAGTGTTGCCTCGGTAGCTGTCGAACTCTATGAGTTTTGTTTTTTCCTGCTTCCTTTTCCCCATGGAGCGTGGGAAGCAGTGCCTCAGAGCAAAGTCTCTTGTTTAATGTATAGTCTACCAAGTACTACAGTACATAATTCTGTTCAAAACGTGTTTGAGTGAGCTGATGGAGCTAACTGAAAGGTCCAAAAAAATGCATCTGTCATTCATAGTTCTGTGCAAGTCCTTGTAGAAGCTTTGATTAAAGACATGATAAATCACAAGAACAAGAACTACATTTTGTACCAATACCTGAAAATTCTTTACCATGTTTTCAATAACATAAAGCTTCTGCCTATGTAGATAGCATAGCATTGGTTGGTTCTCAAAAGTATCTTCAGTGGTTCAGGTGTATGTGTACATCATACTACTAAACATGACAAATGTTTTAATGCATGTGTAGTACCAGTACTGGTTACATGCATTGTGTACTGTGTTTTAAGTGGTCTTGGTGTTAACAAAATTTGTTTTTCTTTATCTCTGTGTTATTCTGCCTCCTTTTATTGGTGTCCTTTGAGAACAATACCCTTTATTCCATCACTTGGTTACACCTTTTCTTATGACATTTAGCAAGTTTCCAACTCCCTTCCTTCTTAAGCTAAGACAACTCTAATTTCAGGAATTGGGAAAAATAAAATTAGCACTCACAGAAGTAGTAGCAGATGGAGAAATGCCTTGATTGACATTTTCCTTCAGCATTTAAATTTTGTTTTTGGCATTTAACAGCTTCATGGCAAACAGTTTGAGCCCATACCTTGGAAAATGTGGTGCTGAGTTAAATAAAGGCTGTTTGTGCACTGGAGCAGAAAAAAAGTGATTATTTACAAACTGGGAGAGAATTTTGTGCCTTCTTTTCTGGCCACCAAGCCAGTGTAGAAACAGCATAAATGTCATAAAATCCTTATACTAAAAACAAAAGAAAAAGTAAAACAAACATTGAACTAAATTCAGTTTTATAATTAAATATATCCGCTGGAACTCTTTCCATCATTTCACAGAAGTTTTAGATCGTACCTCACTCGCAACAATTGCTTTGGGGGTAAAAATGGGTGACTCCCCACAGCCTTACTCTCTTGAGAACCGCACTTGGTTCTTGATAACAGCCTTTCCACAGTTTCTACTCTTGCTTTCTGTTATCCATACATGTTTAAATTAGAAAAGAACGGATCTTGTACATGTGAAACACAATTGACACCATATTTTGGCCAATTTTATGTATCTACAGTGTGTTGTCTCTGTTCTATGATATTACTTTTTTTTCAGGAGACTACAAAATGACTTAGATTGATAGATAGTGGAAAACTGACGGAAAACGCTTCCCTTTTAGTCTTTCCCAGCTTTGCCTCTCTCTCACTATTCAGATAACCACATAGTAAAGTCTAAGCAGTGCTCCAATGAATTCAACACAAAGAATAGGTTTATTTTTTAAAACTTCTTAATTCTAAGTAACCAGTTGTTCAAGGTATAGTGTCTGATGACGCTGACACACCCTACGAGTCTCAGAATTGGTTGAACCAGTATGTGAGGGATAGACAAGAAGCGGCCACCAGTGATTTACTAGTGTTAGCTGTTTAATACCTTTTCTGTATTTAGTAGTGATTATTTATTTACAAGTTGGTGGTAGTTCAAGTCAGGACTCTGAGCTTTGTAGTTGAGGGAATCTTGCTTTTATTCATCTCCCTGGGACCTGCCTTCATCACAGAACTCTGGTGCTTGGCTTCCAAGGAAGCCTTTGCTATGCCAAAATCATACATTTGGGGAACAATGTCTCTAATGGGTGGTACAGAATCAGTAGGATTGAAGACGTTTCTGGAATGTAGAGTGCTTTGCAAATGTACATACATAAGATGAGAAATAATGTCTTTTATGTCTCTAGAGCTATTCAAGTAGAGGAAAATTCCATTTGGGGAAATTTAGCAAAAGACTCAAAACACTAAAAAAAAAATGTTTAATGGTGAACTACAAATAAAACTTTAGTAGTGAAATCGTTCGCCATCTGTTAATAATGAAAATGTTTTCATTAAAGTTCAAAATAGTAATTATAAGTGTGATACCATATCAAAGTAAACATTTAAGAGCAATGTCTTATGTAATCTCAAAGAAGGTTTTCACATTGTTTCTTTAACCAACAAACTTACCCCCATTGCAAACAACAGACAAAAATTGGAACCTGTGCCATAGATTCGCTGAATTCCTGGGTGAGAAATTGGTTGTTTCTTTCCCTAAATCAACTGAGTTCTTATAAAATGTGGCTTTCTTATTAAGGATGTAGACACTGCTCAAATTTAAAAAAAAAAGCACCACAAAAAATAGTCATGTAATAATGAGCAGTATGCTTATGAGAACCAGGTTAAAAGCTGTTTGTTGTCTAATGGAGTGGAAGTTGCTGGGGTCAACAAATAGACTAAGGACCAGCATAATATGTACCTACTCATTATTGTCTAATTATAATCTTTTGACAAGAGACAACATTTATCAGAGCATTAATTCCATGAGAGTTTTGGCTATCAAGTTGTGTTGATTTGAAACCTAATTGAATGAGACCTGATTAAAGTCTGACTCTCCTGGCCCCAGTGTTTTGCAGGTTAGCTATTTCCATTTATCAGTCCCATCACTTCATAAGGTTCTTCCTGCACCAAGTGATTGGTGAACAAGGACAGCGACAACAAAAAGCAGCATACATTGTATGGATTTATCTCAACGCTAATGTTTAATGGCTGTGTTTCATGTGACCTGTCTGGAAAATGAGGACTCTGAATAAAAAGCTATTACTAATAGTGGTATTGCCTTCCTGTGAATTCATTAACACAGAAGTGATGTATTCTCCACTGCACACCACCAAGGACCCTAACCGTAATTATTTTGGAAAAACAAATATGGTATTATAATTGTCTTTGCTAATTATCTGCTTTCCCATAAAAGGAGATTAAAAAGTTACTTAATGCCTGCCATTAGTTTCTAACAGAAATGAATTAATATTCTTTTAAATATCTTGGATAAGTGAGTTAGTCAAATAATTACCATGAAACTATGACCTATGTATTCTTATACCTTTCATATTTACATTTGATGTAACAATAATTTGATATAAGATCCCGTAATTATGCAGAAAAGTCACGTTATAAAATTCCTCCCTGTCTCATATGAATGTTCAAGGCATCATTTTATAAGAACATTTACAGGAAGTGTACATTTATTTAAACATTTTTAAATCATAAGCCTCTTACCAGAATCACCTTGCAGCCACAGAGTAATATTGGAGCATATCAAACACATGAATGAATTCAACAAATACTTGGTTTTAGGCCACCCAGTTCTTCAGAAAGCTCAATGGATTACTCCTGGTTTTCCCGAGTTACCTAGAACACCCTGCATTCTTGCTAATTCACATCAGGTGACAACTTTTACAATTCACACCCACATAATATCTTGCTCCATAGGCAGTTTTGTTTTAGTTTTTATGACATCACCCACAATTTTTGTTGCATTAATTTAAATTATTAGCACAGATTAATAGTTACCTATCCACATTTTGGTTCATTGATATGTTGGACTTTTTCTTTCCTTGAACATTAAGCTAGATGCTAATGGCTATAGAAGGGTTCTAAGGTTCAGAGAAACACCACATTTTGCATGCAGAGTTCTTACAGTTTGTACCTTAGTGATACCTATAAAGATAGGAAATGACTTGCTCTTTCATAGGAGTAGCAAACACGGTTAGCCAATTTCATTCCTTGCTTTAAAGTGTAAGGGTAGATCAAGGCACTGACAATTTTGTCATATGAATCATGTGACGAAGGTTGAGAGAGAATGGAATCATTCAGGTGAAGAGCCCTTTCTGTCTATGACACAATTAGGAGGAGATCTTGAGCACAGCTTACAGGAACCTCTTAGTATATATATGTCCATGAAATGCCAGTCTCAGAAATTACAGCCACTTTTGAAGATGGCAGCAAAAACTGTGGCTCACATGGGCTGACTCATCACCGATTAGCTTAAAAATATATTACTTCGGTTATTTTTGAACAACATAACCTATTTTTTGCTATGAGATATTAGAAGTTTATAGCTCCACAATGTCACAGAAATTACTCAAAAAATTTTCAGCATTTTTTTAGAGGTAAAACACAAATTTTGAGCTTTGGTCCATTTTTCATAGCTTGTATTTTGTTGAAGTAATTGGCATTTGTGACAGTTTACATGAAAAGTATTCTTATTTCTTTCCTGGTTTACTGGGGCACTCAGATCAACAAGCAAAATAATTGCACAGACTTATTTGAGATAGGGAAATTCTGGCTCTAGAAGACTTTCTATGTTGCAAAGCTTTATACAATTAATTCACATGGAGCTACAAAGCAGCAAAGCACATCTAAGGAGAAGCAGCTAAGAGGCCTGCACTTAGAAGTAGGTATCTAATTTGAGTGGCCAGCCCAGATTTTCTCAATTCTAAAATCTTGCAGCATTTCATTTCTTCTCCAAATAGTCATCTCCTGAAACCTTTTTTTTCAAATTATGCTGCCAATATTAGTTTCCTTTTAATACTCTTATATTTTTACTATGTTGATAGTTCCCTAACTCTCTGTGAATAATTTGAAAAGGAAAAAAAGCACTTTCAGTCTCCAAGAAAATAAAACAAACAAATAAACAAGAAAAACACATTACGAGAGTCATAGGCATCATTCTTGTCTTAAATGTGGTGGTATGTGTCTGTCACCCGAATACTTGGGAAACTGAGGAAGTAGACTCATGAGTTGCAGGCAGTCCTGGATGGTGTGTGTGTGTGTGTGTGTGTGTGTGTGTGTGTGTGTGTGTGTGTATGTGTGTGTAGTGGTAGTGCTTGAGCAGACTATTGAATTATGTCTGTCTTAATATTACCCTCTTTCTTTCACTGTTATTGATAATTATTTCCAAATCCTATATTACAGCTACCAAATGGAATTTACAGAACAAAAGGACATCTTTTTTTAGAATTCGACCTAGAATACAATTATAGAAGACATCAGACCAAATATTGATAACTGGATAATTGTCATCTTTAAAAGTGCTATACAACTTTTGTGTTATTATCTCTCCCCAGCCCCAAATGATAGAAAATCAGTTTTCTGGTGAATTTAGTATGCATTCATTTGGAAACAATCATGCAGATGTTCATTTAATTATATTAAATCATGAAATTTGTATATGCCTAACCAATGAGGTTGTTAATTGTTTTCTTAGAAATGATTCTATAAAATTTAGTAATATTAAAAGTATATATACATACATATAAGTGGATGAGAATCTAATAATTTCAAGAGCTACTAACATAAAATAAAGGACAAGCCAAGCAATTTGATATGGCTAAATTATGCCTAGTATATTTGAACTTGACTTTCTTCCTCCACTCTGACTGTGTAGTATAAACTATGGGTCTCTTCAGAGGTCAGACAGAAAAGCAGCAATACCATAATAGTTAAATTCACTGTAGTTCATCAAAAGTGAAGCTGATTTGATTTTAATTAATCAATTAAAATTAATTTCAATTTATTATCTCCCACACAACTCACAGAAATCCCATCTTATTCTCAAGAAGACCAATTATACCGATATCCCTCTACCACTAACTTATTGCTGTATATTTTTAAACCTAAATAAAAATGGATCAGATGTGATATTCTTTAATTTCATTAGACAGTTAAGTAGCTCAGTGTTTATTATCTAACAATTCTTAAATTATATTTTGAAGCTATTTTCCCTTAGAACTACATTTTTAAGTCTATTACATCTAGACGTTTATGTTAAGAGAGTTTGGAAATTTTAATTTTTTTTAAAAAAATAATTCATACAAATTACATTTTGTGATAAATTAAATGAACATCCTGTAACATTTGTAAACTCTCTTTTAAGGGATTATCTTATTTTATCTTCTTTTCATAGCTTTCCCTATTACCTAAATGCTATGTTATCTTTCTCATCTATTTATTAAAATAACTTGCATAAGTTCATATGTTGCAAATTATTTGTGGAGCTACTGAAGACTTATCTTATGATTATATTAAGTGAAAAATTTCCATTTCAATTTTCTAGGCCTATATGAAAACTTGCAATCCTTTTTAAACTCCCACATGGAGTGTTAAGATTGACAAATGCATAATGATTTCTAACACGAAGTACACAAAGTGAAAGTAGGTCAGGAATAGGAATTTTTAGAAAAAAATTCTGTAGGGGTGCTGAGTACTTCATTGGAAGTCTGAATAAGTCATTAGAAAATGCATGATCTTACTATATTATCGCCAATTCCTATATATTAAGAAATCTTCTTATTAAGATCTCATAATGTTAAATGTTTGACATTGATGGAAGATAAGTAGAGATCCTCTGAGACTGTTATGATTGCTCTTCCTACACATCTTCCTTAAACATCTCCATAATTCAAATACTATACTTACATTTCATCTTTTTAATTTTGATTAAACGTAAAAAGTTACTCTCTGCTCATAAACCAGAGGAAAGGGAATGAATGAGCATGTAAAAAAAAAAAAGGTAGCTTCTTCTTTTGAAGAATGTGGCATTTCAGAACTTATCTGTGAAGCACAATTTGCATATTTTGGCAAAATGGGACAGATATACATGAACTAAATGCCGCTTCTGCCTCTATGTAATTTCAATGGCCTGAGAAATTAACAAATTTATAAAAGCTGTAGTTTTGTTTGTGCTGTGTGAGAAATGTGAGTCACTCGTGCTTAGAAAAGAGATTGATTGGAACGGAAACATTCTCAGGTAAGGAATCTGAACTGCAGCAGCTTCCTGGAGAAAGCAGATTTGAACTGAGCATGGAAGAAAGGGGCAGCAATCTGGCCAGCAAAGCTGTATAGGAAATGCATTTTGGACATAGAGACAGGTGTGTACAAAGCCATTAAAATAAGTCAGAATATTTTCTGATATGGATGGTAGAAGGGGTTGGAGAGACATGTTAGATCAAGTTAGGATGATCCAAATGCGCAGTTTAGGAGATGCCACAAGAACATCTATTGTAAAGGTGAAGAGATGTAAGGACACCTGAATTAGCATTACTGGCTGGGAGAGTCCTGCCGAACTCCTGCCAAGCTGAATGTGAATTCGGGAAAATAACACAAGGACAGCTTGCTGCTGCCTGGTGATCCATTCTTTATATGATGCTGCCTAATAGCACCTTGTACTTGGGTCTGGTCCAGCTATCGAGAGGCAGCGCCAGCTCTGCTGAATCTTGAAATTCTCAGTTTCAAGACTTCAGCAGAGTATTTATGTGTGTTTCCAACTTCCCAGAAATAATTCTTCCTTTCAAATCTGTAATCATTTTCGATACTTTGGAAAGCAAAATGAAGGTGAAAATCAAGGATATGGAAGTCTTCCATCCTGGAATTGGTGACCGTGACTCTTAAATGTTTCCAGATTCTCTAAGTACCACTTGGAATGTGCTGTATGAATTCTGCTGGCTAGAATAATTCCAATAATTGTTCCTGATGTTATCCCAGCCTCTTCAGGCAGACAGAAGTAGCCTATCACAGTGCATACATATTCCAGGAATTTACTAACATACATATTTCCAGTCTTAAGTAGAACATCAATGAACATACAATGGTAATTTCAAAATGGGGTAATTTTCCTCCTTAAGGTTATTTGACAATGTTCACTGATAATGTTTTGTTTTTAAATCATAGTGGTATGTAGAAGCTGAAGGAGTTGTTAACCATTCTACAATGTACATGGTGGCTATCTACAGACAGAAAAAGAAAACACCCAAATCCCCACGATTCCCAGTTTGAGAAATTCTGTGTATCATATAAAATGATGCAGTTTGAAAAAGAAGAGCAAGCAACTCTGGGATTTAGATGTTTGATCTTGAGGTTAATTAGATAATGTGTTTTCTTTCTGAGTTTAGATAGGAGTCTGGGCGATTTTAAATTCCTTAGGACTAAGGACTTCTCTGCATTGTGTCTTCTGATAATTGACAGCACCAGTGTCTTTCTCCCACTGACATTCTTATCTCTGACTCTAATCAGTGTCAATTGGCTGAGAATGAGAGAAAGATGTTGCTTTTGTTGTTTTTAATCCTCATAATGGGGCTTAGAACCCATACCCTAAGGCAGAAGAGAATCCCAAATCCCTAAAGTGAAGAAAGGAATCTGCCTGGGGGAACTGTCTAAAAGTTCTTATAGGTCAGTTGCTATGACCCATTTCTATCCTCAGGACTAAAGGCATTGTGTGTGTGTGTGTGTGTGTGTGTGTGTGTGTGTGTGTGTGTGTGTGTGTGTGTGTGTGTGTTGAATCTGTCTCTGCCATCGGGATTTGTGGAAGCCACATACAAAAACATGATGATATGAAATGGAGATCAGACAAAGACATTGCTCAAGCAGGAGTTAGTGACCATGTGCAAGCCCCCTGCCACAGAATGGATGAGTTTATTGATCTTCTAGGCACTGACTTTAGTTCTTTCAAAGTAACACATGAAATGCAAAAAAAGAAAAAAAATGTCAGATTGACATTCTAAATGAGGTTAGGGGAAGGTGACTGCAAACAGTTTCTTAAAAGTCTTATTTCTCTTGACACACACTCTGTTTTACCCATCTGTAACGCAGGGTAGGCGGTTCCAATGCACATTTTATGAATTTGAACTTGAAATGACTCTAGTTTTAAAATAATAATGGTAATGTGTTAAGAGGGTGACAAGAACTCTCGTGGCAAAGTTGAAAGTCTGTGCATTGACAGGCAAATTAATATAAATAGCAATTACCATAGCCAATGTACATCTGAGATTTCATCTTCCTTGGATAAATATGGACTAAGTACATTACACGACAAAGGTGCATTATTCACTCTGGTGAATCCCGGGGATCCATGCAGACTAGGATGGCTGGAGTTAGGCTTTTGATGAAGAGGCTGAAGAAAGAAGCAAAACCTCAGCTCTGAGGTTGAACTTTCCAGTGGACACTCAGGAACCTGCTGCCACACAAGAAAGCCTCGAGTGCAGTTTCTCTGATTAAACATTGCTGTATTACGAAGCGATGCAATTGTGATACACTACTACTGTTCAAGCTAATTTACTTCCTAATGGTCTATTTGCATAGCGGAATTTGCATTTTATTTCACAGCAAATGTTATGACGCCACCTGCCCCATTTGAGATAGAACACCAAAACTAAGAAAATAGAAGCACTCGGAACTGAGAACGACTATTAGAAGCATTGTACCCACTCTTCCTCCCTTGGCAGCACTGAATGTAACAACCAGGATTCAGTTTCCAGCAAACAAAAGTAAAACTGATAATTCTTGCCCTCACATACAGGTTGCCAGTTTCTGTTTCAACCCCTCCTCCTTCCCTCTGTCTCCTTCCTATTTATTCATTCAGTTCAATGAAGGTAATTTCCCTAAACCATACTAAGTTCACTGCGAGGGCAAATTTATTTTGGGAAATGTCAAAGACAAGTGAGACATGCCAGCGCAATAACCTAACAACCTCCCAACCGTCAATACCACTGCTCTTATTTAACTTAAGCTTTTGGCCACAGACACCTCTCCACACTGAAGACGACAGCCTAATACAGCAAATTATTGCTATCTGACTCCTTCTGTGATCAAGAGCATAGACTTTGTGGATGTGTTTTCCCTTTTGCTGAACTACTGCCTGTCGATCAAAATACCTACTTCAAGGTTCAAATCCCTAGGGTGACAGCTGCCATTAAAAGTGACTCATTACAGTCATTCAGAGTCCCCTAACACATGGATAGAAGTTTGCTTCCTAGGGAACACTGGCAGGTTACAGTCCTCAACAGCTTTTCTCATTTCAGCAAATGTACACACATTTGCCAATTACTTTATTCAGTAAAATAAATATTATGGCTGAGAGGTTTTTTTTAAAGTAATAAACGTAAAAAATTCACAAAATGTTCTCATGAAGCAAAGAAATGTGTTTAAAAGTCCTTTAAAAACATCTAAAATTTAATTTTATATTATAGAATATAGTTAATATCTATATCACTAATAAAATATATTATTAGTTATTATATAGATTAAAATGTATTAGGAACAAAACTAGGAAAATATAAAACATAAGCAAAAGTATTTAAAGCTAGTAATTAACCAGATTCACTTTGTCTTTGTAAATTTTGTCTTTGTATCATCCTGATTCTCACATGAACAGAACTGGGAGCTTTCCAGGTTATGTTTAGGGAAGGGAAGTAGAGGATACTAGATGCTGTCATGAACTCTGCCACTAGGCTGTCTTGGGAGAATACTAACTCTACTTACCACACTCCAGTCTTGTGACCTTATACCAGGGTGAACCACATGAAGTCCTTGGGTCAAATCTGGACTTACGCCTTCATTTCACATAGAAAGATGTACTGGAAACTGGTTGTATCTATATACTTACATATAGTCTGGGATGTTTTTCCAACTAAAAAGTGAAAAAGTTAGGAAAAAATCTGCATTATATGAAAGCAAAATAATATTTAATCTTACACAGAAGAAATTACCTGAGCCCTCCCTGAATAATTCACCAGCTTCTACTTGTGTTTTTTTTAGTTGTAAAACAGGAATAATATCCCCTCACCTCACCCCCCATCCACTGCTCATAGAAAAGTTTCCCATGAGCAGTAAACAAAGTCTGGCACATCAATTTGAGGCAGGATGAGCCCCCTTTCCCCTGCTCCATATCTAGGCTGAACAAGGTATCCCTTCAAAAAGAGTAGCCTCGAAAAAGCCAGTTCAAGCAGTAGGAATGAATCCTCGACCCACTGCCAGTGGCCCCACAGACTGCCCAAGCCACACAACTGTCACCCACATTCAGAGGGGCTAGTTCAGTACTATGCAGGTTTCTGCTGTCAGCCTGGAGTCAGTGAACTCCCACAAGCTCAGGTCAGCTATTTCTCTGGGTGTCCCCATCATGGCCTTGACCCCATTACTCATATTATTGCTCCTTGCTCTCTTCAGCTGGACTCTGGGAACTCAGCCCATGGCTCCACTGTGGATTCTGCATCTACTTCCATCAGTTACGGGATGAAAGTTATATGATGACAATTAAGATAGCCATCAATCTGATAATAGGAGAGGACAGTTCAGCCACTTTCTCCACTATTGCTAAGGGTCTTAGCTGGGGTCATCCTTGTAGGTTTTTGGGAATTTCCCTAGTGTCAGGTTTCTTGCTAGTCCCATAATGGTTTCCTCAATCAAGATATCTCTTTCCTTGCTCACCCTTTCTGTCCTTTCCCCATCTCAATCAACCATTTCCCTCTGTTCTCCCCCTCCCCTTCTTCCCTCCACCTCTCCTTCCACCATCCTTTTCTCCCACCCTCATCGTCCCAGTTTGCTAAGGAGGTCTTGTCTATTTCCCCTTCACAGGGGGATGCATATATGTTTCTGTTAGGCTCTTCTTGTTACCTAGCTTCTCTGGGGTCATGGACTATAGGCCGGTTATCCGTTGCTATATATCTAATATTCACTTGTGAGTGAGTACATACCATGTTTGTGTTCTGGGTCTGGGTTATCTCACTCAGGATGTTTTTTTCTAGTTTTTTCTAGTTCCATCCATTTTTATGAAAATTTCAAGATGTTTTTTCACCACTAAGTAGTACCCCATTGTGTAAATGTACCACATATTCTTTATCCATTCTTTGGTTGAGGGGCATTTAGGTTGTTTCCAGGCTCTGGCTGTTACAAACAATCCTGCTATGAACATAGTTGAACAAATGTTCTTGTAGTATGATTGAGCAACCTTTTGGTATATACCCAAGAGTTGTATTGCTGGGTCTTAAGGTAGGTTGATTCTCAGTTTTGTGAGAAACCACTTTACTGATTTCCAAAGTGGCTGTACAAGTTTGCATTTCTACCAGTAAATGTTCCCCTTATTCCACATCCTCTCCAGTACAAGCTGTTATTGGTGTTTTTGATTTTAGCCATTCTGACTGGTGTAAGATGGTATCTCAAAATCATTTCAATTTACCTTTTTGTGATGGCTAACAATGTTGAGCATTTCCTTAAGTGTCTTTTGGCCATTTTGTTACGGGAGGTCCTCCCACTCCTCCAGCCTATTGCTGCTGAGATACCAGCCCCTGGGGGCGTGGTCTCTCTCCCTTTAAAAAAGCGGCCACTTCCCTCTCCTCTCTCTCTCTTCACCATCAGCCCTCTGTGCAACCAGGAAGGAAGTCTAGTCGCCTGCGGAGCAGGAAGTGAAGAGAGAGAGGAGAGGGAAGTGGCTGCTTTTTTTTCTTTTTTTTTAATTTTTTTTTATTGATAAAAGAAGAATAAAGAAAAAAAAAATTTCCACCTCCTCCCAGCCTCCCATTTCCCTCCCCCTCCTCCCACTCTTCTCCCCCTCCTCCCACCCCTCTCCCCTTCCCCCCACTCCTCTCCCCCTCCCTCTCCAGTCCAAAGAGCAGTCAGGGTTCCCTGCCCTGTGGTAAGTGCTAGGTCCTCCCCCCTCCGTCCATATCTAGGAAGGTGAACATCCAAACTGGCTAGGCTCCCACCAAGCCAGCAGATTGCATAGGATCAAAACTGCGTGCCATTGTCCTTGGCGTCTCATCAGTCCTCATTGTTCGTCATGTTCAGAGAGTCCAGTTTTATCCCATGCTTTTTTGGTAACAGTCCAGCTGGCCTTGGTGAGCTCCCAGTAGATCAGCTCCACTGTCTCAGTGAGTGGGTGCACCCCTAGTGGTCCCGACTTCTTTGCTCATGTTCTCCCTCCTTCTGCTCCTCATTGGGACCTTGGGAGCTCAGTCCATTGCTCCAGTGTGGGTCTCTGTCTCTATCTCCATCCATCGAAGTGGCTGCTTTATTAAAGGGAGAGAGACCACGCCCCAATGGGCTGGTATCTCAGCGGCGATAGGCTGGAGGAGTGGGAGGACCTCCGGTAACACATTTGAGATTTGTCTGTTGAGAGTTCTCTGTTTAGATCTGTACCCCATTTTTTAATTAGATTCTTTGGTATTTTGATGTCTAATTTCTTGAGTTCTTTATATATTTTGGAGATAAGTCCTCTATTTGATGTGGGGGTAGAGGAAGATGTTGCTGCCTTTTTGTCTTATTGACAAAAAAAAAAAGCTTCTCAGTTTCAGAAGGTCACATATCTTTACTGTTGCTCTCACTGTCTGTGCTACTGGGGTTTATTTAGGAACTGGTCTCCAGTGCCTGGCAAATGCATGGAGCAAATGAGAGAGGTGATGGAAAGCATCAATACATGCAGATGCATAGCAAGTTCCCAATGAATGTTATTGATTATGACAAATGGATGCATGTCAATAACATACATCTATCATAATATTACCTTAGGACATAGCTTCAAACTCTTTTTGAACATCTTTCAAAGAGCAATTATTCTAAAATAGTGTTTCTCAAACTTCCAAATTCTAAGACACTTTAATATAGTTCTCATTCTGTGGTGACCCCAACCATAAAACTACTTTTGTTGCTAGTCCATAACTCTAGTTTTCCTACTGTTATGTAAAATAAATGTAAATATTTGTTCTTTTCTTTTCCAGATGGTCTTAGGTGATCCTGTGAAAGAGTAATTAAACCCCAAAGGGGTCTCAATCCACAGGTTGAGGATCTCTGTTCTAAAACTATGCAAAATCAAGAAAGCAGCAATAGAAAACAAATTTCCAAAAAATACTTTAAGTGTATGCTCAGTTTATTGTTTCTTAGCTGGTTCAGACAACTGCATCTGTCAAAAATTAATAGCCAAGAAGTCAGTTAAGCATTGCCAACATTTCACCAGAAGCCTGGAGGCCTTTACCTTGTTTGCCACTAGCTTTTGGAAGTAGGTAGTCCATGGTCAAATGCTTTTCAGTAAAGTTAACCAAGTGGCAGCTGGCACCATACAGCTCCATTATAATGAAAACACGAGGTGGCTGCCATTACCCAGTCCTGCACTAATGAGAACAGTAGGAGGCTAGCATCACAATGGTCTAATGAAAACAGGAAATGGCTGGCATTAAATTGGTATAATAAAAACAGGAGGTGGCTAGCATTACACTGGTGGAATAAATAAATTAAGAGATGTCAGACGGTCTCAGTCTCATCTCCATTATATATGACCACACAATGCTCACTACTTAAACCTGACCCATTCAGACTCAAATAAATATAGAAGGATGAAGGAGAGGACACGTTTTTCTTGCGCCTCAAGTGTTTCTTCTGCTCTGATATAGATATCATCACAGAATGTTATAAAACAACAGTATAGTTTGAGTTAAAATATTTTAGTCCTTAATTTAAAAAAAAAGGAAGAAAGAAAAGAAAAAAGGAACAGCAGGTTTAGTCAGAAGATTGTCTGTAATAAAAGCCATCAATTCAAAAAGTTTCTAATTCAGGCCTGGGCATTTACTCTCCTTTCTTTTGTAAGTATCCAATGGTATCTAAATACTCCATTGCATAAAACACAAAAGAGGAACACAGAGAGAAGGAGAATGCTACATAGAGAAAAAGTTTACAAAAGAAAAAAAATCAATCACTTAAGTAATGGAACTTTTCATCTCATGAAAAGGACAGGATTTCTCTTATGCAGAGGTTCCCCCTTAATTGTTACAGTATCTAGAGAATTCTTCTGTATATCTCCCAGAGAAGAGATTTACAAGAATCCTTCACTTTATTACAGTTCACACAGACATAGGCATCTGATTAAGCCGTTCATTCTTTTCTTTTTAATCTGGGCTGCAAGTTGAACAAGTTGGCACAGCATCAGGTAAGTACATTAGGCCAGCACATTAGGACTTTGCTATTCGGTAGCTCTAACTCTTACTTAAAAATTCTGTATTAGCCACCTCATTTCGCTTTAATTTAAAGCAAATGTGTGTGCGTATTTACAAAAGGCATCTGAAGGAGAGTAGTGACAAAAGGGATAAACTTGTAATGGAAGCTGCTAGAATAACAACCTAAGATGAAAGGAAAAGGAAACCATTCTGGTAAGGTATCTAGATCAGGAAACAGAGACATGATTAAGATCACATAAATAATAGCATACTGACATTTAATTGTCGATGCACCCTAATTTTTATTAGTCTTCTTGAAGACTTATGACTTACGTAGTGAATATACATATTTCTAATACATACTAAAATAGCAAACTGATAGGAAAAATAATCTTATATTATTTTATCTTATTCATAAACTCAAGGCAGACTATTTTTCTGAATCCTTATAATAATGACTCACCAAAATTAATATGATAATCAAGGAAAACACTAGGAGAAAGTCAATTAAATCTGGGTTATTTGTTTATTTTCAAAAACGTAGAAACTATGACATACAAGAAGTGATTTTAGTTACACATTTAAAGAGATTTAAATCGAGGATACACTGAACATTAATCCATGTGTCTCATGAGATCCGGTGCTGTACTTGCGTGGGTCTCACAGACATGGCTTAATCGAGACACAAAGTGATGTGTGCCATGCATTCCAAATTAGCATCTGGCCTGGGGCCACTGAATTTGGCATCTGAAGAACTGATTCTGTCCTCTGCCAAGTTTCTGCAGGGACTAGACTCACTGAATTCTGAATCACAGACTCATTTCCCTTCAACAGAATCCCTTTGAATTGTGGATCCCGAGAAACTTGCAAGTGAACATAAAAATCAAATGTGAAATACAGAACTTGCCAGTGAGGAAGGTATTACATGAAAGATATATATAGACATTGAATATTTCCAATTAACTAGCTGTAATGTAGACTGCTTACAAGTCAGCAAAGCTATCCAATTAGTTCGTTTCTTTCAGAGTACTCTCTTTACGTTGTCCTTGCTACTTAACACCAAAGAAATTCTTCAGCACTTATAGATTATGAATACTATAAGTTCACTTGGTAGTCTTTGTGAAATTTTATTCATTAATTTTGAGTGATAAATAAAATTTTGCTTAGCTTTCCCATCTGATCATTTTCATCATTGTTTTTATCTTTCTTATATTATATTATTAAATACAAGAGTCAATATCATCTGGTATAATTGGATCTTGCTATATAATATGGTTGTTAAAACTATCAATTCAAAATGTAGAAAAGTATAGCACTTCAATGAAATTATAAAAAATGTCACCACTTCAAATATTTCTTATTTAGAATCATAAATTGACCTTTGCTCAGAGTGCACTCTAAATTATTCAGAATTGTGCTCCACTGAAAGTATATATGGTAAGCATTTGACAAAATATATAATTTCCAGTGTGGGTGGATAAGTAATCCCTGAACCCAAGTGCATCTGAACTTCAAGGAAGTCCCATCAAGATGAGTGACCAAATGCTGGCATATTTACATTTGAGAAAGAAGAAAAGGAGAAAGAACTTGGGGCCTGGAGGAGGGGGAGAAGACAAAAGATAGTCCTTTTCTGAATTACTTTTTAAAAACATGAAGGAAACACTGTGTTTCATAGAGGTCAACACATACCTATGTAAAAACAAGTGGAAAAGCTGTTACGGAAGAAGAAAAAAGCAGACAGAAAACTTGCAAGTGCTCAGTTTTCTTTTCCTCCCATTCTTCCATTAAAGCATTTTTAAAATGCCTGTATAAAATTGGAACATTGTACTTAATTAAATGTCTATAGGCTGAGCCAGCACTACTGAAAACACCGACATCTATTCTGGAAAAGGTAGTTTTGTTTCTGATTTCCCTTGAACCCTGAAATTGAACAACTGCTCATTTGTGTCTCCAAATGAAAGCAAAACTTTCTTGATTTTTTTTTTCAGGCAGAACAAAATTGCTATGAAAATCTCAATTTTTATCAGAGCTTTTAGACTTTTTTTTAACAGAAATGTTGCCAACAGCTTACTTGGTAGCCATTTGTGATTTACTTTAAATAAACTGAAGTTAGATAAACAGTTAGGTAACTCGAATACACAAAATGATAGCTGACCATGTACTTGTGTCTTAGTCATTGTTCTATTGCCTTGAAGAGACCATGGCCACAGCAACCTTTATAAATATATGGGGATTGGGGATTGCTTACATTCTCAGAAGCTTAGTCCACAGTAATAACACGGTAACATACAGGCAGACATGAGAGAAGTACATGATTTTCCATAGACAGAAAGAAGTTGAGAGAGGAGGGTATGGAAAGACAGACTCTATTTAGGCTTGGCATGCAATTTTGCAACCTCAAATCCCATTCCAAGTAACACACTTCCTCCGACAATGGCAAACCTCCCAATCCTTTCAAATAGTGCCACTCACTGGTGACCAAGAATTCAAATATATATGAGCCTTTTGTGGGTTCATTCTTATTCAAATCACCACAACTTGTTAGTTACGATTAGTTACTTTTCCTTTAAAATAGAAGTATTATGGATTTCTGGCATGCCTGATGGTATTTCCAAATATATGCACACAGTACACTGCCCATTCTGTAGCATTACCTGAGTAAACACATACTTTGACTGGTACTCTATGAAATATATTGTATGCAAGGTAATACAGAAATAGCTACCACAATTTCAATTTAGGAGATTCAAATTCTTTCCAAATGATTTTACTCAATAAGAGCAACCCATTACGTGTGTTCTGCTTAAAACTAGATTGCAACTGGAAATGCGAATAGGCATAAAGATGGCCTATTTAGCACTGTTTAGGACTCACTGCGGGTGGCTTCAAGCAGGGCTAAACTGGCATGCACTTTGCAATGATGTAAATCTCCTGTTGCTTACCTCTTTTTGGCCCATTGTAAGGCATTCATTATTTAGTATACATATACCACTGTCTTTCTCTTGACTGCATTATTTACATATTTTTTTTCTCTTTGGGGCATCACACAAAATATAGTCTTCCTTATATTGGAAGTTACTAGAATGTTTTTGTTATTTTAAAATGAATGTTCTATAATTGAAAAATATGGATAGAAATGTTCCAGTACCTAATATTAAAAGCTGCTCAACCAAGGGAACTCATGGAATTGAAGGAAAATGTTTTAAGGAACTTGTTTTATGATATTTTGAGCAATCTAAAATGGTTAATTATGAAGTTTTTCTGTTTATCTATCATCTTCCTCACAAAGATTTTCTCTGAAATATGTGAAAAAGATTATCAGGTTCAGGAGAATGAACAATAAAACAATAAGACATGTGATATAATCATAGCAGTTGTGTTTGATTTTATAAATTTAATAGAACTATGCCCTGTCTGCCATTCGGTAGGTGGCGTCAAATCAGTGTCATTCGGGGAGACTCCATAACAAGACATATATATAGTGATCGTCTTCAAAATATAGAAAGGCCTCTGATATAAGATCCTCCTTATGAATCTATTCGTCAACCCAGCCTTGCCAGCTTCTTAACAAGGTGGTAAACAGGGGCATCGCCATGTGTCCTCACTTCATGAGTTTGAGTTGTATTTCTCTGTTGCTTTCAATTAAAACACACTGGAAAGGTTGATTATTTTCAATTTTGTATATAGCAGACTTATAATTAAATGATAAGGAATGAATTTAGTGATCTAGTGTTAAGGTGAAAACAAATTTAGAATAATCTGTGTGACTCCCACTTGAAGCTGAGTAAGTGACAGAACACTGTGCTAACCTAGAGTGAAAGACTTTCTCTAAGAGGACTGACTTCTTTCCTACATAAATAAATTATTTTCTTCAAAAGGAAGTGATAGCTTGGCACAGTTTCAAAATGAGTTTTTTGCGATTCATTCATGTATTATCTGGAGTCTAGAAGAATGGCCATGTCTCATATTACCAAATAAACAGAATTCCGTGCACTAAAATATGGCAAGCAGCTTCCATTTATACCTTAATTGGAAGTTTGTACTATGTGCCGTAATATCTTGTGATATATGTGTGTGTGAATATCTATTGGCTGATTAAGGTCTGCATGGTGGCCAAAAGCAAAACAACAAAACAAAACAAAAAGCGAACTAAAAAACATTGGCAGGAAAAATGATACATATGGAGGTGGGTGGTAGTGTTTGAACAACAGATTTGGTCGTCCCTAAGGGAACATTTCAGAAAAAAAAAATATTTATACCAAAGTAGCACATTGTTTTATAGTAAGTGAAGGTTTCCTCCATGCATTTGTATGCTGTCAAAATTATAACCTTTGACTTGATGCCTTCAGGTCATGTTTCTCAATAAATTTAGTATTTGGCCTTGCTCTCCTTTTAAGAATTTACCTTAAATTCTTTTCTTATATGCTTCATGTACAAATTCTGAACTATCATCTATAAATATATATGTTGCACAACAGAGATATTCATGTGCATTCATTTTATGAGTCTTCTCATATGAATACAGACACATGAAAAGAATGTGTATACTTGAGACTCATTGTGTAATGTCTCCTAAAATACCCCTTCTGTTTCTTTATTCCATCAAATATATGAGTTACATTTAGAAATCACAAATTAAGAACACAAACTTTGACACCAGGGTAATATAGAGTGAAATATGTGTTACATTATTGCAAAATGGAGGACCTTGGGCAATAATTTAAATGATCAGCACCATGCTTTATAAATATAAGACTATGCTTTCTTCAATAGACTCCCCTAAAGATAAAAAGAATAGTGTTTCTTTACAATTTATAAACAGCACCTAAATCATGTTAAATTGTTGTCATAAGTATTACTGATAAATGAGAAATTTCCTTATGATTCAAGTTAACTTTGCAACATAAAATATTTGCTGAGATATATTAGATCATATACAAAATAAAATATTATTACTATTTGATGTATAAAAATAAATACAAAAGTGCTTAGGAAGGTAAAAAGATTTACTTATTCTTCCAATTACAGTAACGTATTTTAAAATGGAGAAATGGCTCAGAGGTTAAAAAATGCTTACAATAAAAGCAGAAGACCCTAAACTCTCAGATCTTAGCTCCATGCCCTTGCTTCACTGGTCATAGTCTCTGGCTTCAGTCTGTTTGCAAATGTTTTACTTGCCTTTCTTGAGTCTCTCTCTCTCTCTCTCTCTCTCTCTCTCTCTCTCTCTCTCTCTCTCTCTCTCTCTCTCTCCCTCTCTTCTCTCGCTATTTCTACACATCAGGAAGTGGTTTTCAGCTACTGTTCTAGCATCTGCCTGCATGCCCTCTTGCTCCAGACCATAATAAAAAGAAATAAACTTCTGAGACTGTAAGCAAGCCCCCAATTAAATGCTTTCCTTTCTAATAGTTGCCTTGGCCATGGTTTCTTTTCAGAGCCATACAGCAGTGACTAAGACAGAAGTTGGTGCCAGGGAGCTGGCATTGCTATAGGAGTCCTAATCAAGATGTTTGTTGGTAGAATGTGAACTTTGGTGGGTTCCCGATAGAACATCCCCGGAACCCACTAAGGCCAGCTGGCCCGGGTCTGAAAAAGCATGGGATAAAACCGGACTAGCTGAACATAGCGGACAATGAGGAATACTGAGAACTCAAGAACAATGGCAATGGGTTTTTGATCCTACTGCACGTACTGGCTTTGGGGGAGCCTAGGCAGTTTGGATGCTCACCTTACTAGACCTGGATGGAGGTGGGTGGTCCTTGGACTTCCCACAGGTCAAGGAACCCTGATTGCTCTTCGAGCTGATGAGGGAGGGGGACTTGATGGGGGAGGGGGAGGGAAATGGGAGGCGGTGGAGGGGAGGAGGCAGAAATCTTTAATAAATAAGTAAATTAATTAAAAAAAAGAATGTGAACTTTGGGACATTGGATTAGGAAAGAAGTTGGATGCTTTAAGTGGGGCTTAATGGGTCACACTATTAGAACAACAGAAGACAGTGGTGCTGAAAGCAATGTAGAGTAAAATGGTCTGGCTCAAGATGTTTCAGAAGGTAAGACTATTAGTTAACAGCCCGGAAGAAGACTATCATTCTTGTGATATCTGAGCAAAGAATGTGGATAATGTTTACCCTTTTCCTAAGAATCTGCCTGAGGTAAAATTGAAGAATTTGGATGAATGACTTTAGCAGATGCTGTAGGATAATGCTCTGGTAGACTGTAAAGATTTGTCATTCATATTGTTTTAGTAAAATGCTGATTGGCCAGTAATTGGGCAGGAATTATAGGTGGGGCTGCCAGACTAGGAGGATTCTGGGAAGAGAGATGGCAGAGATAATCACAACTCAGATACTGAGGAAGCAAGATGAGAATGCTTTCCTGAGAAAAGGTACCAAACCATGTAGCTAAATATAGACAAGAATTATGGGTTAATCTAAGTTCTAAGGGTTAGTTAGTAATAAGCCTGAACTAATAGGCCAAACAATTTATAGTTAATATAAGCCTCTGTGTGTTTCTTTGGGATTAAACAGCTGCAGGACTGGGAGATCCAGAAACTTCCTTCTAAAGCAGAGAAAATTTCAACACAGCCTAGTATTGACTGTGCTGTACAGTCATTGGTAATCACTTTTACACAGATCTATAATGAAAAGGATAAAGCTGGACAAAGAGAATGCAAAATGTACAGTTTGAGTAGAAAAGTAAAAACAGGAAGTGAAATAGAGCTAAGCCCAATGCTCAGGGAGATAAAAAGTTTAAAGAAAAGCCCGATGTTAAATGCAATAAAGGGAGTGGTGACCTCAGGGCAAGACCCATCCAGCTAAGCTTTCAACTTCTGAAAAGGAATTAGAGAAAGGCTTCAGCAGAGAAGGAAACCAACAACAAAAGCTGAGGCAAATATATTTGAAGCCAAGTTCCAGCCCCATCAAGCGGCAGAACTTGGCAGCTTCTGCCACCTTTATTTTATGGCTTTAGAGTCAAAGATAAAAGAAAGTGGCTATGGAATATCCCAACTCAGTTAAGGAAAGCAACTGAGTGCAGGCATGTATCAGGGGTGTCCCTGCATGGAGGCTCAGAGAAGCCATTGTTTGAAGCTGTGAAGGTAAAGCCTGGATTTCCTAGAAACCCAAAGACAGTGGAAATGCTACCCTCATGGGATGTGTGCCAAGGATAGGTACAGACCAGGTGTATAATCTACCCAGAAAGGATAAGCACGCTGCAGTTAACAAAGCTGACAGGAATTGGAGAGCTGAAGAGCAATTTGACATCAGCATGGAGATGCAGAGTTTAGCTTCTCTTTCTGATTCTAGGTCTTTCTTCAGCTCGGCATTTCCTCACTATGATCCTTTTTCTCCCTTTTGGAATGTAATGCATATTCCATACCATAATATGTTGTGAGTATATGACCTGCACTTTGATTTTTATTGTATAGAGGGTTATAGTTTAAAGGTTGCCTTGAGTCTCAGAAGAGATTTTGAACTACTGAATTTTAAGTTGCTGAGATTGAAAAACTCTGGGACTTCTAAAGTTGAATTAAGTGCATTTTGCATTATAGTATGGCTACAAGCCTATGTGGATCAGGGGCGATATTGTGGTAGTTTGTATAAGAATGCACCCCATAGATTCATATATGCTTAATCACCAGGGGGGAGTAGCACTATTTGAAAGATTTAGAAGCTTTAGGAGATGTGGTCTTGTTGAGGAAGTATATCACTGGAGGTGAGCTTTGGGATTTCAAAAGTCAATGCCAATCCCAGAGTCTCTCTCATGATGCTCAGTACTATTTTGCTCCCTTGTGTAGATATGTGCTATGTATTTTTAAATAAAGTAGCTAATTGCTAAGTTTTTGAGAAGTAGTTGTTATTAGAGAATCTACAATTGTTATTTTACTAAAGCAGTTAACTGTTTAACAAAAATCTCTAAACATTTGTCCTTACCCTTGCAGAAAAGTGTAGCCTTGCTCCTTATCTAGGAAGTTGCTTTGCAACAGATGAAAACAGGTACAAAAAGTGACTGCCAATTAAAGGGAAGATTTACAGAGCCCAAACCCAATGGCTACATCTACATCTACAAAACACTCCCAGAACCTAAGGCTCAGGAAACATTGCAAAAGAGAGATCAGAAAGATTGAAGCGATGATCCAGGAGTTTGCTCTGAGAGAGTGTCTCCTAGTAATATCAGAATCTAAACCCATAATGTCTCACCAGCATTAACACCAAAATGTGAGCTGAACAAAGATGACGCCAATAAACATGCCTGACTGGATGGAGAAAAGTCCATCTGTACTACCCACAGAGCCTAGGAAACTGGTGAGATTTGGGAACAGGAGAGGTGTTCTCCCTCTTGAGAGAGCAAACCAGCTGGAAGTCCAGTGCCAAATGACCAGCCCTGAACACATAATGTAGGTAAATATTATGCAGACTAAACAAGTTGGAATTAGGAATATATATGTGTATGCGTACCCTTATATGCAATAAATAACAATTAGTAAAAAAAAAATAAGTGGTCAATATTTGAAGGAGAATAGGGAGTCATTTGTGGGAGGGTTTGGAGGGGAAAAAAGGGAATGGAAAAATATTATAATCAAATTATAGTTTCAAATAAAGTAGAATAAAATGTCCCATGATCATTCCAGATCTTTGCTCCTGAAGGCCAGGAAAACAAGAAAGGAGTATTTAATTAGTTGTCAACTCAGCAGCCCCCCCCCTTTTTTTTGAAGTGCTGCTCAGAAAATCCCCAAAGCACTCATTCCATCTTTCTTTGCCTGTGAAATTGATATGGAGAGTTGTGATACTTTGAGGTTATCTGTCAGGCAATGTCAGAATTATTCTTGATTTCCTTATTTCTTCCATTGAGATAATGCATCATCTGCTAACATTCAGTAAAAATTATTTAACATTTTCTGTCTTTTAAGATTATGTGTGTCCTCAAATTAGCATGGGGACATATTATTTGAAACATTGGAATGAGGAAAGCAGAGTAGTTGGGGTTTAATAGGACATATTTACTCAACAGCAGAATAGGTTTTCATCATTTTTCTTTTTGGAATAATCACTTCATCTCCACTTTGTCTATGTAGACACTCTCACATTAACTTTTATGAACTATGAAATCAAGCAAACTGGAAGTAGTTAATGTAGTAGTCAACAATGTACTCAAATTGAATAAAATAAGATTAATATGACTTAGGTAATAAGTGACATACATGTGCCATTTTAGAGAATCTATTTTTCAAAATAATCACTGTATTCTACAATATAAGACATGAAGCAATTCTGTCGATTTAAGGATCTATAACTAAACTTCTGTATATATATTCTCTATATATATACATTAGAATGTATATTAATCTTGTTATACTTTTAGCATTCTAGAAAAAATAACCTAGTATAATATTAAATTAGCTTTAGAGTAAAGAATACTTAAGTACAAATTTTATTTTGTAATTTTAGAAAAACTAGTTGATAATTATTTGGCTATCAAGTAAAGGCAATAGCTATTTTATAACTTATATAGTTAGTTTAAAACAATTTCCATAATAGCAACATTTAACTAGGACTCAGTCTACAATGACGTAATGAGGAAACGAGGTTAATTAATTGGTAAGTTCAGCATAAAATTCTTTATCTACAAAAGTTATCTGCAGTAACTACTGGTGTGTCTCATTTTTTCAGTCTCATATTCTACTCTAGTTGAACCAATCTAGGGTTCATCAATCGGGCATATTTACCACCTAGAGGACACCAGCAACCCCATTTGGGTTGGGGTTGCCTTGACACCAGGGAGAGGTGCTGCTTCTGTCACAAACTGGAAGTGGCCAGATATTCTAAAAGTTCTCTGACATACACAACTAATGCAAATTTAGTCCAATATGACAACACTGAAAAGTTTGAAGAACTCCTGATAATCATGTTTTGGTGTTTGATGGAGGAAGGTCATTGGTTAAGTACTAAAGAAACTGCTTGGCCTCATAGGTTAAAACATAGGTGGGAGGAGTAAACAGAACAGAATGCTGGGAGGAAGAGGAAGTGAGCTCAGAGGCCATGCTCCCCTCTCCTGGGCAGATGATGAAGCTCCAACCCAGGATGGATGTAGTTTAAGATCGTCCCTGGTAAGCCACCTCATGGGCTACACAGATTATTAGAAATGGGCTAATCCAGGTGTGAGAGTTAGGCGAGAGGAGGCTAGATATAATGGGCCAAGCAGTGTTTAAAAGAATACAGTGTCCGTGTAATTATTTTGGGGCATAAGCTAGCAGGCGGCTGGGGTGCTGGGGACACAGCTCCACTGCTCCTATTACAACAGGTGTCAATAAATAAGTCAATTAATGTTGGCATGTACCAGATTGATCTCTGAGTTCAACATGGGTAGTTGAAGAAAGGAGGTATTTTTGTCTTTGGTTATAATCTAATTTCTTTAGTACCTTTCTTCTGTTTCTCTTCCAATTCAAACTGAACAGAGTTACTCTTATCTTCTCTGAACTTCTCAGAACACATTGGTAATTTCTCCAGTTGTTTCTCTTCTTTTATTCTGCAAATATACCAGTACTCTCCGTTATGACCTTTGTTATTTATTAATATATAGCCACAGATGGCTCACACTGATTTCTCTGACTCTCTAGTGTCACACCCATGTCTACCTTATAATTGTAATCACAACTGTTTTCAAAATTGTTTACTTAGGACTAATTTATGAAGAAAGTATGATTTCTCTATGCATTTCCTATGATACAACTTTAATATTTTATCTAACTAATGTATACATTTCTATATGGATAATTTCAGTTGCTTGCAAGTCTTCACAGTGCTTTTAGGATAAATTAGATCAATGGTGTCACCCATCTGGACTCTGGATTAGGTCTCTGGTATAGAATTAGTTTTGAAATGCCTGATGGTTTCCTTATCTTAGCTCAAAGAACATTTAGATTTCCTGGTTGAAACCAAGTTCACACCTGGCAGAAGAGAACTTCTCAACTCCTTGTTGAGTATCAGATTCCTGGCACCACACACACCTATCTCATTCTGCTCTGTCAAAAACGCACATCGTTACTAATGAAAAGATATCTAATCTTTTCCTTGGGTCACAAGTCACCACCTAGCTACATTATTATTCTTCCAGTATGATAAATGGACTTTCTATAGCATGTGTAGGTCTGGAATGTATATACCATACAGAGAAAGGAAAGAGGTAGGCATACAAAGGTCGGTAGATGATATTTGTCCTGTTTGATTATGTCCATGTCTCTCCTGTAGTTAAAATGCTACTTTTGAAATCTATAGTTCAAACATGAATAAATATACATTCTATGTCTGGTTTGACACCTGATTTCAGTTAAGAGAAAGAACTGTGGCTGATTAAAAAACAGGAGAACTAATACATTCTAATGTTTCACAAAGTTCCCTTTAGCATATGGGATATTATAGAAAAACTATTAAAATTACTCACCCTGTTTGATTATGTGCCTAATTATTTTTATGTGTTTCACCTAATGGAGTATTCTCCATGCCAGCAATGTTCAGTTTGTGTCCTTCCTGAGGACATTCTCTGTTTCTGAAAGCTCACTAAAGTGTGTAGGAAATTATTTGCAAATTATTCTATATCTCTCCAAAACAATGAATAATATGCATTTAAAGTACCAGAATTATCTGTTTTTCCCCTTATATTATAAATTTCTGAAATCAGATCTATTTTCCTCATTATTCTTTAGCAGCTAATACACTTCAGGGACACAATTATCAATTGCATTTATGTAATATATATAAGCATTATACTTATAATATAGCCTGTTCTGTGAAAAGAGAAAACACTTGAATTAATTTAGCATGCAATTTTAATACAACTTGGGCAATATCGTGGTTTCTGTGTAAATATACAAAACAAAAGCTAAGCTTAATGTAGAAGGTGCATGACAACAGCATTTCTCTCTTTTGAATACATACTTTATGGGCATTCCAAATTCTGCATCTTCACTACACCCATATAATGGTGTCATAAATATTTCAGCACCAATCTGAATCTGTTCATCCCTTTGTACAAGCAATTTCATTTTCCTTTGCTTTCTGGGATAGACTGATTGCCCATCGTCAAATCTTCAAATGAAAGAAATACCGTCTTCCACAATTTGTCACCTTGTGTTAGAAATAAGCAGTCAGAAAAAAAGGGACATCCTGCTAATGTCATCATTTGCATAAGTATTAGGATCCTAGCACACCAATATATCCAAGAATGGGAGGAGGAGTAGCATAATATTTTATTTCATTAAGAAACAATTAGTATCAAAAAACTAAGCTTTTAATTATAGTTCCTTTCCATGTGAGATGCAATTTTACATAAAGAAGTTTATTCTTCAATTAAATCAAGAAGAGCTTTCATATTAAAACAAAATTCACAATAGAACTACCCTTAAATATGAGAATACAAAATACTGGCTTCTTTCTCCAGGGAAACTTTGGTCCTGCACGTTCCTGAAATCAAATATTTCTATGAGTGCTCACTGCGGATGTGATTGCCTGTTTTACTGCTAGATTAGGTCAATGCTGCCATTGCAATCTGGCATCGTTCTACCAGCAAGGCAATTTCACACAATTAATTTCCTTCTTTAAAGGAAGCAATAAAGGACAGGCAATTGGAAACCTCACGAACTGCACTAACTAGTGCACACATCTGCAAATACAAATAACTCCCTTTCGCGTGCATTTAAACACACAGGTACATTCACCTTTTAAAAGGCAATGGGATTCTAAAAGAATATTTATTACCTTGCTGTGGGTCAGGGAAAAATGAACACACACACACATGCAAACACACACACACACACACAAACACGGGGCAGAGAGGAAGAGAAATAGAGGGAGAGAGGGAATCACACCGTGAAAAATCAGGCAGCACAGATTGACACCCAAACTTCAAACTCCTCTCATGGTACTTTGGTACACATTTTTCATTTCCGTGCCTTTCTACTTTGTGAAGGTGGCCAAGGATGTAGTTTACCAGAAAGTAATGTTGTAGGAAGATAGAATCTCATATCTCATTTGGAAGTCTTGGCAAGCAATGTATGGATTGATTTCATAATCATTTTGTTATTTTTTTAAGTGAAAAGGCCATATAAAATATAACATAAGCTCTCTTTTCTTTTATGTGGACGTACTTTGCTTTTTGGACATCCTTTTACTGTCAATACTTACATCTGTTGTTTAAAAAGCTATTCGTGGTGCAATTGCTTTTTAAATGCAAACCCATATGTGTGATCTCTAGAGGAACTGGTAAATTCCACCAAATGGGCATTCCTAAATTACTTGCCATCTGTAGCTAGTGAGGAGAGGACTGAACCTGCTCATCTGTGATTTTGCACCAATGTTTCCATCATTTTGATTGGCTCTAGGGAAATCATCAGTTTCTGGCATCGGCTTTTCTAGCCCCAACAGGTTATTATGGTCTGCTTGAGTTGTATTGACTCAAGGAATATTACAATTTTTTGGCACGTGTTAGAGCACATTTGGCATTTTGAATATGTTTCTTTACCACATTCTACCATGATGGTTTAAATCCTTTTCTAGCTTTCAAAGTAGTGAAGCGATGAGAAAGACATTTGTGTTGCCTAACTGGAATTGTTTCAACCATTTAAACAAAAGTAAGCAAAGTCCTAAACCTTAAACAGTGAAAATAGTTTTGTAAAAATTTCATTGTACAATTGAGGCTAAAGTTTATGATGTAAAAAATATGAGAAAGCTTTCCTCTTAAATTTATTCTTTGATAATTCGTGCATACATAGAATGCATTCTGATTACTGAGCCCCACCTTTTTCCTTCTTCTTCTCAACCACTTCAAACCCCAAACCTCTCTGCAAATCCCATTTCTATATTCTCATCTTTTTGTTTTGCTTTGTGACTCAATGAATTTAACAAGGGACCTCTGTCTGACCATGGGTTTGGAGCTACATAAAGTATCCTAAATGATTCATGTGTCGATACATAACTGCAGACAATGACTTTCCCTAACCCACTATTCATAAGTAGTCTATATTTCAATAAATTCTCATGAGTCCCTCACCAAAATTATGTCTGACTGTTGACTAGTGTAATATTAGGCATGCCTTTGCAGGCAATCACAGTTGTGGTGTAGAAGGTCCTTCTGACTTTGTGTTGCTTTATTGGTTAATAAAGAAACTGCTTTGGGCCTGTTGATAGGGTAGAACTAAGGCAGACAGGGAAGACCGAACTGAATGATGGGAGAAAAAAGAGCGGAGTCAAAGATATGCCATGGATCCACCAGAGACAGACACTGGGAATTTTACCCAGTAAGCCACAGCAATGTGGCAATACACATATTAATAGAAATGAGTTAAACTAAGATGTAAGAATTAGCGAATAAAAAACTAGAACTAATGGGCCAAGCAGTGATTTAATTAATACAGTTTCTATGTGGTTATTTTGGGGCTAAGCTAGCAGGATGGCCTGGATGAACAAGCAGCCCCTCCTTATAACAATTGACGCTCCAATGTGGTCAACTATATGCACATAAAACCTTAGAGAGTTGCAACACAGTTGCTGTGAATTTACAACTGCAATATCTGTTTCATGTCCAGAGAAAGCACATACACGATAAAACGGAAATTTTAACAGTACTGTACTACATTTAAATAGAGTCTATTTCCATTCCTTGAATTTATATATGCAATTTATCATATTTTATTTCTTTTCTACTCAGAAGTGTTTTCCGGGTCATATTCTTGAACTGCAACTAATGTTCTAAAGTTTTTATGTGCCAAAACCACCAAAGAAAGTATTCAAATTGTTCATTTTATTATTCTTTTAATCTGTAACTATGACACAAAAAATGGACATTGTCATAGAGCACTTGAATAAACTGATATTCAAACATGAACAGATTCAAACATTAGCACAACAAATATTAAAGTATGCAGCTCCCCTCTAGGCTTCTCACTGTACTTCCCTACTATCTAGAGTTATGTTCAATTTTGTATTTTTCAACTTGACTTTGGCTTACCAGCATCAGTCTGTATATTTTTCAACTTTCTACCATCTTGGTCTACAACAGGACTTATCTTCTGCCACAGGTATGGGCTAGTCATCATTGCATATTAAAAAAAAAGTTTAAAAATACAGAATATGTAAAATTTGTCTATGCAGTTGTTTCACTTCCTAACATGTATTTGCAAAATCATGTAAGGAAAATAATGTTTACATCTTACAGAATCTGTTAAATATAATAAAAATTGTAAATTGTTCATAAGTGTGTTTGTGTGTACGTGTGTGAACATGTTTGTATGTTCTACTGCACACTCAAAGATGCACATGTGTAGCTTGAAATCTGTTACTGTGGCAGCATTTACATCATAGGCATTGGCAAGTGCTATAAACCAAGTCTTCTTACTCTGGAAATCCAGTTATTAAGCACTTATTGAACATATTATAATAAGAGCTAATCATATTATTATATGACACACACAAATGCTTCTCTCTATGTCTGTCTATCTCTATCTATCTATGTATCTATCTATGTATCTATGTATCTATCTATCTATCTATCTATCTATCTATCTATCTATCTATCTATCTCTGTATGTGTGTGAGTAAAGTTCAAATAAATATTTTTATATTTAAATTATAGGTCTATTTGATATTAATA